>NC_089844.1:70462019-70789806 GCF_035609145.1 Eleutherodactylus coqui | reverse complement strand
TCACTTACCTGCTCCGTTGCTAGCGTCCCCATCGCCATGGATCCGTCTAATTCTGATGTCTTCTTGCTTTTTTAAACGCGCTTGTGCTGTGCGGTCTTCTCCCCTTCTGCTCGGTCCAGGCACGAGCGGCGTTCTGGCTCCACCCCCTTCTACGCGTCATCGCGTAGCTCCGCCCCATCACGTGTGCCGATTCCAGCCAATCAAGAGGCTGGAATCGGCAATGGAACGCACAGAGCTCATGGTGCACCATGGGAGAAGACCCGCGGTGCACCATGGGAGAAAACCGCAGTGCATCCCTGGGAAAGGACCGGCGGCCATCTTGGGAGAAGATTTTTTAAAGTCCTTATTTCGTCGGATCGGTAAGTAGCAAGCGGCTTAAAAACCGCTTTACTTTGCTATTTTATGCCAGGGGGGTGACAGGGGGAATGGGGTAAGGTAAAATTTTGAGGTTTGCCGCGAGACAACCCCTTTAACATAGCCATCTGCTTTCCCAGCTGTGAAATGTCACTCCATGAGTGATCATTCCAGATTAACAGGACACATGTACTTTAGTGGTAGTCATTCTTTCTCTTATCCGGCTTGTGATTAGAGTGGGGACTCAACTCATGATGGTCTCATGCTGATTCATTTTATTTCTTGCTGTATATGTCCTTGGCCAATGTGCACCATTCAAGCCTTTTTACTAACAGTGTAGGACTGAAGTTCCTTGGACCCACCAGTGGAAGTGATTCCACCAGTGGAAGTCCATTCTCTTTCTCTACAGAACACATCCACATCCACTTTAATGTCTTCGTAAAATTTGAAGTTATTGTTATATACATGACAGATTATCAGCAAGGTCTAATAGGTTATTTGTGAAACAACAGCTAAGGAAGAGACATTAATGGGAAGTTATTAGCTCCACAGTCATCTCCAAATGAGGTTGTCTTCTGCAGGATTTTTGGCACCATTATTGTGCCACGGCCTGGGACCATTGGAGGATTCCTTTAGACTTTGGTGGGCTAGTATACACTTGTTACAAACAAGAAATTGAAGGAATGGGGGTAAACAAGCTCCAGGCTCCCTATTCTGAACTAAATTGCCTAACCAACAACCAGTAGTGGCACCATTATTTTTTTTCTACAGAACACCCTCTCTGCAATGTCTACCCTGGGCCAGGGGCAGAACGTATCTGTTAGTTCTACCAATGGCAGGTCTGTTTCGGCTTTTGCACCAAATTTCTCATATATAATGAAACTCCTTTGAAACGATCACCCAAAATTGCATTGGAAAGTGGTCTTATGGGGAGTGGTCTCAAAGAAGATGGCTAGTGTGCACAACAGGTGGTGAAACTGAAAACCTGTCATATGACATCTGGTCTGGGTAAGGGGGTCGTCTTCTCAAGGGGGTGGTCTTTTTGAGACGTTTCACTGTGTATTTAGTACTAAAGAGAAAACATTTACTATTTTAATGAAACAAATGTAGTTATATCTAACTTTTTAAATTTAGTAGGTATTTTCAAACATTTTAGCTAGAATACACTTTTTTATATTGTATTTTTCTGGCTACATTAAAGGGGTTTTCCTGGAATGTCTTACTGATGATCTATCCTCATGATATAGTTGATCGGTCGCTTCTGAACAGTTGATCCTTCCGGTCGCTATCAATGCAGTAGAGCCTGATGTCCGCATCGCGGCGAAACCAGGAAGTGTATTAGAAGGTATCACTGCCATTGAAAGCAATGAGACGATGCCTTCTATTACACTTCCAGCGATTGGAGCCAAAAGTGTAATAGAAGGCAGTAGAGCGAATGGATTAACGCTTACAATTGTCTATACATCGAGACTTGGTAGGACGGCTAGTTACTTTATTCATATGTACTGCTATTACACTGTCCATGAAAACTATGATACCTGTGATGACCAATCATCTAGCACTTTTACAAGGCTCTTTGCTGTAAACTGGAGTAAGCTCAATCTGATGTGGAAATGCTGTGGTTGTTTTTGTCCATAGTAAAAAATCACATGGTTCACAGAATGATTTTTTATACCCTCCAGCATTCTCTATAGTGCTGACTGCACAAAAAACACCAAGAGCCGCGAAAATGACTTTCATGGGCAAGGTCAATTCTTTAGGATGAAATGAGACAGAGATGGACTGAAATAGCAGGTTTGCTGCAATGTGGTTTAATACGAATCTGACGATAAATTATATGGTTATGTAAGCCTATTCACAGAGCTTCAGAAGGCTATGCACTGATTTTAGTACATCAGAGGCAAAGAATAAACAAGGTACACCATTTCAGTTTGATTGTGATTTCTGCATATAATAAGTAATTTAGGGTTTTAGGATAAAATAGAGGGGCACTGATTAAAAAAAAAAAAAAAAAAAAGTCTTTAATTCTCTGCGCCCCCGAACATACTCATAACTTAGCTGAGCAACAATGTTACCCCTTCCTTCTACATGTAGTGTCATGGACAGCCATTGTTCAATGTAGTGTTGTCTAGAGTTATCTGCATACGGAAGCTCAGGTATCGGTAGTCCATATTTGTACAATCTCAATTACTCACATATTTATGCATGGGGCAATAACAATACAAGATTTCCTCAAGGGTTCTGGAGACAAGGGCTGACTCTTGGGACGTTGGATGATGTTGGATGAGTCACAGTGGTGCCTTGTAGAGATGAGCGAACGTACTCTTTTAGTGCGTTTTTGCACTCGAGCACCGCTTTTTCCGAGTAACTGACTACTCGGACGAAAAGATTCGGGGGGCGCCAGGGGGCGGGGGATGGCGTGGTGGAGCGGGGGGTAGCAGTGGGGAACAGGGGGGAGCTCTCTCTCTCTCCCCCCTCCCACTCCCCTCTGCAACCCCCCGCTCACCCCCGGCGCCCCCCGAATTTTTTCATCCGAGTAGTCAGTTACTCGGAAAAAGCGGTGCTCGAGTGCAAAAACACCCGAACCAAGTACGTTCACTCATCTCTAGTGCCTTGCCTATCCACCTTTGGCTGGACACATGCAGAACATGTTCTCTCATCACCATGGGTCCCCTGAATCTGCTCAGGTTTTCCTATTGCTGACACTAGCTCTACCTTAAACAGGTTGTCTGAGATTTTTTCCAGGAACACAGCTCAATTGCAATATTGTCTTCTTTAAAATGGGGTTTTCAGGATTTTTTTTACATGCAGAGAATGTTCTAAAATAATAAAAAAATAAGTTAGACCCCCCCCCCCCACCCAGTTCAATCCTCCTTCAGCTCCAGTGTCACCTCTCCAGTCCTCCCCACTGGGATTTGTTTACATATTTGCATCGGTAGTGTGCCCATATACCCATGTGCCTGCTGCAGCCAATCAGTGGTTTCATGCTGTACATGCTGGCATCATTGCTGAACTCACTGATTGGCAGCAGCACTCATGTTTGTACAACCCCAACTGCAAAAAGTTGGAACACGGTAACAGGTAAATAAATGTAAAAAAAAAATGCAATAATGTCGAAATCTCATATAACCATATTTTATTCACAATAGAACATAGAACACATATCAGATTGTGTTGATATATGGCGGCTTCTTTGCATGATACAGCTCTGATTGGCATCTGTGGATGGCATGGCAAACTGTGTTCACAGACAATGATTTCTCGATGTTTTTTTGTTTGAGCCCATACAGTGATTTGCATTATCATGCTTGTATTTAATGCAGTGTCGCGTGAGGGTCCGTAGATCTTGAGTATCCAATATTGACCCCAAACTGGTAAATATAGTTTCTTTTTATTTTAGAACATTTCCTGCAAAAAATATATATATATATCTGGGACAACCCTGTTAACCTCCTGGTGACATCCGGCAGACCTGTAGAACATACATGTACGTCGGCCATGTGCTGGGTTTACTCAGAGTGGGCTCAGGAGCCGAGCCTGCTCCACACACAGTGGTTGTCAACTGTCTTTGATACCTGATCCCTGGTCACAGTGCCCAGGATCAGAAAATACTCTTCTCCTCACCTTTAACCATTTAGATACCACTGTCAATACTGACAATGACATTTAAATGACCCAACAGAGGGAAGTGGCTTTCTCTGTTTCAAGAAAGGTGCCCCCAAAATTAAAATGCATGGTGCTGTTTGGGTTTCATGTCGGTTTGGGGCAATGCCAAGATCTCGAGAGCCGCCATGGTTTTTGCCTATTAAACCCTGTCTGTGGTAGGGCTTAATAGAATGCTAAAGTGAACAAATGTTCACAAGTTCAAGCACCTATGGAACATATAAATGAAAATAAGTTGAAGAAAGTTTTTTGTTAATTATTTAAAAAAATATATGAAGTTTTAAAAAACCTTTTTCCATTTTTGATATTAAAAAAATGAAGAAAAAAAAAGAATATTTGATATTGCCTACTCTATAAACATCCAATCTATTAAATTAATGCATGTTGAACAGCAGCACAAAAAAAACACATCTCCAGAATTTTTCTTTTTTAGTTACCCCATCTCCAAAAAATATTTTACACAAAGCAATCGAAAAGTCGTATGCCCCCCCAAATGGTACCAATAAAAACGGGGAGGCAAAAGCAGAAGTTTAAAAATTGGAAAAAAAATGGCTGTATCCCAAGGGGCACAAAAAGAAGTCTTGCAAGGATGTGGTAGATTGTTTTTTTTGCTTATTTGTCATTACTTCTAGAAGTAATGGTTGCAGTAGTTTAGCTTTTATTGACTCTGCATATTTCCGATACGCAAATATTGTTAAGATGGCGGTTTGAAAACAGAATGAAGCTATGTAATCTCTATAAGGCCTTAGTCAGACGGGCGTTTTTCCACGCGATTTGCGCATGCGCATGCGATTCGCGCATATATAGAACCAATGGTTTGCTATGGTATCGGTCACATGTCCGCTTTTTATGCGGATATGCGATAAATTATAGGACACGACGATTCGCAGATCGCGCCTATCTGCGTTCGGCGTTTTATGTGCGCACCAAAATCATCTTTTTCGCCGGCCAGTCTAAGTTTCATGCGCATTTTGATGCGCACGGTGATTTTTCTCCGGTCAGACGGGCGTTTTGCTGCGACGATTAACGCGGCTAGGTGCAGATTTTTCCCGCGATTTTTTGCCTCCGGTCACGCGATTTGCGCATGCGCATGCGACATGCGATGCGCAAATCGCGTGGAAAAAACGCCCGTCTGACTAAGGCCTAAGGGCTTAAACACTTTGGTGCATGTGCATATATGCTCAGCCCTAAGGAGTGTGTTTGCACATGCATCAGTGATTTTTATTTATTTTTTGACTATTCTAACTCCAAACTATTGCTCGGGAGCTTTAAAAAAACTGCGGGAAGATTGGTCCTACATGTAGATAGGTTCTTGCATGTAGACAAACTATATATGAGAAAGATAGGGCAATTCACCCTAAAACAAATATGTCATATGACCGACACTATTTGCACAGGACAGTGCATATACCTGCAACTGCTACTACCGTGTTTCCCCTAAAATAAGACAGTGTCTTATATTAATTTTTGTTCCAAAAGGTTTAAGTTTTTTACATAGCTGCCTAGACACTATTTAAATTGACTTTTTTAATTAACTATTAGCAGGGCTTAATTTTGGAGTAGGGCTTATATTTCAAGCATCCTCAAAAAGCCTGAAAAATCATTTTGCATCCTCAAAAATTCAGGAAAATCATGCTATGTCTTATTTTCAGAGTATGTCTTATTTTCAGGGAAACAGTGTATTATCATCATTGTGTGTCTCCAGAATAAGTCACCTAGATTTTAAAAACGTGGAGTGTCCTTTTCTTTATACCGCTATACATTAATTCACTTATTGTGCTCCTGGTCTGTAATGTAATAATTTCAAACTCTACTGGGTGGCAGGGGATTTAATAAGGGGCATGTGAAAGAATTTTGGCATAGAAAAGTCACATATTTTTGGCAAGTTGTACTTTATAAAACAAATTAATAACTTTTCCTCCCTTTTCTGCCCCCCTCACCATTTTCCTAAAAGTTGGCCGCACAAATTGACTACAATTTATGCCAGAAACAGGTGCAGATTCGACTTTTGGTCACATGGATAGCCAAAGATGTTCCAAATTTATTAAAGTGACTTTCTGGTTCTGGAGAAACAAAGATGGCTGCACTAATTCTCTGACTTCCTAATGTACACGGTGTTTAGTATGCATCATTCCTCTAAGACACTACACCTTCTTGGATTGACAAGTCCTACCAATGTGAACAGTGCTGGCCAGTAATAGCAGCATGCAATGTCTTAGATTACCAATACATACCACGCACAGTGTGCATCAGGCTGTCAAAGAATTCTTGCAGCCATCTTTGTTTCTCTACATCTGGATAGTCGCTTTAAGAGGCATGTGCCTCTTAATAAATTTGGCGCATATCACTCACATTTTGTGGTGCGGACTGCTAAGGCAGCAGAAATGCAGTCCTAAGCTCTCGCTCACAACCTGAAGGTTGCGAGTTCTATCCCTGCATGGTTCAGGTAGCCAGCTCAAAGTTGACTCATCCTTCTAAGGTCGGTAAAATGAATACCCAGCTTGGTAGTGGTGGGGTAATAAATAAATTACTTAAAAGTGCTGTGGAATAAGTTGGTGCTATACAAATAACAAGACTTGGAGCATTTTGGATTAAGACTGGCATATAAAAATGCCTGTTAATTCCTTTATACATACAAAGATATCCTCCATGGGCGGCGAGTTATTAGTCAGACTACATTATAAAATGGGTGCAAATACTGGGGTCTTTGAATTAACTTTATTTATACATACCTATACAATTTTTTCCATTTTTTTCTCTATGATTCCAAACAATATATATATCTGTATACAAACGTCCTATCACATTTTGTCACCCAGATAAGCTAGTTTTGTGAACCTGTGATTTGTGACGGTGATGCTTATCTCTCCCTTTGAGCAGACTGTTTACATCCAGAACCATTTGCAGCCATCTATAGTTGTCTTCCAGACGATGCAGACATCTGGCTGTCAGGTCTAATTGCGTCTTTGCACCAGAAGTTGCTTTCTAACTACCCAGATTCCCTTTGAACGTGAAACTGTGATGTACAACAGTTTTGAACCATTAATACAGGAGGTAGATCCTCTCTGTGGCTTTGGCCTACATAAAAAAAGCTAAGATTTATGACCTAGGAAGTGCATTCATCCTATTGAAAGGGTGGCTGTTTTAGCCTGCAGTTGGGTTTAATGATACAACAGTTTCCTTTCTGGCTTGGTCTTTGAACACTGACAGAAGCAGCAACTTTGGAAAAATGATTTCCTTGGTGTTGCCTTATTTAATGTTTCCTTAAAAAAAAAAAAGGGTCTTTAACACAAATTAGTAGAGCACGTTAAAAAATTGAGACTCGCGTCACAAGATGAAAGGCTTCATCCAGATTAATGCAAGTTTATGGTGATTTAGATCCTGCAATCCTCGGACAGGATGCGACACCAATTAAATCCACGTGGCCAAATTTTGATACAGGGCAAGAGCGTAATCTTTCTATTACCAGGCTGAGTGTTACTGACAAAGTATCATTTTTATTCCATCATGTCAGATTTATTAGGTTAACAAGATACTTTTATGTAGGTTACATGGTCTGTCAAATAAAGTTCACGTCACCACGCAATAATTTCCTCCAAATTGTAATGTCGTTGTTAGAACTGTAGAACCAAACTGATTTTCCTGCCGATTGTCAGGCAAGATATACGGCCTACAATTACATCAGGACTGATCTCTGTAGGAGGGAGGCTCGAACAGAAGGTTTGAATAGAAAGAAAGATCTATTATTATTATATATCCTTATCATGAAAAATCACTGTGGTCTAAATGTGCTGAAAACTGCCTTTACGTCTATCCCTAATAACCACCGATATCACAAGAAGGATATATTACATAGGCGGAAGAAATATTTATGATATGACCGCCATCGTTTTTGCAATTATGGAATTAAGTTATTAATATTAACTTAACAAGACCATAGGATAAAAAAATAATGCATCATGGTATATCCTGGAATAGATTAGACTTCATTCAATTCATATCAGCCGACTCCGGCGGATATGGGATTTTTGCAAAATCTGAAATTTATCGATTTGAATTAAAATCTTAAATAAAATTCTGCACCCATTTAAAAGTTAAGTTTGAATATTTATATGTCTCATCTGTTTTTTTCCTGAATTTACATAGGCGTTTCAAGCAGCTTGACTGTGTCTGCTGTAATTACTCTCTTCTGAATCTCCATTTTATTGCTGCTGGGTGGGGGTCTGGAAACAAAATGGTGGCTGCCCCAATTATACGACCTACAGAATCATTGTACTCAGGCTGCTTGGGTTTCATTCTCCTCTGGAGATGTCTTACATGTGATCCGTCGGGAAGGGGAGGAGGGCAGGCGTCCTCCGCTGACTTACAATGATAATCATTTAGTTGACTGAATTGCATAAGCAGACACACAAGCAGAAAATACATCAGAACGGATGGGGGAAAAAAGGTCAACGTTGATTTTGGTCCAAAATTTGGAGACCTATTTTCTAATAGTTCTTAATTCAATTTTGCAAATTTAATTTGCAGAATTTTTCTTTGATTTTCTTCTTAAACTTTATACTACAGAGCAATAAAGTGTTAATTCTATGTGCATAGAGCATATTCCTTTGCCTTCTGGATCCAATCAACCACCAGGAAAGTTCTCTCACAAACATTTTGCATTCATTACCCTGCAATGTTTTTCAACGCTACATTATTTTTTAAGACTGAAATGTTTAATAAAATTAGATTTAAAGCTGTTGGTTTTTTTCTTTACCCGCATTTAATTAGACTAGCAGAGTCAAGTGCCTTTTACCAATGGGTGGCTAATGCTTTGTCTACTGTGGGGTGCCATTTTCAAATGATGTATATCCCACTAACACCAAACAGAGAATACAGACAGATGTCCATTAACAAGGGGCACCACCTGGTGGTCAAACTGCTTCATTTTTTTGTTTTGCATTTCCTTTCTCAAATTGTTTCTTCTGAAAGTCATTGTATTTAGGATAACAAATAATAATGAAGCTACATTAGATAAAATAGGCCTATCTTATTTGTTTTATATTTGTAAGACATTTGTTGATACTGGATTACCGCAGTTCTTTTTAAGTAAAGCATTCATGGTATAATGGTACATGGTATAATTTAGTGCTTGTAAATGAATCAATGTGGTTCTTATTTGCATTTATTCATTTACGAATGGACAAGAGGAGACATACTGTTGAAGGGTTTTCTGGGACTATAATATTGGTATCCTATCCCTATGATAGGTAATTAATAACAGATTGGTAGAAGTCACCCTTGCCAATTAAGGAACCACAGCACTCCAGCAAGCTCCACAAGCCCTTCATTGTTTACCAGACATGACTCCATACCTTTCTTAGTGACCATACCTGGTGCTACAGCTTAATATGTGAGTATACATAGCACAGTGATGAGATTAATTTCTGTATCCCTTGTGGTCACAGGCAGTGAAGGGGTTAATGTAAGGATCCCAGGGGATCGAAGGCAGTAAAGCAGTTAATGTCAGTATACCTGATGATCTAGGGCAGGGAAGTAGTTAATGTCAGTATACCTGATGATCTAGGACAGTGAAGTAGTTAATATCAGTATACCTGATGGTCTGGGGCAGTGAAGGGGTTTATGTCAGCATGCCTAGTGGTCTGGGGCAGTAAGGGGGTTAATTCCAGTATCCCTGACAGTTTTAGTGCCCAACAGCTGTCCTAACAACTATTGCACCTGTGCTTTCACAAAAAAGCAATAGTCATTCAGTGAATGGAGGTGAAGCGCGCAAGAGATCTCTTGCGGACGCCTGCCTCCATTTACTGTGAACAGGCAGTTGTTCATAGATGAACAACTGCTTGTTTATACTGAGCGAGAAGTTGCTATCTAATTACTTTAATTCAGTGAGCTGAACCAAAGCAACTAGTGACTAATCAGCAATTTTTCTTGGATCCCTGTTGGATCCCACTTTTACAAAGGACAACTAACAGTCAAAATCGCTTATTTAAGCAATTTTTTGGCTGATAGTCGCACCATGTAAAAGTACCCTTAGGGCTCAGTCACACGGGCGCATCAGCACCTGTACACCGGTGTCGATGTGCCTGTGTGACTGACAGTTAGAAGACGGCCGTCTCTCTCCAGCGCTGATGAAAGAACACATGACCGGCAATGAAGCCAGTCACATGTTCTTTCCCCCGGCGCTGCAGAGAGACGGCTGTCTTCAGGTACTGCCATCTGCTAGGTGCAGTCACATGGGCGCCGATGCGCCCGTGTGACTGAGCCCTTAGGCAGTGAAGGGTCTAATCTAAGGTGGGAGGCAGTGCAATGGTTAATGTTGAATAGTGGTATCCAGTAAATACTAAGCATTTTCTTGGCTATTACTTCCTCTTTCCTCCTTGCTCTGATCATACAGACAAGCACAGGGAGGACATGGAGAATACCATGTAGTTGTAACTATACATCCATACAGTTCTTTCTGTGATCCAGTAAAGCAATTCAGGAGCAATCTACCCAACCAGGGGTGTAACTGTAGGGGATGCGGTTGTATCCGGGCCCAGGAGCCTTAGGAGACCCATAAGGCCTCTCTTCTCCATATAGGGAGCCCAGTACTATGAATAAAACATTATATTTGGGGGCCCTGTTACAGAGTTTGCATTGGGGCCCAGAAGGTTCTGTACCTGATGATTAAAGGGAGAGTCACAGCATAAAAACTGTGTGTGGGTCCTATAGGCCTCCTGGCTTATGGGCCCAGTAATAACTGTGGCTGCTGCAACTCCTATAGTTGTACCACTGAATATATATATACCAATTGTGTGGTAAAAAATACACTGAAAAATATAGGGGGCCATTCAGGAAATGTTTGACACCACTTTCCGGTGTAAAAAAAGTAGCAACGTTTTATGCAAGGCTTGCTTGCGCAAAACGTATGACTTTTAGTAGTTTGTATTACTGTCTACTTTTTCCTCAAAAAGGGGGCGTGACTTTTCAGAAGGGATATGGTGACCCCAGACAAACACATTGGGGTAAATTATATCACAAATGTATGCCAGATCGTACTTGGCGTACATTTCTGCGGAGGCACACGGAGGGCCGAAATGTGCCTAATATATGAGGAGGTGTGTGTCTTATCGCTTGCAGGGAGAAATAATATTAAGATCGGCATTTGAAATACCGGTATTAATTAATGTCCTCCATGGTGGCCAAGCTGAACGCTATATTTCCGTATCACCTCCTCTACTCTTTCCGGCATATGAGTTGGGTACTTTCCGAGTTGTGCTGAGTGCCACTTATATTTATATAAAATCTTCTTAAAAATTGAAAAATGATAAAAAAAAGATCAGAATTGGTGTTTTTAGCCTAAGCCATAATCATCAACGTGGTATGGACCCTGGTAATAAATCTGTGACTCGCTGCACAGGCGAGAGATACTGGCGCGCCGCTCACTGTGCATCAGTATTTACAGAGCTCCCCTATAAAAACTTGTTATAAAATTACGGTGAACATTAACTTAATTAACAATTAGTAAATCAAAGTTTTCAGTGAGGCGAAGGGACTACATTAAGCTCTGCTAGGTGGACCTATGATTTCTATGTACACCTGCATGCATACTTGCTCGATAAATGCCAAACATTTCAGTTTTCAGTTTGCTACTATTTTCCATACTGAGGCTATTTGAAAGAAATGTGTGCAAGGCATTTTTGCAAAACTGATGTTCTAAAAGCAACCAAACCTTACTGCTCAGGGGCTTTCAGAACAAGCCTAAAGTAATTAAAATTGTTAATAAAAAGCAGCACATTTATTTCCTTCCATATTACTCTCTTTCGGTAAAACAAATACACATGTGGCAAGTAAAATGTGCAAATCACGGAATTATATATTTTGCATAGTATGTACAAATAACAGTTATAATGAAAATTTCAGGAAACACTTTTACGTAAAAGTAATAATTATGTCGTTGATGTAGGAGCCTATTAATTAGAGAAAAATGATCACTTTAATAAATGGAGACTACAAGAAGCTTGACTAGAATGTAATAGTTTTTCCAGCTAATTGTTTGTGGACCCATACATATAGGACGAAGTAGACATGCTCAGTTATATTGACTGTACTTTATGAGTCTACAAGGCTAAGCATTAAAGAGTTTGTCTTGCGAAGACAATTCCTTTTTAAAGACAACCCGGTAGGATGATCATTTGAGTCTAACCACCAACGTACAACTGTTGTCTCCAGGGGAAGGTATGACTGTAAGAGAATGGAACAGCTTCCTTGGGAAGATTCAAGCTGCGCTGCCACTTTGAGCGCTGCTGGTTAGCCCCATGCCCAAAAGAACTGGCGGACACCATCATAGTTCAGTTGGATGAAAACAAAAAGGTTGGGTACCGTGTTAGCCAGTAGAGCAAAATGTGATTGTTTTTAGACCGAGAAACCAAGTAATCTTGTACATATGATAACTTTTAATGGCTAACACAAATAGCTGACGAAGGGGGCGAAATATCCCCGAAAGCTTGCTTGCTGTAACATCATGCATTTTTGTTAGCCATTAAAAGGTATCATATCTACAAGATTACTTGGTTTCTCGCTCTAAGAACAATCACGGTTCAGTTGGAGCCACGCATGACACATACCAGAGGGCCTAGACAACCACCAGAGGGATCAAGAAGGAACAGAGGCTAGCAGGCCATGGCCAGTGAACTAGGCCTGGATGTAGTCCCTGGCTAGGGAAGAGAGCAGACAATGCAGCTGCAATGAGCTGAGGATGGCTATGGTTTCCATTATTGCTCAGCAAAAGACCCCATGGAAGAAAAGGGGTTCTCCGTCCCCACCTGAACTGATATAGGTGCAGTTGATGACATGGTTGCAGATGTTGCCCACATCGAAAGGGTGAGATAACCTTTTGCTAGAACATGAGAAATGAGACCAGAGATGGAGAGTCTACTTAGTGTAGCCGGTCTTGTTTGCTGGGGGCAAAGTGGAACAAGGGACTAAGATTTGAGTATGGCCTGCTGCAATGTAGAGATGGGCAGAATCCTGTCTGCAAACCTGCAATGTTGCGTAGGTATTGAAGACCTGTAAAGAGAGTATCTGTGAAGGCTGTTGGGATGGAATACAATGCTCCTGTATCAGCGAGGTCCTAACTCAGTGATTCTCTTACAGAAATTTATTGCATCTTTAAAGACTACGCATATAGTTAACTGTTGAGCATGGAAGGCCCACGAGTTGAGAACTGTGACCCCATGTGGCCATAAAGCATGTTTGAGTATATTTCTATGAAACGTTGAAGAAATGAGCCCTTCTGTGGAGTGATTACATGTAAATATCCATATAATAAAGGTTTTCACTCTACTGCAAGCATCTTTGCCTCCAACTGCTTACTGCCTTGCCATTACCATCACCCTGCTGCACACAACATGTCTAGCTATTCATGTAATGCTGGTGATAATGCAAAGCTGTCAATGTAATGCTTGAACAGGTTGTAGCCAATCAGCTTTGCTCTTGCTCCTAGACAGTAGTCTCAAATAGGATAACCCCCTCCTTTAGATGCATATTCCTTAATAACGACTTCACAGTGACTTCTACCAAATAATACCTGTAAGAGTCACATGGCTTGAATCACAATAGATAATGGGGTAGTAAAGGATATTGCACTTTATGGAATCTAGTATCATTTAGAATGGGACATCCTTGGAAGATTTCAGCAGGACAGGGATGGCTCAAGATATGTCTAGCTAGGTTCTTCATTATCACTGTCGGCACAGCATATACTATAATCTACTATTAGTATAGTATCCCAGAACGGCACATGACTAGTGCCACGATACCCCCACTAATAGTGTTTCTTTCTTATGTAGCTAAGAAACTCTTAGGATCTATACAAATTACATATGATATTGCTATGTGCAGCAGTGTACCTGCCATACAGATAGGCAATGTTGGCCGGCTGTGGTGGGTCTCTTCGATGAAAAGACGGTCTTGTTATTATTATGTAGGTCCCTACATACCATACTACTACCTGTACTAGAATTACACACGACATAACGGTGGAACAGAAGAGATTAGCGCTTATGTATGGCAGGATACCTAAACTAGTACAATATTTTAAATTAGTAGTTCTTATCTATATTGGTCGTGACAAACACAACGTGAGAGGCACATGTAGGTTGGTGACTAGAGATGAGCAAGCATACTCGCTAAGGGCAATTGCTCGATCGAGCATTCTCCCTCTCTCCCCCCCGCTCATGGCCGCAACTCACCTGTCACCCGCGCCGGCAGCCGAACCTTTTCTTCCGAGCAGGGAGATACTCACTAAGGACAATGCTTGATCGAGCACTTGTCCTTAGCGAGTATGCTCGCTCATCTCTATCAGTGACGCAAACGGCTGCCAGGTATGGTCCCTATGAATGGAGATTTTCCATAGAAGTCAAGATGTTTGCATCGTCAATTACATCTGCCAGTGGAGTACAAGGTAATGAACGAATTTTTTAAAATCACTATACAACATTTTTCCAGCTTAGACCGAACACTTTGTCAATTGTGTTGATGAAGATCTCAGAAATATGTTGTATAGTGATTTCAAGAAATGATTTGTCCACACTGCAGTCCATAGGCAGCACCGTAATTGATGATCGGAACATCTTACCTTCATACCACTCACCAGCCCATTCCATATTGAGTTTTTAAGTGGTCTACACTAGGATCATGCGAACATAGAGTAAATCTACATCTTTCTACATAAATAGCGCCATATAGCAAAGAGTGCTATACCATCTTCTACTATATAAAACACGAGTGGTAATTGTCATTTATATCTGTAAGTGGTGGAATAATATAGTAACATGCAGTACTCTCAGTTTGGATATATTGTATACTCTTTCAGTTTTTTTATGGGTTAACATATATTGAGAAGATCTGTAATTCACAATCGCTGGGATTCACCACAGTCGCTACTTGCAGAACATCTAACATCCTTGCAATTCACACTGACCAAAACTTGAACTCAGCATTGATGATGTATATTAATATTATAGACTGCCAATTTACTGCTTCTTCAGCAACACGTCCAAGCTGTTTACATTATTTGTCAATATAATTTACAGACGGACTCCGTGCCAAGTATGTGATGCCATAGGATTCTCTGCCTCTGTCTGTATTTTGCTTCAAGGCCACAGAATCTGAATTCTCTTTACTTGATTATTTAAGAGTATGTCGTACCATTTATTTAGATGAATTATCCATATTTTTCATCTCTAAAAGCCATCTGCCACTTTTCCATGTATTTATTTTCCTTGAAGGACAACTGTTATTTTTTTCTGAAAAACATGAAAATAATGTGGGGGATTTATCAATGCATTTAAATAGTGCAATGGAAAATGTTTCAAAATTGATAGGCACCTATTAGGTCCTTCCACCTGCAGGGGCCACTAATGGGGTAAAAAAGGAGCCCCCCTTGTTTAAACCCTTTCAGTAGCTGACATTCAATGGAGCATCTAAGTGATTTAAAGGCTCGGAATAGTCACAGCTGATTCCTATGGGTGATGGCATGGGTACGGGAGATCCTGAGTCTGTGTAATGGAGGTACAAGTTGTTATTATTCCATGTTAAATACTATGTTGTTTTTTTGGTCTCTTTAATATAGGCAAGAGCGGAGGAACAGTATTGAGTGGGAAGTGACCAAAAGTTCAAAAGACTGTAGTGAGTAGCTAAGCTGTTGGGACGCAGGCGAAAAGTAGTCTCTCCATTTGTGTTATAGTGTAGCAGTTGCAGTCCTATGGACAGTGTCCTTCGGGAAGAGTAGAAGGCCAATCAGAGAAATTCAATACACCTGAGAGGCTGAAGATGCACATTCTTCTCTTCCCTTCTTTCCGACTACTGTGCACCAGTGCTAACCAGTCTCAACTGAGTTAATTCCTGGTTAGCTGGGCAAGGACTTTGAATGATAACTGTTTACACAGATCCTTGAACTCTATTCAGAGACTAAGTTACCCTGGCTTATGGGTCACTAGTTGCGTTCTTCTTGTTCTACAGTTAATAAACCTGTTATATATTTGGCAATGACAACTCCTGTCAATTAAATGAGCTACTACCACAGTCTCTGGGCCACGGCTATCAGTCAGGCCTACTTCAAGACCCGGCCCTCCCGGAACCGATATGGCCGGAAATGGTTGTGAGACCCTAATGTCCCATGCATGATAGAAAGCGAAGCATGATCTTGCTCATGGAGCTTGGCTTGGTGCTCTCTGTGGGGAATCAAGTTAGCTCTATGCCTACCTGGAAATCCCTGAACTTGCTACCTGTGGTCCCTTTCATATTATCACTGCGCCGTATACATACAGTAAAGTTTAAGCGGTGTTCCTAGCCTGTGCTGTACATGTGTGGCACAGTGCAGAAAAGGGTTAAAAGATTTACTTTATCAAGCAATGTGTTTTCTATGAGATATGCAGAGAACTTCAGCGTAAACTCCCATTCCCCACTGGCGTAACTATAGGCGATGCAGGGGATGCGGTTGCACCCGGGCCCAGGAGCTTTAGGGGGCCCTTAAGGCCTCTCTTCTCCATATAGGGAGCATTGTAATATGAATAAAGCATTATAGTTGGAAGCCCTGTTACAGGTTTTGCATTGGAGCCCAGAAGCTTCAAGCTACACCTCTGTGTTAAGGGGTTAGGAGAAGTTGGGGGCCCCAAGAGAAACTTTTGCATGCGGGCCCATGAGCCTTTAGCTACGCCCCTGCCGTTCCCAAATTTATATTTCCTTTGTCTTAGTGTCCTTTCATGACATTCACTTTGTATAAATGTTCGGAGTTTCACACTGTCACTTTACTTATGATTAGAGATGAGCGAGCACCAAAATGCTCGGGTGCTCGTTACTCGGGACGAAATTTTCGCGATGCTCGAGGGTTCGTTTCGAGTAACGAACCCCATTGAAGTCAATGGGCGACTCGAGCATTTTTGTATATCGCCGATGCTCGCTAAGGTTTCCATTTGTGAAAATCTGGGCAATTCAAGAAAGTGATGGGAACGACACAGCAACGGATAGGGCAGGCGAGGGGCTACATGTTGGGCTGCATCTCAAGTTCCCAGGTCCCACTATTAAGCCACAATAGCGGCAAGAGTGCCCCCCCCTCCCAACAATTTTTACTTCTGAAAAGCCCTCATTAGCAATGCATACCTTAGCTAAGCACCACACTACCTCCAACAAAGCACAATCACTGCCTGCATGACACTCCGCTGCCACTTCTCCTGGGTTACATGCTGCCCAATCTCCCCCCGCACGACCCAGTGTCCACAGCGCACACCAAAGTGTCCCTGCGCAGCCTTCAGCTGCTCTCATGCCACACCACCCTCATGTCTATTTATAAGTGCGTCTGCCATGAGGAGGAACCGCAGGCACACACTGCAGAGGGTTGGCACGGCTAAGCAGCGACCCTCTTTAAAAGGGGTGGGGAGATAGCCCACAATGCTGTACAGAAGCAATGAGAAATATAATCCTGTGCCACCGCCATCAGGAGCTGCACACGTGGGCATAGCAATGGGGAACCTATGTGCCACACACTATTCATTCTGTCAAGGTGTCTGCATGCTTCAGTTAGACCGCGGTTTTTTATAAATAGTCACAGGCAGGTACAACTCCGCAATGGGAATTCCGTGTGCACCCACAGCATGGGTGGCTCCCTGGAACCCACCGGCTGTACATAAATGTATCCCATTGCAGTGCCCTGGACAGCAGAGCTAACGTCAGATTAAATGCAGGTGGGCTTCGGCCCACACTGCATGCCCCAACCTGACCGGGGTTTTTAATTCATAGACACAGGCAGGTACAACTCCCTATTGTGAAGTCCCTGTGGACCGACAGCATGGGTGGCTCCCTGGAACCCACCGGCGGTACATAAATATATCCCATTGCATTGCCCATCACAGCTGAGGTAATGTCATGTTTAATGCAGGTGGGCTTCGGCCCACACTGCATGCCCCAGTCAGACTGGGGTTCTTTAGAAGTGGACACATGCAGTTACAACTCCGTGTGGACCGACAGCATGGGTGGCTCCCTGGAACCCACCGGCGGTACATAAATATATCCCATTGCATTGCCCATCACAGCTGAGGTAATGTCATGTTTAATGCAGGTGGGCTTCGGCCCACACTGCATGCCCCAGTCAGACTGGGGTTCTTTAGAAGTGGACACATGCAGTTACAACTCCGTGTGGACCGACAGCATGGGTGGCTCCCTGGAACCCACCGACGGTACATAAATATATGCCATTGCAGTGCCCAGCACAGCTGAGGTAATGTCATGTTTAATGCAGGTGGGCTTCGGCCCACACTGCATGCCCCAGTCAGACTGGGGTTCTTTAGAAGTGGACACATGCAGTTACAACTCCGTGTGGACCGACAGCATGGGTGGGTGCCAGGAAGCCACCGGCGGTACATAAATATATCCCATTGCATTGCCCATCACAGCTGAGGTAATGTCATGTTTAATGCAGGTGGGCTTCGGCCCACACTGCATGCCTCAGTCAGACTGGGGTTCTTTAGAAGTGGACACATGCAGTTACAACTCCGTGTGGACCGACAGCATGGGTGGCTCCCTGGAACCCACCGACGGTACATAAATATATCCCATTGCAGTGCCCAGCACAGCTGAGGTAACGTCAGCTTTAATGCACGTGGGCAAAAAATTAATTGGATTACACTGTAGGCGAGGGCCCCAAAAAATTGGTGTACCAACAGTACTAATGTACGCCAGAAAAATTGCTCATGCCCAACCAAGAGGGCAGGTGAAACCCATTAATCGCTTTGGTTTATGTGGCTTAATTTGTAACTAGGCCTGGAGGCAGCCCAGTTAAAATAAAAATTGGTTCAGGTGCAAGTTTCAACGCTTTAATGAGCATTGAAACGTATAAAAATTGTTTACAAAAATTATATGACTGAGCCTTGTGGGCCTAAGAAAAATTGCCCGTTCGGCGTGATTACGTGAGGTTTCAGGAGGAGGAGCAGGAGGAGGAGGATGAATATTATACACAGATTGATGAAGCTAAAAGGTCCACGTTTTTGATGGTGATAGAGAACAATGCTTCCATCCGCGGGTGCAGCCTACGTATTGCTTAGGTATCGCTGCTGTCCGCTGGTAAGGAAGAAAAGTCTGGGGAAATCCAGGCTTTGTTCATCTTGATGAGTGTAAGCCTGTCGGCACTGTCGGTTGACAGGCGGGTACGCTTATCTATGATGATTCCCCCAGCCGCACTAAACACCCTCTCTGACAAGACGCTAGCCGCAGTGCGATCGGCTATATACTCCCTCACCATCCTTTTACAGTGCTCCCGCCGACTCAGCCTTGACTGGGGAGCGGTGACACAGTCTTGCTGGGGAGCCAGAAAGCTGTCAAAGGCCTTAGAGAGTGTTCCCCTGCCTGTGCTGTACATGCTGCCTGATCTCCGCGCCTCCCCTGCTACCTGGCCCTCGGAACTGCGCCTTCGGCCACTAGCGCTGTCGGATGGGAATTTTACCATCAGTTTGTCCGCCAGGGTCCTGTGGTATAGCATCACTCTCAAACCCCTTTCCTCTTCGGGTATGTTTCCAAGGACCTGGAAGATGTCTGCCAACCAGGCCCACTCTTCTGTAAAGAATTGAGGAGGCTGACTCCCACTGCGCCGCCCATGTTGGAGTTGGTATTCCACTATAGCTCTATGCTGCTCATAGAGCCTGGTCAACATGTGGAGCGTAGAGTTCCACCGTGTGGGCACGTCGCACAGCAGTCGGTGCACTGGCAGATGAAACCGATGTTGCAGGGTGCGCAGGGTGGCAGCGTCCGTGTGGGACTTGCGGAAATGTGCGCAGAGCCGGCGCACCTTTCGCGCAGGTCTGACAAGCGTGGGTAGCTTTTCAGAAAGCGCTGAACCACCAAATTAAAGACGTGGGCCAGGCATGGCACGTGCGTGAGGCTGCCGAGCTGCAGAACCGCCACCAGGTTACGGCCGTTGTCACACACGACCATGCCCGGTTGGAGGCTCAGCGGCGCAAGCCAGCGGTCGGTCTGCTCTGTCAGACCCTGCAGCAGTTCGTGGGCTGTGTGCCTCTTCTCTCCTAAGCTGAGTAGTTTCAGCACGGCCTGCTGACGCTTGCCCACCGCTGTGCTGCCGTGCCGCGTGACACCGACTGCTGGCGACGTGCTGCTGCTGACACATCTTGATTGCGAGACAGAGGTTGCGTAGGAGGAGGAGGGTGGTTCAGTGGAGGAAGCATACACCGCCGCAGATACCACCACCGAGCTGGGGCCCGCAATTCTGGGGGTGGGTAGGACGTGAGCGGTCCCAGGCTCTGACTCTGTCCCAGCCTCCACTAAATTCACCCAATGTGCCGTCAGGGAGATATAGTGGCCCTGCCCACCTGTGCTTGTCCATGTGTCCGTTGTTAAGTGGACCTTGGTAGTAACCGCGTTGGTGAGGGCGCGTACAATGTTGCGGGAGACGTGGTCGTGCAGGGCTGGGACGGCACATCGGGAAAAGTAGTGGCAACTGGGAACTGAGTAGCGCGGGGCCGCGGCCGCCATCATACCTTTGAAAGCCTCCGTTTCCACAACCCTATACGGCAGCATCTCCAGGCTGATAAATTTGGCTATCTGCACGTTTAACGCTTGAGCGTGCGGGTGCGTGGCGACGTACTTGCGCTAGCGACGGCTGGACGGTGCGCTGAGAGACATTGGTGGATGGAGCCGAGGACAGCGGAGGTGAGGGTGTGGGTGCAGGCCAGGAGACGGTAGTGCCTGTGTCCTGAGAGGGGGGTTGGATCTCAGTGGCAGGTTGGGGCACAGGGGGAGAGGCAGCGGTGCAAACCGGAGGCGGTGAACGGCCTTCGTCCCACCTTGTGGGGTGTTTGGCCATCATATGTCTGTGCATGCTGGTGGTGGTGAGGCTGGTGGTGGTGGCTCCCCGGCTGATCTTGGCGCGACAAAGGTTGCACACCACTGTTCATCGGTCGTCTGCACTCTCAGTGAAAAACTGCCAGACCTTTGAGCACCTCGGCCTCTGCAGGGTGGCATGGCGCGAGGGGGCGCTTTGGGAAACAGTTGGTGGATTATTCGGTCTGGCCCTGCCTCTACCCCTGGCCACCGCACTGGCTCTTCCAACCTGCCCTGCTGCTGCACTTGCCTCCCCCTCTGAAGACCTGTCCTCAGTAGGCGTAGCAAACCAGGTGGGGTCAGTCACCTCATCATCCTGCTGCTCTTCCTCCGAATCCTCTGTGCGCTCCTCCCTCGGACTTACTCCAATTACTACTACCTGTGTGATAGACAACTGTGTCTCATCGTCATCGTCCTCCCCATCCACTGAAAGCTCTTGAGACAGTTGCCGGAAGTCCCCAGCCTCATCCCCCGGACCCTGGGAACTTTCCAAAGGTTGGGCATCAGTCACGACAAACTCCTCCGGTGGGAGAGGAACCATTGCTGGCCATTCTGGGCAGGGGCCCGGGAACAGTTCCTGGGAGTCTGCCTGCTCCTCAGAATGTGTCATTGTAATGGAGTGAGGAGGCTGGGACGAAGGAGGAGCAGCAGCCAGAGGATTCAGAGTTGCAGCAGTGAACGGCGCAGAATTCTGGGTGGTCGATAGATTGCTGGATGCACTTTCTGCCATCCACGACAGGACCTGCTCACACTGCTCATTTTCTAATAAAGGTCCATCGCGTGGACCCATTAATTGTGAGATGAATGTGGGGACGCCAGAAACTTGCCTCTCTCTTAATCCCGCAGCAGTTGGCTGCGATACACCTGGATCAGGAGCTCGGCCTGTGCCCACACCCTGACTTGGGCCTCCGCGTCCTCGCCCGCGTCCACGTCCTCTAGGTCTACCCCTACCCCTCAGCATGCTGTATTACCAGTAGTGCAGAAACAGAACGCTGTAATTAAATGTGCCGCTTATTGGCCTGTGGTTGGAGGCTGACTTCGCTTACGGAACACACAGCAGAGGCAGGAAAGAATTTTGCGCAAACCTGCTGTAACACTTAGCTGGCTGCGTATGAATTAGGACAACTACCCCCAGCAGAGACACAGTACAGTCAGGACGGTCACAGGCAGCCCAAATAGATTTTTTTTCCCAAATTTTTTTGGAAAAGCCCACTGCGTATATAGACTGGATATGTCTTTCACTGTCCCTGCCTCACCACCACTACTGGCCGTCGACTATGTAAAATTACTGCAGGACGCAATGCTCTGCACGGCCGATATACAAAAAAAAAAAAAATCTGCAACACTGCAAAAAGCAGCCTCAACAGTACTGCACACGGTCAGATGTGGCCCTAAGAAGGACCGTTGGGGTTCTTGAAGCCTAAAATCACTTCTAACGCTCTCCCTATAGCAGCTCCGGCATCAGCAGCACTTTCCCTGATCTCTGTCAGAATGCATCTGTGGCGAGCCGCGGGAGGGGCCGATTTATATACTCCGGTGACACCTGATCTCGCCAGCCACTCACTGCAGGGGGGTGGTATAGGGCTTGAACGTCGCAGGGGGAAGTTGTAATGCCTTCCCTGTCCTTCTATTGGCCAGAAAAGTGCGCTAACGTCTCAGAGATGAAAGTGAAAGTAACTCGAACATCGCGTGGTGCTCGTCTCTAGTAACGAGCATCTCGAACACGCTAATACTCGAACGAGTATCAAGCTCGGACGAGTACGTTCGCTCATCTCTACTTTATTATCTACTGATCTTTACAACTGTGAACACGGACATCTTTATTTTATAGGGATATAAAAAGCAGAATCACTAGAAAGAAGTTGCACTTACAAATAAAGGAAAGCCTCACTGAAGATTAGCGAATCGGAGTCTATATTAAGACTTATTTTTGTATTCTCTCATAAGATCCAGTTTTATAGCTACATATGACAAATGTGAACAATAAGGTTCAATGGCCATTAACAATTAATTTGGGTTTCCTCCTGTGAAAAGGGTCAGTCAGGACAGATTGAGGCCAAGAGTTTAATATCAGCCGTAGAAACTATTAAATTGCCACTTGGCCCACTTATTGGCTTACAATAGCTGAGTTTAGTAATGCAAGTACTTCAGTAGTGTGGTTACTGCTTTCTCTGCCTTGGCTCTTCTGTCTTCTAAGCTCAAATATCTTCCTATTTGATGGGTAGAATTTTAGTTCTCTACATAAACCGTCGCTCCAATGAGCCACTGAAAAACCTCCTAGGATATGCCATTCACATTCTTAACCTACAATTAAAAATTGGATGCCCTATGCTGTTTAGCAGCTTATTTACTTGCCATGACTTCCAAATCACCGTGACCCATTGGACCCTCCATCACAGTGCCTGCAAGTGCCTTTTTTGCAACCGGCAACCAGATATGCAGTTCTTGTATACTAGTTTTAAGCCTCATTGACACAAGCATTTTATCGCGGCTATTTTGCCTAAATAAAATGCTGCCTGAAAATTGCTACAATGTGAAGTATTGGATTCCAAAGCATTTATTCACATGGGTGATTTTTAGGCGTGTAAAAAGAAAAAAAATCGCACCATAAAATCGGCAAATCGACGACCGTTTTTGGTTACCGATTTGTCTCTTAGCGTCAAAAGCTAGGTCTTGACCTATCTTTTGACAAAAAACGCAGGAGGCTTCCATAGACTCCTATGGCAGCTGAAAAAAAGGAGGGAGAGGGAGCTTACCTGAATCCGATGCTGAGAAAAGAAGACAGCTGGCTCTATTTTAGCTATTTAAGCTAATAGAAGCTATTCTGCCGACCGATGAAATTCTGTGCTGCAGGGTTTTTTTCACACGGTACGCTCGTCTGAATGGACGAGAAAAAAAAAGTAATTAATTTCGGATTTAGATTGCGGCTATTCTTCTCTATTGCCATGCGGCCAGCGTGAAATCGCACACGCTAGTCTGAATGAGGCCTTATAGTGTATGTTTATAGTACAGAATCACGGATGTTGATTCAACGTGAGCAAAACATTTTTCTAAGTTGACGGTGAATTCGACGACTTGACAATCAGCATCTCCAGTCTGTCATTGTGGTAGACATGCTATCCTGTTATCTTTCATTTTCCCCCACCAGGTTATCAGATTGTAGGCTGGAGGATTCTCGTCTATGTTGGATTGCTCTTCAGTAGTTTTTTTTGGCTCCCAAGACTTGACAGTGAATGCAGACATCTCTATATTGCAGTCTACTTCGATTACTTCATCCATTATAAATATTACCAAGGCTTACCATAAAATGCTCTTACAATATGCTCTTCATATCAATATTTACAGTGCAGAAATGCTGTTAAATAATACATGAGAACTTAAGCTTGAGTCCTATTAATTCAGGTTATAGATCCATTTCTCTGCATAATGTCTATCAAGCTTCTGTTGTCTAACGATTGATGATTACTATTTATTTTTTTAGTACTGGGCTATTGAGTCCCGCTTAGTACTTGACTGGGTTCAGTTGGTTCATAGACATCTAAAAAATTAATACACTTGTCTACATAGTGATAGATAGCAACTTATAACAACATCCCCTTATCCATCCAAGGACATGCATAAAGTTAAGAATGCTTCTCCAGCAGTGACTGCCCCCTAGTGGAGATAAAGCATGAGGTTTAATTATCTTGAGAACTTCTTCCTTCCCATTTCCAAATGTGTAGTGATGAATCTATAATGAATTTTTACTTTAATGCCGTTTTTTTTCTCTATTGAGAGTAATACATGAATTAATTCTGTAGTTTATCTTTGAAATTCCTTTAAAAGGAATGAGAGGGGATTTAACGAGCTCTTTCAGGGTTGTTATTTTGATCATTTAGACATTTCAAAGTCAAAAACTATTAGTCATGAATATTTGGAAAGTAGGCCCCCAAAATACATCCTAAATTAAAGGGTAATGCTGTCTACTCTACTGAAGTGTCCAGGACATCTCCCAGACAACTGGAAAACTAAGATGTTCTCTGGTATGGGGGCCTATCAGGGCCATTTTAACACATTGGTGGACCCAGTGCAAAGGTTTAATGAGTCGGGCACCCTCCTGAATACTGCTACATTTTTTTTACAGTATCTACACATTCAATTAAACATCATAAGAACAATTACATCTATTTAGAGCCATTTTTTAGACATACTGTATTAATGTGAATAATCACAGCGGTGACATCTTCACTTACTAGAGTCATCAGCTCTCCCTTTCCATTTCTGATTACAGCTATTAGCACCCAATTTTCTTCTCTATCTCACCCAGACTGCCATGATGACTTTTTGTTGAAAACAAGAGTGGCAGATAGACCGTAATCCAAAATGTAATAGTGAGCCAGATAGAATCAGTGGCCCATAAAATAAAAGTAGCCCTGTTTGTGCTCCACGTAGTAATAGTTTCCCTTTCAGGCCCCAAACAATAATAGTGCCATCTTTAAACCCCACACAGTGAATTTCCCTGAGTGTGGGGTTTGCTGAACTTTACAGATGCTGAGGTCTGTTAAGATTCAAGTAAAGAGGTCTGGGTGCTGGGATTTAAATGCTGAAATATGGGGTGCTGGAAAACCAAGGTTTTATGCCATGCTCATCTTTAGATACAGTTCATATGAACTACACATAGTTAGGGGCACATGAGATGTCCTGTGGACATTTTCCATATATATAGCTGCATGGTATATCTCTGAAAATTTGGCTCAGCAGGACACATTGTGCTTTAATACCTTTTTCATATTTATGACTGCAATTCATGAAACTTTGTTTAGCAAAAAATCAAAAACTCCTCAATCATAATATAAATCTAGCAATCTTTTAAAATAGTTGCTTTATTTTGAAAGCAAATGGATCTATCTAATCTTTTATTACTGGTTTGCTAAGACGTCATGGTTTGATTCACTGGCTATTTGTCATTAATAAGGTAGCCATTTTGTAAAGTTGTTCGATATTCAAGAAATTTTAACTTTTACCTTATAGGAGGTTAACTAAAGAGATATATTTATCTCAATTCAGTCCAGGTCCAGTAGTGTTAACCCTTCTAATTCTGGGCAGGTTCCAACATTGCATATGCATCTTCCATTGTCTGAGACATCATTGCAATGAGCTGGCTGACTGGCTCATTTCAATCACTAAAAGCCCTTCTGGATGAGCTGACTTTTTGGCTCAATCTAACGAGCAATAATCAACATGTCGATCAGCACTCATTTAATTTTGTTTCATGGGCCAATGTTCTGTTCACATGGGGAGATGTATTAATGACCATTGAACACTTTCATGCTTGCTGAAACTGAATGACCAGCAAATCAAAAGTTTGCTCATTCTACACCAAATCGTTGGTCGTTTAACACAGCCTGGTTGTCAGCAAATGAGCTTGTGAAGGAACGTTTGGTCCCAATAATCAACCTATGTAAAGGACATTAAGCCAGTTCTCTTCTCCGTCATGTCAGAAGTAGAGACAGATAAGGATTCAGACTTAATTATTGGAATGAGCCAGTTTGCCAGCCAACTGATGCAACACCCCACACAATGAAAATTCCATACTATGTGCTTCCATACTTGGTGCCAGAACTGGAACTGGGCTGAAAGTGGAGGTGCAAGCATTGGATTGGGGCATCAGGCTGGATTGGGGTAAGTATATCTCTCTGGATAACCCCTTTAAGTTACACTTTATTCATGCTTCCAAATCCAAAATTATTCATAGCGCAAGATATTTTTATTTTGTCAGTTTTTGTACAATGGCAAAGTAGTGGATGGCTCTTCCATGGGTTCTTGGGTGTGAGCTGACTCAGTAATAACCTATATATCCTACTTTTATCTTCCCAAATTTACAATTTTTCTTCCAGGGTCAAGATATATTTTTTAGGATGCTTTGCATTATATGGCCTATTAGACATAGGGAATTTCATGCCAACATTATATGAATTATTGTATTTCAAAATTTGTTGGCAAAAGAAGGGTTAAGCTACACTCTAATATTTGCCTGAGCTTATTAAAAAAGTAGCTTGTAATTGCCAACTGATTTTTGCTATTCAAATCTGCTTACATAAATATATGATTTAATGTTTAACAAGCACTAAGGGATCATTATTAGAACACTTTTAGGAGTGGGATTGTGTTTGCTAAGCTTCTTTTGCAGTTCCAATATGATTAAGTACATTCTCAATCACTTTTAACAATTTGAACTGTATATCCATGCGGACAAGTCTTCCAAAGGCTTTGCCAATTAAAGCAAGTAAGACCAGAGAACTTTCGACTTTAGGGAGGGAAAGAGTGAGAGTTGAAAACGCAGAATATACGCAATGCACCATGCCAAGCAGTGCTGAATGTAGTTTACTTGCTAATAAGTCTTACCTAACCACGTGTAGGGAGGACATGGGAATGTAGTAATTATCCACTAAGGGACACGATTTATACCCAGATACATTAGTCATGGAAATGAAATAAATGCACCGCCAACAGCAGAGCATGGATTCCTATAGCCAGTGGTATTGTCGGTGTAGAATACAAAGGAAATTAGAAACAAGAAACTACACATTGCATTAGTGCTAGAGTCATCCAAAATCTACAAAAATATGTGTTCCTTTTGAAGAGCATCCAGCTACACAAATGACTTTAATGGAGCATACTCAACTACTTCAATCACTGCTTGACTATGTTGTACGTAGAATATGAAAATAGAATAATATATTCAAGAGCTTAGCAATGTTCTGGAAAATTATTTTCTCCATCAACTCTCCAAACTTAAATCTTCTTTATTTTGTTATCTATTCCAAACCTGGTGTGTCTATTCTTCCATCTCTAGACTTGGAGTACATGCACAACTTAGGGTTCTGTCTGTGTTGTCATAATTTCATTGCAGGGGAGGACGCCAATTAAAAAGTTAATTTATCTTTGTATGAAAATACATATATGGATCAAGTACTGTGGGAGGACAGCTCGGTAGAGTGCGGGTTGGCGGCAGTGAGAGACGGAAACCAGTGGATAAAGTCCAAGTGCAGGCGCGACCTGCGTTTATTTCAGTCCAGAATAATCAACATAAATTCAGCCTTCGCTTCAGGCAAGAAAATATCAGTCCAACAAATGGATATCAGGCAGTCCCTGCCGGTCCAGGTCACGCTCAGCAGGTGCACACACAGCAGGGTTTTCAGCTCTAGGAGGTATCCCAGGCTGCTAGGGTCCAGCAGTCATCTTACCCCCCCCCCCCCCTGTATCAGTGCACACTGCTATTTATACCCACACCCATCCTCAGCATCTGTGCTGATTGACCTCGCCCACACCCTGGAGTGGAGGAAGTGGAATGGACAGTCCCACTACCAACCTGACATCCATTCCAAAAAACCAGGCCTGAAAATACTTTTAAAGAAATAACCTCCAGGAAGTACTTGCTGGAGATTACATTGCACTCCTGGCTTTTCATGTCTCAAACAGAGGGACATGAACTTCCTCCAGCCCCACTAAGCATAATAGCGGAACCTAGGGGCGATGTAGCAACCATACACTATCACGCCCCTCAGTACCTCACAGTGTACTGAAAGCCATAGAATTTATCAAGAGATCTGCACCAGATTTAGGCTGGATTCAGACGAACGTATATCGGCTGAGTTTTCATGCCCAGCCGATATACGTCGTCTCTCTCTGCAGGGGGGAGGATGGAAGAGCCAGGAGCAGTGCTCTGAGCTCCTGCCCCCTCTCTGCCTCCTTTCCGCCCTTCTGCACTGTTTTCAATGAGGACTGGTGGGACGGGGGTGGGGCTAATACTCAGAACTTAGCCCCGCCCCATCCCACCTCTTTTCATTGCAAATAGTGCAGAGGGCTGGAGAGGGGGTGGAGAGGAGGCAGAGATGCGGCAGGAGCTCAGTTCCTGCTCCTAGCTCTTCCATTCTCCCCCCCCCCTGCAGATGAGGACACCGTATATCGGCTCGGAGTGAAAACCGAGCCGGTATACGTTCATCTGAACCCAGCCTTATTCTGTAGAAAAGTCGCAACTTATAGCGAGGGCCATATTTGCATTATACTTTATGACTCTTCTTGCTGCTCTCCACTGCTCTGGAAGGGCTGCCAGTGGATGTGTTCAACACCCTTCCAACAGACTTGCCATCCTTAAAGGCAAAAAGTGGCACAAGCTGTAGCCTCTATATGCAGGTATAGATTTAGTTTTCTCTCTTTAAGACAGCCCAAGTGGAAACATATGTATTAGTAGGCATGCATCTCAATAAATGTGCTGCATTTTATTCCAGTGGACTTCAGTTTAATACTAACAAGTGAAACGCAAGTCTCAGTAAATGTCCCTCCTAGTACAGAAGTGCACAGATGTTAGGTAGCCAAGCTTTATTGCGTGGAAAAATATTGGCTTCTACCTCATTGTTTTTTTTTTACTTCCTCTGGATCAACATTGGAGGGGCGGAGGTTGGGGTTATAGGCTGAACTAGATGGACATATGTCTTTTTTCAGTTTTACATACTATGTTACTATAATTTAATTTGCAATTTAGGAAGTTTTTCTTAGCAGAATTGAACTTACCGAGCACATAAAGTGTTAGAACATTCTGACATACGCGAAACGCAAAATTATGGTCTACAATTCGTATGCAAATAAAGTTAGTCAACACCTCCATCTAAAAAAAGCGAAAAAAAAATTGTCATGCTCTAATCTGCTTTGGCTGTAATAGTAGGCAAACACAAAGATAAGGCAGCAATATGCAGGTACTAAGATATATGGTAATATTGTAACATTAAATATTGGAGTTATTTTATAACATTACCACTGTATTTACTTAGCATATATTTATATAAAGATGTGTGAGCCCACTTGCAACACTCTTCTTTGCCATAACAGGTGGGCACACACTTTTACCACAATTTGTATATTTGACATTTTCATATATCTTAGCACCCTCAAAGTGCTACTGCATCTCTGTGTTGGACCTACAACTGTTGATAACCAGGACAATTAATGGTTGCACTCACGGCATAATCATCAATAGAGAGTACTTTAACATATATACATTGTTCTATATTGATGTATCCACGGAAAGACCTACCCACTATAAGATCTTCTAGTTCAGTACTTCTCAAATTGTAAGGTACCACACAGTTTTTAATGTGGCTTGGCATGCCTGTCAGACATCCTCAAGTCAGCAGAACGGTCCCAATGTCAAGTAACATGAATCTTTTGTCCCAGTGGAAATAATCTGACACGAATTTCTACATTCACCAAGACAATATCCTTCTTGTTCTTGTGCAAACTGGCACATGAACAAGATGTTATACCCTGAGCAGCCACTATAAAAAGTATCGCTTTTGTGCAGTATGGATCAATGTAAGTATTGAAGAGGCTATACTGCTTCCCTGAGCACCACAGACTCTTTATACAACCAACTGGTGTGTATTTTGTTGACTGGGTGCACAGTGGTTGGTTGTCACGGGAGAGACAACAAGTGGCACTGGGGTCCTACATGCACTGTGGATGATAATTGGGTCATCTGGCTAACATTGACAGTACTTTTGACATAGATAAGATATCAATAACTGATGAGGCCACTCATCACTCCAGTTTTAGTTTGGCTGATGAGATGCCAAGAGAAAAAAGTTTGAAAGCCTCTACTCTTGTGGGTACACTAATATTGGGATGTTGGCACTAAGAGGTCCGACAGTGGATAATCCCTGTGCTATTTATGAAATAATAGATATAATGACCGAGTTGCCTCAAAATTACTCAAAAAAAATGATAGTAGCATGGTGACTAGCGATGAGTGAACTTTTGAAAAGTTTGGTTTGGCTAGTTCGCTGAACGTCTGCAAAGAGCTTGGTTCGGTCCAGATTAGTTTAAACCGAATACCAGTAAAACTGGTGTATAACACTGTCTAAGAGCAATAAAAGCCCTGTATGACTTTCCTAGGTGACCTAGGAGTGTACCTTTGAGTTGTTTTTAAGGCAAAGTAAATGAAAAAAACAGGAAAACATAAATGGAAAAGGAGAAGAATGAAAAAGAAGAAAAAATAAGGAGCAGAAGGAAAAGAGAGAAGAAGGGAAAAGAAAGGAAAATATTATTTCCCCCCCTTTTTCTTCTCCTCATTTTTCGTTCTCCATTTTCCTTCCCTTTCCTTCTTCTTTCTTCTTTTTCTTTCTTCTTCTCAATCTTTTTCCTTCTCCCCATTCCTGTCCTTTTTTCCTTCTTCTTTTTCCTTCTTTTTCTGTTTTTTCTCCTTCATTTAGTGGGTTGAGCCGAGACAAACTGTTATGTTCGTGTGGGCAAAAAAGCAACGGGCACACACGAATGTGACCCAAAGAGTACAGAATGGGGACCAACAGACAGCTGATAGATAGACTGACTGTGGAGGTAATAGACAGAGCTGGCACTCAGTACACGGAAGGGGAAACTGACCCTGTACTGAAGGGAAGATGGTGTGGCCCTATCTAACAGCAGAGCGATCTCTTTGATAAAAGCGGACCCACGCTGGAACCTCGGCCCTGGCTCTCCTAGAATAGGTGGTACACGGAACCAGGACAAGTACGGACAATGCAAATGCACAAACAGGAAACTGACAGATGACAAAGAAACTTACCACTCAACCTCACACAGTAAACCAGATGAAAAAGCTGAATATAAAAACGAGGGATTAGTTCTACCCCGAAATCCAGGGAATCAGCTGGCCAGAACAGCCACATGTAGCCAGCTCAATTAACCCCTAGGTGTACTCCTGGAACCCTGAAACACAACACAGAGTCCAGCAGCATAACCTGATGCAAACCATCTGATGTTCGGGTTCTCGCCAAACTGAAACTTTTGGCAAACTTGAATTCACGCAACACTAATGGTGAGTTATTAAACACATATCTTATTAGTTATTATTGGTGATATAACCTTTTTGTGCAATAAAAAGAACTCAGTATGTAATTTAAGACCAGGAGGCAGGGCCCTAGGAATAACACGCTACTGGGACAACTAGAGATAATGATAGGGCACCTACATGTGATAAAATTCTTAGGAGTAACCACTAACTCCAATGTCTATGATTAAAGGCTCTAATTGGCCAGGAATATCTATTGTAGGGAATGAGAAAACATGGGAACATTAGAGCCCAAATTACTATATTTCCATGTTGATATAATGTATGCAAGTTCCAGTTCTCTGCGGAAAAAAAAGGTTCTTAAGATTCTAATTATTTCCCACCAAAAGGCAATGATGAATAAGAACAATTAATCCAGATGTGATGGATCATTCAAAATAATTGGGGCATTGATATCGGAAAAACCTTTCTTTAAAAAATGAGCAAAATTATATTTTGAAATATTATTTCCTTCCCCGGCACTTCCTGCAGAGCTGATACGGTGAATGTTTTAAACCCTGTCAAACTTCATAACAATATACTATGGTCATTTATCATAGGCTTCAGTATGAATATCAACTGATAGAACATCACTGCTTTACTCTTGTCAAAGAAAATTATAGAAGACCAATGGATAAAATAATAAGATTGACCTAGAAATAACATGAGGATAAAAGGCAAAAAAAAACAGTCTGATAACGGCAACAGTGAAATGCAATTCAAATTCCCAAACTGGATCTGGACCTGTCTGGAAATTTCCGTACTCAATGATGCAAACACGTTGGACTGAGATAAATCACTTCTTGTAACATTTTCCTCTTGGAAAACCACATATGAGGCTAAATGAGACGTTTTATATATATAGTAGCAAACAGTCATAGGTACATTTCATTTTGAGAATCCCATCTGTCTTACAAGCAGAACACTTTGTGACAGAGAAGAATGATAGCTGCACTTCATGTTATATTAAAAAGGAGATCGCATGCACATACACGACTCGGACCGCTAAAATTATATTTGTGATATTCAAGTAAGTCGGATGAAGATGAGAAGGGAAATGCAACTTACAGTAATTAACAAAATGAACCTGGTGCAGCCCTACTTATGTGTAATGGGTCAAGTATTGTTTCGGTGATCAGGTATTATTTGTCTGTCCTGGCATTAGTGAAAAACGAAAAGAAGAAGTCAAATCAAAATTGTGTAAATTCATTGTGTGTGTTGATAGAGGTGCCATTAATACATTATGGATACAAGGCTCTCACTTTAATAGGTTCCATGTTTTTGCATTGTAATCTGGGGAGTTGGCGGGACACAACACTGTTGTGCGAAGGATGATGGAGGCCTGGCAACTTGTAAATATGGTCATTTACTGGATGTTGAAACTGATTATATGGCCTCATGATAAGGCTGGATTGATGCGGGAAGTTATGTCACTCCCTTCCTCACTCTGGGTTCTCTTTGCATTTCCACCCATGCAGGTATCTGTATCAGGACTGGCCCCTGAAGCCCAGCCACAAACTACTGCACTCCACTGCAACACCTTCTCTTCAGATTGTCTCAACAAGCTTTCTCAGCAAGTCATACTACTATGTCCAACCACAGTGACACATGAGATACGTGATGCTTTGCATCCTCATGCTTGTCCGTCATCTCGGTGTTTCCTACCTTTTCTGACCATGGTAACTGAGCCATACTCTTCCAACGTGTTCTACAAGATACTATCTGATGTGATACCCCCATGCTTTACAACTAGAGATCAGTAAACTTTTCAAAAGTTTGGTTTGACTGGTTTGCTGAATTTCATCAAAAAGCTTGTTTTGGTCCGAATTAGTTGAAACTGAACTTAAAATTCCCTTTAAAACCCTAAAACTGGTATTGAACACTGTCTAAGACCCTGCTGGTGTTGGTTTAATGGATGTGGCTCAGTGAATAGCACTGTCGCTTTGCAATGCTGGAGTCTTAGTTTCACATCTGACCAAGGACAACATCTGTATGGAGTCTGTATATCCTCTTTGTGTTTTTTCTTCTTCTCCTCCTCACAAGAAGACAAAAATGTGGTGGCTCAGAGGTTAGTACTGTTGCAGATGTTGTTCTTGATCAGATGTGAACCTAGGACCCCAGCACTGCAAGCTAACAGTGCTAATCACCGAGTCACCAAAGACAGGACCTTAGACAATGTTCAATACTAGTTTTAGGGGTTTTTATAAACTTCCAGTTTGACCAAAATTAACTTCCTGAGGTTTGGTTTTTCCCCAAACTGAACTTTTAGCAAAGTTTATACTGAAAGAGGGTTCTACAGGTTTGGTTAACTCAACACTACTTACAACGTTATTGTAACAGAACAACAAACTTTAATGCATACAATTAAAGTCGGCAGTATCACCATGGTGTTGTTCCTTTGATATTTTACATACAGAACACTATAAGGCATATGTATCAATGTGTTTTATTTTTAAAGGGTCTACATTTACACTGACAGATGATCACTCAAAAGTCGCTCAAACGATAGTTTGAGTGACAGTTTTGAGCGATCATCTTTGCATACTTATTAGTAGCTAAGTAGTAGCTACTATAGAATATGCAAGCGGAGCAGCACACTGCCACGGCTGCTAATGGAACAATACAGCTGCTTGCATAAACAAACAGCTGTATCCTTCTCCACTCTGACTGCCAGTGTCCCCACTGTGAATTCACAGGGAGAAACTAGCAGAGAGAATCTTAACAGCAGAGCCTTGTGTGATAACAGCCAGCTCTGCTGATAACAGCTGATTGCTCAGTTCTAGCAAGCTAGAATTCAACGATCAATGATTCGTGCACGAAAACTGCACAATGTCCCTGAATTTAGACAGAACGAGGAATGCTCAAAAGACGGATTATTGAGCGATTCTCATTGTGTCTAAATGGGCCTTAATACGTCTCATTCTAATTGTAAGCAATCTACAAATTAAGGCCCATTTCTGGTGGCTATAGTATAGGATACATTCAATATGGTACAATTAAGGATGTAAATACAGCATGCAAATGTGAATGAGGCTTGACTGATTAGACAATGTGCTCAAGCATGACATATTCATAAAATGAGAATATTGGCATCACATTTGAATATATTTGAGACCACTTACATATATTACTGTATATCAAACGGGGTTTGTAAGTTTAAAAGTTTTGACTTGATGGATTTTTTCAACTCACTATGTAACACTTATGAGTAATAACCTGTTTACCTGGAAATATGACCTACCCCGAAAATAAGCCCTAACATGATTTTTAAAGGGTGTCCAGGCAGCTATACATTTAAAAAAGACAAAATTAATATAAGACCCTGTCTTATTTTCAGGGGAAACAGTGATGTCATCTTGAATGAAGTAATCACTAATGTAAAAATAAATATATTACAGGTCAAAAGAATATTAAAGAATAACTTAGGATGCCCTCTGATTTTTTAGTGGTAGTGGGTATTAGTAATAATGTCCTGAGTAGAGATGAGCGAGCACCAAAATGCTCGGGTGCTCGTTACTCAAGCGAAGCTTTTTCTAATGCTCGAGAGCTCGTTTCGAGTAACGAACCTCATTGAAGTCAATGGGAGACTTGAGCATTTTTCAAGGTGCCCGATGCTCTGCATTGCTTTCAATGTAGCCGTGGCTGCTGCCAGCAGCTCCATTGAAAACCATGGTCTGCTGGCAGCCCTGAATTGTTTTTCATGGAAGGACTTTACATATAAGCCCTTCCCTGAAAAAAACAATAATTTGGAATCAACTATGGAAGAGCTGCTTGTGATTGGCTGAGGCCCTGAAAAACCCTGAAAAATAGTGTCCAAAAAAAAAAAGGTTACTCACCTGCCCTTAGCTGCCAGTGCTCAGCCCCGACTTCTCTGCGCTGTCCCGGCTCGGTAGTTCTGATCTATCAGCAGGCAGGGATTTAAAATCCCCACTGCTGACAGAGCATATTGTGATTGGCTGAGGCACTCAGCCAATCACAATCAGCTGTTTTAGCAGGCAGCTCCATTGAAAACAGGTGGGGAGAAGAGGGTCAAGATTTTCTCGAGCACCTGAGCACCGCGTGGTGCTCAGCTCGAGTAACGAGTACTTCGAGTATGCTAATGCTCAAACGAGCATCAAGCTCGGACGAGCATGCTCACTCTTCCCTAGTCATGCGTTAGGATCAGCAACATTTTTAAATCTAGTTTGAGATTTGCAGTGAAATCAGGCTGCTTGCATGGTCCAACTCAAGAAAGGCATTTTGTAATTCACCAACAGCAAATTGTAAACTGAATCAGGGGTGTTGTTTGAAAACATGTCTGACACAACATTACTACATGTCAATGCAGAGTCATTCTGGTGAATTTTACAGTGTGTAAATAAAACTGACAACTTAGAAGAGCCTAAAGGTCGCTCAACCATTCAGTGCTAGCATGTCACAGGTACGTATGGTAAGTTCCTTGTCACTTTGCTACTTGTATTAGCTAGCCATGAATCTAACATATTCCCACCTATAAGCACACAAAAGAATACATATTGAGTGGCATTTTACCCACACTGTCAAACTGTTTGCACATAACTAAATGGGGTGCGGAGGTTGTAGTCACACTTAGGATAGACACCCACTGGCGATTTTTTTCTCCACAGCGATGCGAGACTAAAGTTATAGCTGAGACTTAGCTATTCATGAATGAATAGCTAAGGGCTATGTGTGATTGGCTGAGCGCTCAGTCAATAGCTTAGCAGTAGCTGCTATTGGCTGAGCCCTCAGCCAATCTGCACAGCCCTTTCAGGAGGCGGGGATTTTTAAATCCCCGACTGCTGAGAGAGCTTAATAGCAGTGTCGGGGAGCCAGCTGGAGGACGCGGCTGAGCGCAGGAGAGGTGAGTAATACGTTTTTACACACTTATTGATGATTATCAGGGAAGGACTTATATTTCAAGCCATTCCCCGATAATCATTCTGCGGGGCTTGCCAGAAAGCATTGATTTCAATGGGATCGGCAGCAGTGCTGATCCCATTGAAAGCAATGGAATAGAATGCCCCGGACTTCTGCCACAGCTGTGGAAGAAGTCCCCGGCATTCTCCATCTCTTTTCAATGGGGCTAGCGCTGCTGTCGCTGGCCCCATTGAAACCACTTGCGATATGCCGGTTCTATACTGGCCTCTTTCTTACGCTGCGAGGCGAGAGTTTTCTCGTGTTCTCGCAGCACAAGAGAGAAAATATCGCAAGTGTGCGTCCACCCTTAGGCTCTAAGGCCAAATGGGGCCCAATAGAATAGTAGTGGTTATTCTCAGTGCTGTGACCTCTCCCTGTATTCTCATATAAATGCATCATCTTTTAGCTGTATCACCACATTATGACATCACTGTGTTGATTATCTGTGTACTTTGACATTATGGTGTGCTTTATCTCTATAATAGTATGCCAAATCTATTATCTCATTCTGATTAGTATTCCTGCTTTCTGACATTACCTCTGCCTTGTGACATCACTGTGTGCATTATTGTCATATTATGTTACTGTTATGGTTATCTCTGTGCTGTCACATCACTGTGGACCTTAGTGACTAGCTGTGACATTTATTTTCTCTGTTCTGTGACAATATACCTGTTTTCAGGATGGATATGTTTTCAGCTTAAAGGAGATGTCCCGCGCCGAAACGGTTTTTTTTTTTTTAACCCCCCCCCCGTTCGGCGCGAGACAACCCCGATGCAGGGGTTAAAAAAACCACCCGCACAGCGCTTACCTGAATCCCGGCGGTCCGGCGTCTTCATACTCACCTGCTGAAGATGGCCGCCGGGATCTTCTACCTTCGTGGACCGCAGCTCTTCTGTGCGGTCCACTGCCGATTCCAGCCTCCTGATTGGCTGGAATCGGCACGTGACGGGGCGGAGCTACACGGAGCCGCTCTCTGGCACGAGCGGCTCCATAGAAGACTGCTGAAGACCCGGACTGCGCAAGCGCGGCTAATTTGGCCATCGGAGGCCAAAAATTAGTCGGCTCCATGGAGACGAGGACGCTAGCAACGGAGCAGGTAAGTATAAAACTTTTTATAACTTCTGTATGGCTCATAATTAATGCACAATGTACATTACAAAGTGCATTATTATGGCCATACAGAAGTGTATAGACCCACTTGCTGCCTCGGGACATCTCCTTTAAGGAGAGCACCTAGTAGGTGTGAGAAGACTTATAAGGTCATGTATGCTCCTCTGGGAAATGTATGCAAATAGGAAGATGGAATAATGCCTTTACAGCACCACCTATTAGAAGTCTAGCAAACTCTGGCTTTGGCTTATACTCCCAGTTATTGTTACAAGGCCTGTTAAAATGTCTATTGCTGAAGACTGCAATAGGCTGAAAAATCTATGCCACACCTCTGTTAGACTTCCTTGTCATGCATGGGGAAGGGGTTGTCTAGAGATGGTACAACTCGTAAAACCCCTTTAAGGACCAAGAGTATTATTGTAGGAATATGGCAAATGATTAATACCCTGCACCTTCAATCTAGCAGGAGCAGGTTGGTTCTCTGCTGTCAGACATAGCCAAGGACCTAAAGGAGAAGACAGAAGCAATTCTCTTTTACAAGCTACATAGCACTCAATGAGCACCATGTAGAGCAGTGTTCCCCAACTCCAGTCCTCAGGGACCGCCAACAGGTTATGTTTTTAGGATTTCCTCAGTCTTGCACAGGTGATGTAATTATTGTCGGTGCCTCAGACATTGCCACAGGTGTTCTTACCATAGGATATCCTGAAAACATGACCTGTTGGTGGTCCCTGAGGACTGGAGTTGGGGACCCCTGATGTAGAGAATACAGAAAATGGCAGTGCCGTTTCCTCTATAGGACCCTGTGTTCATGTGATCACCGGTGACCCCGGATGTGTCAGAGCTATAGGGTCCTAGCAGGTCATAGCCCAGCTCTATAAGTAAATATTGTCACACTAGGGGGATGCTTTGTTCTGTAAATGGGGCTCCTATGGATGTCCCAGTTACAGCGGAAAACTGTGAAGTTAAAAAAATGTAAGCATGAGGTCTTATATGGTCACCGGAGGTCAATATTTAGCTTGTAATTACATCACCTGTGCAAATGTCATGGGGACATTTATGTTAAAAAAAAGTTTTAAAAAATTGCATAATAATTTGCAAATACAGTATACTAAAGAAGCAAAAGAACAACCCACTACCCACGCCAACCTAAACTGTCACTATATTTACACTGCAATCCAAAATTATACAAGTACCGTATTTTTCGCTTTATAGGACGCACCGGATGATGAGACGCACCCCTGTTTTAGAGCGAGAAAATAGGGAAAAAATATTTTGAACTCACCCAGGGACAGTGCAAGGGATAGTGCCGGGCGACGGTGCAGAAGGAGCAGCAGAGGTCAGAAACAGCGGCGCTTGTTCGGCAGGAGGAAGGGAAAAAGACGATTGGTGGAGGCGGGGAAGCAGCAGCAGTTTCTGCTAGCGCTCACCACCAATCAGCGGCACGTATGGGCGGCAGTGGGGAGAAGAGAAAACTGCGATTTAGTTAGGAGGATCGCGTGTTTAAACTCGCGATTGTGCGAACAAATGCCGATGCGACAAGTTTCAGCACATTCACTTTATAAGACGAAGCAACTTTTTTCCTCCGCTTTGGGAGGAAGAAAAGTGCATCTTATAAAGGTAAAAATACGGTATATATCAAAACGTCTAAAACACACTGACGCATCTATACCTGTACTTTATTTCTGCATAAATAGAATAATTTTAAATGGAGATATAAGAAGAAAAACAGTCACATTTACTATTAGAAACAGCAGTTTGCTTTGTGCCACATTTAGTGCGGAGTTTTAGACACTTTCAAACACTTTTTATAATTTGTCCGAAAAAAGGGATGCGGCCTAAATAATGTAAAAACATTTGCCAAATTGCGCCAAAATTTTGGGCCTAAAATAAACCTAGACTAGATAGTTTTAAAATTGTATTAGCCTTAAACATAAAAGTAACACACTTTCGATTATAATTAGTTTAGCAATGCTTTTTCTTTGGACTGCTCTCTATCTCCTGCCTCTCCAGGTTTGCTTATTCATCATTGATAGTCATGGGAAATCAGCCAATCACAGCAATAGAAGGAACATTACTGCTGCTGCCAGCAATTGGTTGCTGTAGTCATTTAGCATGCTATAGCTATGAATGACATGTCAGGATATACACTTGAGGGACTCAAGGAGAATGTTGCAGGACACTTGTGTCAGGGTGCCAAAGATAAATAGGTCTGCAAAATATATTGGACATGTAAATAACCCTGAAACAGCTGTCTGTACATGAATATTCTGGTTAGGTTGATTTGCAAGACTTTTTCCCCAGAGAGCATTGCATGGCCTATATAAGACTCACTTCATCATTGTGGTGCTTTCTCCTATAGATCTCTCCACAAGTAGATAATGTACCCCAGACTCAAGTATTTTAAACAGTTCTCTTTTTTATGGTCAGGTGGTAACCCCTGTAAGTGGTATAAGGACTACCATTAGGTTCTAACATTGCATGAGCCAAGCTACCACATTGTTTGGTTTATAATATGGAGTTTTAGCAAGAAAACCTTGCTAAATAGTGTGTGCATCTTATGGTTTGAAATCAGGGGGTTCAATATTACCAGAGCCCCCTGACTGCTTCCTTACTTGTCGGCGGAACACTGATAAAGTGCTCTGTCATATCACTAAACGCTGTGTGCTGCACATTCATCTAAGAGCATAGCTGTTGTAGAGATATTTACCACCTACCCTAAAGGTTCTCCTGAAATCAGCAACCACTGGACACCGGACATAAGCAAGCCGCAGGGTCAGCAGTATGAAGATGAAAATTCCTTGTTGGAAGGACCTTTCTAATGTCACAAATAGGTGACCAACATGGAAAGAGCTAGACTCCATATCATGAACAGAGTAAGATATGGTCTTTACACAGGCTAATCATGCTACATATTTATACTTATTGCTAAAAATACAAAAGATGCATGTAGCAGAGCTGTATGTATGGGACTGTATGTGTAGCAGAGCTGCATGTGTATATGATTATATGCGCAGATTCAAACGAGACTGGTTTTCTCCCCTTTATACTACAGTTATTATCACGGCAGTATAATGGGACAAAATGAAACCACTGATCTCTATGGGATTTCAGTGGTTTCATTTTCACCATTTCTTTTCCCGGCCGTGATTCAGGCACAACTATGCTTCGTGATGCTGAGCATAGTTGCACATATGGCCATGTAAATCCACCATATGTGTAGCAAAGATAAGTGTGTGTATGCAACTGTGTTCAGCAGAACTGTGTGTATTTGTTTTTGGATGTGTAGCAAAGATATGTATGCATGCCACTATGTGTAGAAAAGTGTGTGTATGTGTGCTGTCTATGTACTGTCCATATAGGAGTGCTGTGTGTGCTGTTTATGTACTGTCCATATAGCGGTGCTGTGTGTACTGTCCATATAGCAGTGGTGTGTGTGTATGCTGTCTATGTATTGTCCATATAACAGTGCTGTGTGTGTGCTGTCTATGTACTGTCCATATAGCAGTGGTGTGTGTGTGTGCTGTCTATGTATTGTCCATATAACAGTGCTGTGTGTGTGCTGTCTATGTACTGTCCATATAGCAGTGCTGTGTGTGTGTGTGCTGTCTATGTATTGTCCATATAACAGTGCTGTGTGTGTGCTGTCTATGTACTGTCCATATAGCAGTGCTGTGTGTGTGCTGTCTATGTACTGTCCATATAGCAGTGCTGTGTGTATGCTGTCTATGTACTGTCCATATAGCAGTGCTGTGTGTATGCTGTCTATGTACTGTCCATATAGCAGTGCTGTGTGTACTGTCCATATAGCAGTGGTGTGTGTGCATGTGTGTGTGTGTGTGGGCTGTCTATGTACTCTCCATATGGCAGTGGTGTGTGTGTGTGCTGTCTATGTATTGTCCATATAACAGTGCTGTGTGTGTGCTATCTATGTACTGTCCATATAGCAGTGGTGTGTGTGTGTGCTGTCTATGTATTGTCCATATAGCAGTGCTGTGTGTATGCTGTCTATGTACTGTCCATATAGCAGTGCTGTGTGTACTGTCCATATAGCAGTGGTGTGTGTGCATGTGTGTGTGTGTGGGCTGTCTATGTACTCTCCATATGGCAGTGCTGTGTGTGTGTGCTGTCTATGTAATGTCCATATAGCAGTGGTGTGTGTGCGCTGTCTATGTAATGTCCATATAGCAGTGCTGTGTGTGTGCTGTCTATGTACTGTCCATATAGATGTGCTGTGTGTGTGTGCTGTCTATGTATTGTCCATATAACAGTGCTGTGTGTGTGCTGTCTATGTACTGTCCATATAGCAGTGGTGTGTGTGTGTGCTGTCTATGTATTGTCCATATAACAGTGCTGTGTGTGTGCTGTCTATGTACTGTCCATATAGCAGTGCTGTGTGTTTGCTGTCTATGTATTGTCCATATAACAGTGCTGTGTGTGTGCTGTCTATGTACTGTCCATATAGCAGTGCTGTGTGTGTGCTGTCTATGTACTGTCCATATAGCAGTGCTGTGTGTATGCTGTCTATGTACTGTCCATATAGCAGTGCTGTGTGTATGCTGTCTATGTACTGTCCATATAGCAGTGCTGTGTGTACTGTCCATATAGCAGTGGTGTGTGTGCATGTGTGTGTGTGTGGGCTGTCTATGTACTCTCCATATGGCAGTGGTGTGTGTGTGTGCTGTCTATGTATTGTCCATATAACAGTGCTGTGTGTGTGCTATCTATGTACTGTCCATATAGCAGTGGTGTGTGTGTGTGCTGTCTATGTATTGTCCATATAGCAGTGCTGTGTGTATGCTGTCTATGTACTGTCCATATAGCAGTGCTGTGTGTACTGTCCATATAGCAGTGGTGTGTGTGCATGTGTGTGTGTGTGGGCTGTCTATGTACTCTCCATATGGCAGTGCTGTGTGTGTGTGCTGTCTATGTAATGTCCATATAGCAGTGGTGTGTGTGCGCTGTCTATGTAATGTCCATATAGCAGTGCTGTGTGTGTGCTGTCTATGTACTGTCCATATAGATGTGCTGTGTGTGTGTGCTGTCTATGTACTGTCCATATAGCAGTGCTGTGTGTATGCTGTCTATGTACTGTCCATATAGCAGTGCTGTGTGTACTGTCCATATAGCAGTGGTGTGTGTGCATGTGTGTGTGTGTGGGCTGTCTATGTACTCTCCATATGGCAGTGGTGTGTGTGTGTGCTGTCTATGTATTGTCCATATAACAGTGCTGTGTGTGTGCTATCTATGTACTGTCCATATAGCAGTGGTGTGTGTGTGTGCTGTCTATGTATTGTCCATATAGCAGTGCTGTGTGTATGCTGTCTATGTACTGTCCATATAGCAGTGCTGTGTGTACTGTCCATATAGCAGTGGTGTGTGTGCATGTGTGTGTGTGTGGGCTGTCTATGTACTCTCCATATGGCAGTGCTGTGTGTGTGTGCTGTCTATGTAATGTCCATATAGCAGTGGTGTGTGTGCGCTGTCTATGTAATGTCCATATAGCAGTGCTGTGTGTGTGCTGTCTATGTACTGTCCATATAGATGTGCTGTGTGTGTGTGCTGTCTATGTACTGTGCATATAGCAGTGCTGTGTGTATATATATATATATATATATATTGTAACAACAGTCCTTCAGGGGGTCGGGGCGGCACAGACACTCTGGACTCAGAAGTGTGTAAAACTTACAGCAGTCTTTATTTCAGTCGGCAAAACAGCAACACAAACGTCCATGTGGTATAACGAAATGAAATGCTGCACCACGCAGGGTGCTCAGAGGCTTCCTCCTCAGGCTGTCTGGCTGCAAGATATTGCTCTCTCCTCAACTTGTCAGACACTGACCCCATGGACCTGCAGCCTTTTATGCCCCAGTAACGGGGCCAGTACCTACAGCCGAGTCAAGAGCCAGGGTGAAGCTATATACTGGATCTCCACCCTGTCCAGACTAAGAGACTGGGAGGGAGATATATTCCATCCACTACCTCACCCTTTACCTGCCTACAATATATAAATAAATATATATATATACTGCATATACAGCTGGCTGTGTGTAAAAAAATATACAAAAAAAATACTACAGTAAATACAAAAAGGCAAAGCATCACAAGTAGTGATGTTACGCAGACATTTACATGGATATCAAAATGTGCAGAGGTTTTTCTTGATGCGATTTTTTTCAGTAGGCAAAAAAGATGAAAACAGACCAAGGGCTTGTTCACATCTGCATCAGAGGTGCCGTTCCATCGCAGGATTCCATTAAAGTCCTGGTTGGTATAGCGCTGCATACAGCACTATTTCATTTTGGAGAGCACAATGGAGGCCAGACAGAAAACATTATAGTCAATGCATTCATTCCGCAACATTCACTGTTGACATAGGCCAGATGCATTCTAGCCAAGGACTCCATTTTCCTGGTCATACAATGGAACCAGGGGTGTAGCTAAAGGCTCAGGGGCCCTGATGCAAAACGTGAGCTGGGCCCCCCCTCTATCTGTATCTGTACCCGTACCCATACCTAAACCATGCTGCACAGAGACATAACTTGAAGCTTCTGGGCCCCAATGCAAAACCTGTAACAGGGCCCCCAACTATAATGCTTTATTCATAGTACTGGGCACCCTCTATGGAGAAGAGAGGTCTTATGGGCCCCCTAAGGCTCCTGGGCCCGGGTGCAACCGCATCCCCTGCACCCTCTATAGTTACGCCCCTGAATGGAACGGAAAAAAGAATCCAGAAACACCGATGTGAATGATCCCAGGACTGGACTGTTAGCTATTAGCCCTCTCATATACCCTAGAATACCAAGAAAGGAGGCATACCCTAGACCACCAGGTAGTGTCATTGACCCCTCCATTTATACAGACCACCAAGGAAGTTTTAATTAGTATGACATTTTTTTTTCAATTTTTTTTGTCTAAACCTGGATGCATCTTATAGTCTGAAAAATATGGTATATTTTTTTCAATGGCAAAGCATTTTAATTTTGTATGCAAATTCTGGGGTACTTTTCCTTTTCATTGATATGCATGTATATAAAACAGAATGTACCAGTACAACTGCACATTATAGTGTGATAACCATAGAATTACAGTATATATGGCCAAAACACGTTCCCTACACCCTTCCCTCTGTTGTACTACCATTAAGGTAATGCGTGTTTTCTTTTCGTCCATACAATTTGTCATCATTTCTGCTCATAGACAATAGTATTTGATTAGTATTTGCATTTTCATCTGCTATAATCTTTCTCTTTCATTCCTTCCTTCCTGAATTGGTGCCATTTACCTAACATTTAAATTTAACAGCTGGGGTACTTCTCTGCCTCGACTATACACCATCTGTTATAGTTTAGTTGAAGGTCTGTACAATCCATGATCTTGAAGGGTTACTGCAGATCAGCTAATATTGCAATTGCTTCTCCCTTTCCCATCAACAGAATTACCTAATTTCAGACATTCCAATTTTGTAAACACAATAAAATCACAATATAATTTGTTGCGGTCTCCTAAGAGCCGCAGCGTGCAACATATTGTTATTGTTGTTATTTGTGAGCAATGTATCACAAATATTGTGCAAAAAAAGTGTAATTTTAATTAAATTCTCAGAAACATAATGCAGGAAATGTTTGTGTTTTACAAGGTTAGATAAAAAATTGCAAAACCAAATGTTGGCCCGACAAAGTAAGCAGAATATCTTTACAACCTTAGTGGATAACATTGGGAGTCTGTGCTCTGTGAAACTAAATAGGATCTTTTTCATATCTGATTGGCATATATTAACCCTTTCCAATCCAATTTGTATCATGGTTTTCCTAGGGGTCTTATTTTTTTTCTGCCTTTATATAACGGCACTATCTGCTGGCTAAAGTCAGTACTGGATGAGGTGACACGTTGGATAGGCTCCAACAGCAGAGAGGCTGGCAATATACAGTAAGAGAAGCCCAACGGACGTCTTCCAACATTGGAGCTGTACAGCCTTAAATCATAATGTCTTCAGAGGTCAGACAGTGGATTGGAAAGGGTTAACCCATTGGCATACAGAATCATAAATGTACATGGTGATTGGGAGGAACTTCCTGCACCACAATCTAAACCTATGTTACTACAATGAAATGTCATAATGTTAAACCACATGGTGACATCAATGTGATGACAGCTCTCACACACATAGTAACATAGCCTTAAGGTCTTATTCACACAACCGTATATATGCTGCTATCTAGCGGCGTAAAAACAAAATGGCCCAAAAATCGCAACCAACTGAAACATTGGATTGCAATGTCTTCATTCAGATGAACGATTTTCTGGGCGCATAAAAAAAACTGCCCCGGGGAAAATTTCACATTGGCGACTGTTTTCGGTTGCCGATTATATATGCGGCGTGAAAAGATAGGTCTTACCCTATTTTCGGTCGCCAATTATATATGCGGTGTGAAAAGATAGGTCTTACCCTATCTTTTTCCAAGATATGCAGGAAGCTGCCATTGACTTCAATGGAAGTGTGGAAAAAAGGGAGGGGGAAGGAGTTACTGGGCGTACAACACTGGGGAAAGAAGACAGCTGGCTCTATTAAAGCATTAGCAGTCATTCTGAGGATTTCTGCCGATCGATGGATGTCTGCACTGCAACGTATTTTCTTTTGCCGATATGCAGCAGCGACCCATGTGAACAGCCAAAAAAACGCGACTAATATTAGGGATTCGATCGTGGCAATTCTTCATTCGTGCAATTTTACGGCAAGTATGATTCTATGAGTATGGGCAACCATAAAAACGCATACAATCGTGTGAAAGAGGCCTAATGCTGAAAAAGACACAAGTCCTCAGCCTATTATCCTGAAATGTTTTTTTTATTCCAAAGGAAGGCAATCTCTTCCCCCCATGAGGTAGATGCCACTTTCTCTTCATTGTTATAAATGCTGTGGGCAGTGGGTATACTTTTCTTGCACTTAAATGCCTTTATTTTGGGCTGACAATATCACATTTATGCTGCCTGAACCCCAGGAAGCATGAACCCGGGACAGGTCCACTCAATGCACTTGTGTATGTTTTATTCTTAAACGCTACAGAGTTTCAGAATAAGCAAACTTTGAAGTTTGACTTGGGAACAGAGTTCTGAATCACAAGGGCAGGCCTTGCCAGCCTCCCCCCGCCTGCACTATGAAGACCGACAGCTCTCTCCCTATACACAAAAGTGGAGATGTAGTGGCCCATATGGTCCTCCAGAATAGTCACACATTTATTGTCCAGTGAACACCTGTCTATGCGCTCATTCAGGAGGAGGAAGAAAGCGGACGTGTTTTCAAAGCTGGACGTGCTGGGGGTGTTCTGCAGACATACCAGAGGGAGAGAACGTTGCCTGGAGTAGGAAGCCAGGATTCAACCAGCTTCTGACTCAACCCACAATGTGGAGAGACAAACTGGGACCTTTCCAACTAACTATGAGTTACACTGAACCCTGCTCCATTATATTCAGGGAAGGTAAGACAAGCCCATCTTTAAACCAGCTTCAGTTACTACTGTAAAACCTTCAGATCAAACACCCCAAACAGATAACTTGGACTGTGAGAGTATTGTGAGGTAACCTCTAGGAGCAAATACAGAGAGCGTTGAAGAGTAAAGTGGTAAAAGCACTGAACTGAATTTGTAAAGCAACGTTGTTAACTGTATGCTGCCATTGTTTACAAGTCTGCCATTGTTGTGCTTGTTCAACTGTTTCCAGAAAAGCTAGTAAACTGCATACCTCCAGTTTGCAAACTAAAGCTAACAGGACTCCTGTCAGTTATTTTGTCATTAACCCCGAGATTCCTGAAAAGGTGCTGGCATCATGTGACAAACCACCGTTAGAAAAACATAGGCTACAAACAGTTTTTGTGCCGCTGTGTGGCGACTTAGTAAGGCACTTTGCCACTATTGTTGGGAGAGGTTGCAGAGCCATCCGTGACAACCATTTATCCTGCCAGTGGTCCCCCTCACTTTGGCGCGCCCCGCTCAGACGTTGCAGATAGAGCTGTCACTCTATAAATAGTGGGTGAGGAGAGACGGGGCAGCCCACCCCTGTGAATTAGAGCTCTGATCTTGAGTAAAATTCCAAAGCGTGTTTATACTGAAACACCACAGTGTTTTTAGAATAAAACATACACAAGGCCAATGAGCATACCTGTCCTCGGTTCATGTTGGACAGCATGAACTTAAAGGAGATGTCCCGCGCCGAAACGGGTTTTTTTTTTTTTAAACCCCCCCCCCGTTCGGCGCGAGACAACCCCGATGCAGGGGTTAAAAAAACCACCCGCACAGCGCTTACCTGAATCCCGGCGCTCCGGTGACTTCTCTACTCACCGCTGAAGATGGCCTCTTCCTCCGTGGACCGCAGCTCTTCTGTGCGGTCCACTGCCGATTCCAGCCTCCTGATTGGCTGGAATCGGCACGTGACGGGGCGGAGCTACACGGAGCTACACGGAGCCCCATAGAGAACAGCAGAAGACCCGGACTGCGCAAGCGCGGCTAATTTGGCCATCGGAGGCCAAAAATTAGTCGGCACCATGGAGACCAGGACGCTAGCAACGGAGCAGGTAAGTAAAAAACTTTTTATAACTTCTGTATGGCTCATAATTAATGCACAATGTACATTACAAAGTGCATTATTATGGCCATACAGAAGTGTATAACCCCACTTGCTGCCTCGGGACATCTCCTTTAATTACAGAATCCCTTAAAGGTAAAGATCCAGCTGTGGAACCATTACTTAAATAAAATAAAAGCGTCAGCTTATTCCACAGCGCTTTCAGGTAATTTTTTTATTTTTTTACCCCCCACCAAGCTGGGTACTGATTTTACCAAACTCAGAAGGATGGAAGGCTAAGTCAACCTAGAGCCGGCTACCTGAACCATGTGGGGGCGGGGATTGAACTCACAACCTTAAGGTCATGAGAGAGAGTTTAGGACTGCGTTTCTGCTACCTTAACACTATGCAACACACAAAGCTATTCCATATCCTTTAAAGGTACCCTCACATATGTGGTGTGACTACACATCTCCATATGCGGTGGACTTGTCGAATTGTTCCGTCATTTTGGAGAAAAGTAGTTCATCTTATTGTTTCTGTAGCAGGCCAACCTCATGGTTTACACCCCTTAGTTCTGCTTTTGGAAGATAGGACAACTATAATATGCAATGCTCCCTTTAAGTTACTGCAGTATATTACCATGTTGACCCGATCAGCAGTGGCGTCAATTGCATTCTTTCTTTTGAACCTCTGACTTCCCGCATCAGCAAAACAATGCAGTATGAAAAATTGACTGCAATATGTCCAAACTTGTCTACTTTGATAAGATATGGAAACCTTCATAAATCTGCCTAAACTGAATTATTATATCCGCCGTTAGACCTTATTTTGGAGAGCATAGGTGATGCTTTCTTGACTGCATTGAATTAATATGATGCTCATTCCTGATTTATGTCACCCTGGATAGAGCCTCAAAAGTTCTAATGTTTTCTTATTTACCTAGTTTTGGTTAATTGATATGTTTGTTTGTTTTTTACCTTGACCATTTGTACCTTTTGTCTAATTAATTAGCATACTGCAGACTTCAAATACATACCTCAAATCACTTTAAAAGGATTTTCTGGGGAAAAAAACTATTGATGACATATCCCCTGTGTAATTGTGGCAGTGTCAGTAGGCATACAATCAGCTGATCCGTCAGGGTGGAGAGCGACGACTCCCAGCTGATCAACTATTGATGACTCATCCTGAGGATAGTTCAATAGTATTTTTCATTAAAAACACCTTTAAACTGTGGATTATTTTTGTAGAGTGTGGATGACATTTAGTAAAATCCCATCCACTATGCTGTTTCTGTAAATGCTGCAGATTTTTCATACGCAATTGCTCTGTGGGATACCTGCAGCATATACACCCCATATGGACGTACTCTGACTATTTAAAACAATGGAATGTGGATATTATGTCCGAACTGGAAGCAAAAACACCAGTTCTGGTCGGACTAAATTTAGTGTATGAAAAGGATGATATACACATAATGTACTATAAGGAAATCAAAAAGATGAGGAATTGAAAATCTGACCCTTACCTTCTACGATGAAACCCTATCTGAAAGTGGAGCACTTGCCCTGATGAGGGCAACACCATCTCAGGAACCTTGAGCAACTCTGAAACTTCCTAGTTGGAAAACAGGAATGATATTTGCTACATTATATCACGCATGCAATATAGATGTTTAATAACATCTTTGCAGAAATTGCAATCAGTCAGGAGAAAGCTATAAAACACCTCAAATATCCTAATATCCTTAATACCAAACAGACTCATCTGATAGGGGAACATGACAGAAGCTGCCGACTAGACCAGAAACACCTTCAGACTAGCATGAAGAGAAGCCAGAATAAGTGTGCACAGACTTGTGTGAACCAACCAACCAATCCATCGAAATACCAACAAAGAAGTGCTCATGTCAGCGTCTGACACCAAAATGACACTGAGCACACACCGGCATGGGGATCACATGGGCAATGAAATAGTGACTACAAGATGTTGATCGGATCAGATTGGGGGGGGGGGGGGGGATTGAAAAGACTCTTAACACAGTAGCATAGTATGAATGTAGCCAATGTCCATCCAGTTCAGCCTATTTCCATCCCCCCTTGTTGATCCAGAGGAAGGCAAAAAAAACCCCAATGAGGCAGAAGCCAATTTAACCCATTTTGGGGGGGGGGGGGGGAATTGTCTTTGGAGCCAACATCTGAATTAAAAAACCCATTCCCACAGTATGTCCACTATGCAACAACCTCAGATTATAAAATAGTGGGCTGTGGGTGGTCTTGGACTTTGCCTCATGCAGAAGGGCCTCGTTTCTGATAAGAGATTTATTTAACTGAGCTCAATGTGAAGACTTTTATACCATGCAAGAACCATTTGGTGACAAAGCCTATACTGGAGTTGACTATGGTTGACTGATATATTGTGATTAGAGATGAGCGAGTATACTCGCTAAGGCTAACTACTTGAGCGAGTAGTGCCTTAGCCGAGTATCTCCCCGCTCGTCTCTAAAGATTTGGGGTCCGGCGGGGGAGAGCGGGGAGGAACGGAGGGGAGATCTCTCTCTCCCTCTCTCCTCCCCCCGCTCCCCTCTGCTCCCCGCCGCAACTCACCTGTCACCGGCGTCGCCCCCCGAATCTTTAGAGACGAGCGGGCAGGTACTCGAATAAGGCACTACTCGCTCCAGTAGTTAGCCTTAGCTAGTATACTCGCTCATCTCTAATTGTGATAGATTTTCTTTCCAACAGTGTAAAATTGTTTATTAATTATGTTTTGAAGTTTGTTTAAAAAACAAGCAAACAAGCATTAATTCTGTGAAAACTTTTCAGGCATAAAATAAATGTAATAAGTTGTGTATGTAGCATGCTACAAATGAGAAAAACACATTTTTGAATTAAAATGTGTAAAACAAGCCTAGTCATATGTGGAAACTATACAGCAAGATTATGTGTGGGCTGAAAGAAATTAACTACATCCAGGCATTCGTTTTGCTTTATGTGTCACCGAGCTGCGAATTGGATTTGCAGATTAGATAAGTATATGGGAATGTCAGCCTATGGCTCTGTGATCTACTCTAGGCACAGGTAACAGGACCACAAGGTCAGATGCCCATGGTTACATTCTAATAAGAGGAAAAGGGAAGAACAGGAAATAGGACCTAGTTTATCATAAATGATGTGACAGGAAACGAGCAGGGGCCAGCCCTATAGAACACAGTGGTCTGTTGGAGAGGGGAAGAGAAATCAGGAGAGAAAGAGAAATAGAAGTCTTTCCTATATGTTGAGTGGTGCCAGATCTCAGTAGGTGAGAATGATGACATAATAAAGTATTTCCCGTGTGTGTTTTTCATTAGCCTGGTTTTGTTTTTCTTCCAAGTGCTGTGGAAACAGAACAGAAGCCCCAACTTCAGCCAGGAGGCAACGGCCCACTCCAATGGGAATAGCAGCTGCACAAATAGGAGGGAAAACCTCACAAGGATTGTTTCCAACACCTTTCTAATGGAAATAATGATTTGCAAAGCCCGACTTATACCTTTGCCACATAATTAGTCGTCAAAGGGCTTGAGATGAAAAACATCACTTCAGCTCCCAAATCTGTGAAATCCACAAAGACCTTAATGTTTCACTCTGTCTTCTGAATGTAAAGGTACATGATTATTAAATGGGCAACAGTGGTTACAGATTAAAATAGCATTTGAATCAGTCAGCACTTAATATTCACTTCTTTAATGTATTTTAATGGTTAGTCCCTTAAGACCGAGTATTTTTTTTGGCGTTTTTTTTTTTTTTTAAAAAATGATTGAAACCATGTAAAAAATATGTAATTTCTAAAGCACCTCTGTGCTGCGGACTCCGCTACAATTAGACCTAGACATTCCGGTTATTTCCTATAGGCAACTAAACGGTGCAAAATTAATTAATGTAAAAAATGAAATAAAAATCAGGTTATATATAGAGATGAGCGAACGCGTTCGTCCGAGCTTGCTATTCGTGCGAATATTAGGGTGTTCGGGATGTTCGTTATTCGTAACGAACACCATGCGGTGTTCTGGTAAATTAAACTTTCTTCCCTGAGACGTTAGCGCTTTTTTTTGGCCAATATAAAGACAGGGAAGGCATTACAACTTCCCCCTGCAACGTTTAAGCCCTATACCACCCCCCTGCTGTGAGTGGCTGGGGAGATAAGGTGTCCGCCTGATATGAAAGTCTGCCCCTCCCGCTGCTCGCTATGGATGCATTCTATATGCGCTCAATGGGGCCAGCGGCAGCAGCGCTGACCCCATTGAGAACATATAGAAGACAAATCCTTCTTCTCTGGCACAGCTGTAACAGCTGTAGCAGAGAAGAACGATGTTTGCCCATTGAATTCAATGGAACCGGCAATACAGCCGACTCCACTGAATGCAATGGGCTGCCGGCGATCGCAGGATGAATGGTCGGAAAGGGGTTAAATATATAACCCCTTTCCTGCAATTCATCCAGAAATGTGTTACACTAAAAATATATACCGGCGTTTAAGGCGACGGGGCGTATAAGACGACCCCCCAACTGTCACCTTATACGCCGGTAATACAGTGGAGCAAAGAATAAAAAGCATTACTTACGTTTTTAGATGATCTGCGGTGCTCCTGCAGGCTGTCACTCCCTCCTGGTCCACGGCAGACAAGCTTTCTCCACGAAAGACTTTAAATCCCTGCCTCCAGAAGCACATGTGCCTTCAGCCAATCACAGCCAATGACAATGATGTCATTGAATGGCTGTGATTGGCTGTGTTTCTGGAGGCGGGGATTTCAAGGCTTGAAATCCCCGCCTCCAGAAACACAGCCAATCACAGCCATTCAATGACATCATTGTCATTGGCTGTGATTGGCTGAAGGCACATGTGCTTCTGGAGGCAGGGATTTAAAGTCTTTCGTGGAGAAAGCTTGTCTGCCGTGGACCAGGAGGGAGTGACAGCCTGCAGGAGCACCGCAGATCATCTAAAAACGTAAGTAATGCTTTTTATTCTTTGCTCCACTGTATTACCGGCGTATAAGGTGACAGTTGGGGGGTCGTCTTATACGCCCGGTCGCCTTATACGCCGGTATATATTTTTAGTGTAACACATTTCTGGATGAATTGCAGGAAAGGGGTTATATATTTAACCCCTTTCCGACCATTCATCCTGCGATCGCCGGCAGCCCATTGCATTCAGTGGAGTCGGCTGTATTGCCGGTTCCATTGAATTCAATGGGCAAACATCGTTCTTCTCTGCTACAGCTGTTACAGCTGTGCCAGAGGAGGACGATCTTTATGCTGACAGTGGGGGGGGGGGGGGGGGGGGGGGCACTCTTGCCGCTATTGTGGCTTAATAGTGGGACCTGTGAACTTGAGATGCAGCCCACCATGTAGCCCCTCGCCTGCCCTATCCGTCACTGTGTCATTCCCATCACTTTCCTGAATTGCCCAGATTTTCACACATGAAAACCTTAGCGAGCATCGGCGAAATACAAAAATGTTCCGGTCGCCCATTGACTTCAATGGGGTTCGTTGTTCGAAACGAACCCTCGAGCATCACGGGAAGTTCGTTACGAATAACGAACACCCGAACATTTTGGTGTTCGCTCATCTCTAGTTATATACGTGTTATAGAGATTGTTGGGATTTATTGTGACCGTTTATTAGCAAGTTATATTGGCAACAGATTTTCATAAACTGAAAAGAAAAAAAAAGCAATGGTTCTTGCAGTCTGCTGAAATGCAGGAGCTATAGCTCAATGAAGCATGTCAAGACAGGCAGGTACCAATACTCTTTAAAATGTGCTTTTTAGGGTGCCCAGATGGTACAGCACACGGCCATTAACTAGTTTCTTAATTCATAAAGAGGGTATATGTTAGAAATAGGCATCTCTTTCATACGATGTATTGGGGGGCAGTCTATCAAATGTTATTGTAGTAGAATTCTCACTGCTAGCATTCGACATTCTTCCGCTATAGCCCTATTGCATTAATGCTTGAACTCATCTGTCATGACGCGGTCAGCGTCAGAAGATTCTAGGGATGGGTGCTGGTACAGCAGGGTTGCTATCTTGTCACGGCATCCACACAGACCTCTCGGTGTGTATGTGGTCTATTCCAGGTGTTCCCTTGCTTCCTCTCCATTTAGGGTCATTCTGTACGATTGTTTTTGCTGTCGCCATCTTGTGAGAGTCATAACTTTTTTATTTTTGCAATGACATAGCTGTGCGAGGGCTCGTTTTTCTGTAGGACATCCTTTAGTTTCTATTGCTACCATTTTGGAGTACATATGACTTTTTGATCACTTTTTATATTTTCTTGGAGACAGGTGACCAAGAAAGCGCAATTCTGGAGTTGTGTTTTTTTTTTTTCTGACAACATTCACCATGAGGGGTACATAATGTGTTGCATTGATAGATCTGACTTTTGTGGACGGAGCGATACCATATGTTTTCGTTTTTTTAAAATTTAGATTTTTAATCCATACTAATATTATAAATGCTAAAGTAACACTGTCTGTCTGTCTGTCTGTTACCTTTTCACGGCTAAACCACTAAAGTGATTTTGACAAAATTTGGCAGGGGGATAGCTGGTATCTTGAGGAAGGACATGGGCTACGTTTCATCCCCCAAATTTATAGAGTTCTCTAGGGAGCACAACAAGACAGATTTATTTGGTGATGCGCAGGCTTGCCTCCACTCTGCCACCGACGCCACACCGTGCGCCGAGGTGGAGGGGAAGGTGGTGCACATCATAGGCTATGCCTACACAAACAGGCAGACATGTGGGGCAGACGTCGTTGCCGCACGTATGCGATTATTAAGCTAGCAGGGATACCTGGCGTTGCCCGGGATTAAAACTTGAATGAAAGACACAGTAACATGGATTTAGATTTTAAAAAGAATCTGTGTTGCCCAAAGCAACCAATCACAGCTCTGATTTTATTGTACCTCAGCAGTATAACAAATAGCAACCAATCACAGTGCAGCTTTCAGTTTACCTTTTGATAATCGTATTTCCTATCCATTTTTTGGTCTTCTTTTAATATGCCGTGCAAGTCATATCTAGCGTCTAGGTCTAACAGAGCTCGAACTGCGAAAATTACTAGAACCCAAGAATCTGATCACCACGCTGAGGCAAGGAGGCATCAGCATGCTCTTAGAGCGGTAGAGACCCCGGAGCAGTCTCAGGCCAATCTTAGAGCTACAGATACATTGGAGCAATCTCAGGGCCACAAAAACCTAGATGCTGACCGCCAAGCATCTCTCAGAGCTAGAGATATACATACCCTGTTTCCCTGAAAATAAGACATACCCTGAAAATAAGACATAGGATGATTTTCCTGAATTTTTGAGGATGCAAAATGATTTTTCAGGCTTTTTGAGGATGCTTGAAATATAAGCCCTACTCCAAAATTAAGCCCTGCTAACAGTTAATTAAAAAAGTCAATTTAAATAGTGTCCAGGCAGCTATACATGTAAAAAAGTTAAACCTTTTTGAACAAAAATTAATATAAGACACTGCCTTATTTTTGGGGAAACACGGTAGTAACATAGTATGCTAGGCCGAATGAAGACAAAGTCCATATAGTTCATATATTGGAGCAATATCAGGGCCGCAAAACTTTTAATGCTGACTGTCATGTGCCTTTTAGAGTTACACAGATATTGGAGCAATCTCATGGCCACCAGACCTTAGATGCTGAGTATCATGCATCTCTTCGAGCTGCCAAGACCCTAGAGCAAACTGTGGTCCGTCAGATTTTAGATGCTGAGAGTCACGCGTCTCTGACAGCTGCAGAGACACTTGAAGACTCACAAAGAAGGCGGATTGCAGTTACATTCCTTTCGCTACTTCAACTTTTTAAATTTCAATATACAGAAAAACACAGATTAGATTAAAAAAAAATACAAATTCCACACGGACAAAGTTGCGGGTAATGAGCTAGTTATAAATATGGGAACAGGGCGGGGGAGTTTAAACTTTTATTACCTTTTATTGTTTTTTAATAAGTAATAAAACTTTTTTTAAACTGATTTCTACATTATTTTTTAGTCCCCATAATTGGCATGAACTTGCTATGGTTTGATTTCGCCTGCAGTATGATGTAATACCATAGTATTACATTTTACCATGATCTGACAGGCAGTCTATCAAACTTTGCCACAGGCATAGCTTAGTAGGCTTTTAGAAGAGGGTCGGTCAGCAGGAGTGCTGATCGCTGCTGTTGTGGGCAGGCATCAGCTGTGAGAAACAGCCAGCACTGCATGGTGCAGGATCGATTCCCGATCCCCCTCTATACAAGCCCCGATCCTCCATGATGTAACTGCATGTCATGAAGCATTAAAGGATTAAAAGCTACATAATCAACTCTTATTGCCACAGGATTTTATCTATCACTACAACACTTCCTGGTGTCGATGAATTCTCCTGCTGGTAAATTTTTAGTTGTATGTCTTAAGTGTCGGGTTCATGTCAACGCTCCCCTTGCTACTGGGGCCGTGGTCGGGCATCACCATCTTCCATGCACTACATGGCATGCCTGGTCCACTACAGGGTCACTCCAGGCTGATAATAAGGAGCTTCCATCCCTTCTCTTAAAATGGCAGTGCGCATGCTCCTAATATGTCCCCCACTAGTCTACGTCCGACCTGAAGGATGCCTAAGTGATCGATTTTGTATAGGCATTGTGACAAAGTTCCTGTTTGTGTTCCGGTTCCGACCTTTGCCTGTGTTCCTGACCCTTCTGTTTTCTGAGCAGCTTGACCTCGGCCCTGTATTTTGGACTTCATTATTTCCTGCTGCCGTCTCCCTGAACCTTGCTATTGTACCTGTGCTGCCAATCCTGACCATAGCCAGTCCTCTGAATGCACAACTGTTCACACCATCAGGCACAGTGAAGCTGTACTGCCAGAACTATCTGTGTGAGTAACAGCTTAGGGGCTCTGCAAAAAAGACTGTATCCCACTTGGAGGGGTCAAGGGTGAAAACCAGGGTTACCCAAGTGCTGCCTCCTCGGATAGTCCTAGCAAGGCAGATCCACATCCGTCTTTCTGACAGCTTACAATACAAACTGCATGCAATTTTGACCTCTCTATGCTCTCTATATCTCTAAGGGTTTGCTCATATGGCAGAATTAACCGCAGAACTTTCAGTGGAAGTTCTGCCTCAAAAAACTGCGACAAAATCTGCGATTTTCTGCTGACATTTTTGGCACAGATCTGAGCGTGGAATTTGTGCTGTCAATGGGCAAAAGCTGCATCCAGAATTTTCATATGGAAATCCGCAAACGTGATTGTCCATGTTGGAATTCGACATGCAGATTTCACCCATTGACAAGGTAAATTCCGCATGCAGATCCATGCCAAAAAATGCAGCAGAAAGTCGCGGATTTTGCCACAGTTTTTTTTTAGACAGAATTCACGCAGAAAATTCAGCCGTGAATACACCCTGGGGCTTATCAGGGTATGTTACTGTTATTATTCTGTTGTGTTGGGAAGACTGTAATTACCAGTACAATTATGTCATGTTGAGTTAGTTTTAGACTAAGGCTGTATTCATACTGTAGAGTTTTTGGATACTTTGTCTTCATCTACAACTCGGAGGTCATGGAGGGACGAGAAGTATGATGAAAATATTTTTGAATCTGGACCCAGCAATCCAAAATCCCTAAATTGTTCCTTGTGGTTAAGTCTTTGTGTGCTGCAGTTGGCACTTGGATTATATCATCAGAGAACAGCAAGTTTGGAGACATCATAACTGAATATCTAGGTAGACGTCTGGGCACATTTTTTTTGCTTTGATCTTCACTAGAGTCTTGTTTTATAACCCTTCTCCGATCTTCATAGGTATAGTTATCATTCATGAGTGCACATCTGTATTCAAATGTTGTAGTCTAAAACTCCATATTGCCAATACATCAGTATAAAGAAAGCTATACAGCTGATTGGTGATGTATTCTTAGCAAATTGTAAACTTTTTTAACATTTATTTTCTTATAGGTCACCAGAAGGTAATGAAATTCACAGCCTGTGACACCTAAAATGTAATACATTTAAACACATGTTCCTCGGAGTTTCATCTAAGAAACAAACTTTAATAGACTTCTTTTGTATGGCACACTTACTGGAAATAAATACGTAATAAAAGTCTGAAAACACTTTCCAAACTTTTTGTTTCATGGTTCCAGTAAATTGCTTTGTAGGTTGTTATGCCATTTAACTGCCCAATATATCAATCTTACGATGTATCGCAGTGCATAAGCTTTCAGAACTAAACAAGCTTCTTCATCATCTTTTTTACAGCCACATTGTAACACATTTGCAAGATCGAATATTTTTGTAACACTATCAGAAACTTGGGAAGAAATCTTAACATTGTTCTTTTTTATTATTTAACATGGGCCATACAGATTACTGAACACATAAAGGGTTGTAATTACTTCAATTACCCAGATACTTACATACGGGTAGTCTGCTGGTTTTAGCAAGCTTCCATGGAAAAATATTAAAGAGTTAACAGGAAATCATTTCAAATGAGACCACAAAATAATAGGCAAACTGCAAGTTAGAGGGTTTGCCGATTTACTTTCCCAAGGAACGAGGAAAAGCAAGCTCTGGAAATGTCTTCCTCAGGACCCCACTTAAACATTTCATATCAACTACAAAGTACATATAGAGATTTTTCACTAAAATAAAACTCTATGGGCAGGCAAGGAGTTAAAATGTTCTGCACCATTTTTATCCCAAAGCTGCTGCAACAGTCGCATGACTGCGCACCCAATCACTGGCTTCAGCTGTCACATGCCGTTCATGGTTGTATCTGTGCTGAAGTTAATGCATGACTGCATGGGTCATGTAGGCAATAGAATAGCGTGTAACTGCTAAAGCAGCTTCCAGAACTGGAGCAGTGGGAAACGCAGTGACGGCGCTGGTTGGGGGCCATTGAATACATGCATACTGTTTAGATTCCTCATTTGAAGGCATTCACTACCCATAGAAGTTTTTTTCTTAGTGTGTGCTGAACATTTTTTTTTTTGCTAACCAACCAGCCTGTACAACTATGCACCTTAAGGGTGGATTCACATGAGCGTGTTTATGTGCGTACAGTTGTGCACACAAAAACACGCACCTATTATAACCATGGGTTCCCCATGGTGTGTTCACCTGTCTGTGTTTTACAGGCGTGCAAACGCATATATCTACAAAACATAGGCCATGCGTGCACCACGTCCCCTTTTACTGAACACTGTGACAGCTGTGGCAGAGGATTTTTTCATACCTGCGGGGAGTAAAGAATCTCCTGTGACAGCTGTGGCAGAGGATCGCTATGTTCTCCTATTGCCTTCAATGGGACTGGCACTTGTGTAGTCACAATGAAAGCAATGGGCTGCTGGCAAGCCCTGCAGGGATTTTCCGGGAAGGGCTTTAAATATAAGCCCCTCCCTAAAAAATCATCCCTAGAATGTGTTAAAAATAAAATAAAAATTATACTCACCTCTCCTTAGCTGCCAGGGCTTGAATTCAATAAATGGCCAAGCACTGCCTGACCAATCACAGGCAGCTCTCAGTTGTCATTTAATGTAATTTTTTTACACAAACTGGGATGATATTTAAAGCCCCTCCCCGAAAATCACTGCAGGGGTTGCCGATAGCCCATTGCTTTCAAGGAGGCTGCCGCGGCCCCTTTGAAGGCGATGGCACAGACCTGCATTCACATGTGTTACTATATGCAGCCAATAAGAGAGATGGAACAAAACCTCTGTAATTAGAGGGAATTAGAGACGATGTAACCACCTATTGGATGGCAGAATTCCTTCAAATTAATCCTTGACCCTTTATACAGGTCTGTAGAGCAATGATTGAGAATTGAGAACCCAATCCCTTCCTTCAGGCAACTTCAGCTTCGGCAAAGAATGCCTTCAAGTAGTTAAAGTGTTCCGATCCTTTAAGCTGAAGAAATGCTTAAACAGCTTTTTGCATTTATGCCGTGAAAAAACCAGGCTGCTTTAAAGGTAAAAAACTCAAACATAAACCGAAAAAGAACAACCTGGACAAGAAATGTCCAGGAAAGCAGCTTAGCAGGTTCTGAAGTTTCTGATGTTAGATAAGGTCACTGTCAGTGGTGGACCACTTTTGTAGGCAGATTATATTTGACTGCTATGGGGCCCGTGGCACAGGGGGTCCCAGCGATGAATGGCCCTATCCTCTGTCCCACTGCTCACTCCCATTCCTCTCCCCCTGTATGTCTAGCAGCAAAAGTCTTGCTTTACATTCAAGCTGCTTAGAATGCTTTCTCAGTCAGCGCAGGCTGCTCTTCCCCTCCTCCCTGCTCTCCGTGTAGTACTGCTGAAAGAGGGGGGCTGCGAGAGCAGCGTTCCGAGCAGCTAGAGTGTAAGACTTGTACTGCTGGACATTCAGGGGAAGGGGAATACACAGCTTGAGAAAGACCCAGAGGGTGGGTCGAAACGTCGCTGTCTTGACCATAGAATAAAAGAAAATTGCTATTTGATATTGAAGTTATCTTGATTATATGGACTGCTATGCAGACACTAGTTCTTTTTGGAATCACAACGATGGGACACAAGTGCTTTGTGGTGGTGGGGGCACAGGGGGCAGACAAGTGCTTTGTGGGGGACGGGGCACAGAGGGGCAACTAATCTAGTAATATAGAGGGCCATAGATGGGACACTACTAATATGGGGAGGGGGCACTGAGGGGACACTAGTACTATGAGAGGCCATAGAGGGGATACTAGTACTATAGAGGGTTTATTGAGTGGTTCATTGGGGATAGTGGTAGGATGGTAAAAGTGTGCAGAGACGTATCATGGCTTGAGGAAATCTTCATGGCAGTCTAGGCTCAGCTTAAGAATAAAAACAAAAATGAGCGTCACCAATCAGAGAAGATGCCATCTGTGATCACTGGAAGTAACCGCACTGTAATCACTATCACTGTACAGAACTACTATCTGACTATAATATGGTGATTGCATTATTTAGAAGTGTCCTAGAGCTGATCCGCTGTATTGAGTCTGAATGCATTATAGATATGCTGCCTCTAATATAAATTTTTTTTAATTACTGACTCAATACTAACATTTACTATGGGACATCATGATTTCTTTGTATACCTCTGGTCATTGTAATGTAAGCATGATCACATTTTAATTATATATTATCTGTTAAAGGCTGGTAGCCTCCTTGAAACAGTATAGGAAACTGTGTAGCAAGGCAAGGGGGCGGAGTTAAGGTGGGGATGTGAGTCATTTCAGGTTGTTGGGTTTGCAAGGACAAACTGCATGGAGAGTACAGAGAGAAAGATGCGGAGCACAAAGGCATATTGTCACATGCAGAACAAAGTGGACAAGTGTCATGGATCCCACAGGCCTGGTTTGCAGTGTATTGCAGGAAAACAATTGCGGTTGATTTGGGCGAGTCAGTTGGGGAAACGTTCCATTTCTTCTGCACTGGTACTTGTACTTCTTCACTATAGGCCAACCCTACTACAAGGTGCAACAAGTGCAGTTGATAAGTAATTGTGGATCCCAGCACTCAATGTATAGAACCAGCAATTCTTGTACTGCAGGTCAGGTCCAGCCCCATTGAAATGGATGGGACTGAGCCTGCTGTACTATTCCGGGTCACTACACAGTGTTTAGTTGCAGCAATCAGCAGCTCCAGGAAATAGCTGGTCAGCAGGGGTGCTGGGTGTTTGGGCCCCCAACGATCTGATATTGATGACTTATCCTAAGGATAGGAAATCAATAAAAAGGCCTTAAAAACCCATTTAATATATATTAATAGAAATACATATTCTTTTACCAGTGCAGTTCTTCTTTTCATTGTCAGATATATACTTACTGTACATACAAGTGAGAAACACATCTTTGCTAATTCACCTGTAAGTTATACTTTTAAATCCCCCATTCCTGTTATACACAGATCTCCGATGGCAAATGAATATGTTCTATTTAGAAGAGGAATATGATTTTAATTAAAGACGATTTAAACCCTTGTCTCATCTTACCAGACAAGAAAATATGATCAGATGCATACCATGATATATACACGCTGCTATCAATTCTAATACATGCAAACTTTCCGGGATACATTTCTGATATATCTTGACATTTTAAAATATGTCCTTTTCTGTTCTGCCGACTAAACGCAGATTGTTCAGTCTTATATCACTGTCACAATGGTATTAGAACAGATGGCTGCTTCATCACAAAATCAAGAATTAGGATAATTTATGCCGTTCAGTCTTACAAGATTGTAGATATGTAAAGTGCTAGTAATATGCATATAGAACATGAGATTGACTATACGCCTGACATGCTGATGAAAAAGTTTGGGGTAGAATCTTAAAAGCAACAATTAAAAGAAAGAATAGATTATATTATACTATACTGTACTGATATATATGATAATACCTAAACTAGTGATACTGAACCTTATTACCATTGGGAAATGTCTCAAAAATAAAATCAACTGCCAAGAACCCCTACTGTAATTCTTCAAAGAAGCTAGGCATAAGCTGGGGCAGTTAGATCAATCTATAATCAATATTTTGGCCAGGATTTCTTACTGCTTTGGTTGCTTCAATATGAAACATCTTTGAGTAGGCTGAAATTATTTTGCTATCTGTAATGTCAAACTAAGAGCATTTAATAGCTGTCAAAATGCTAACCAGGTTTCAGAGAGTCCTAGTTGAAAAACGGTCATGTCTGTGCAGGGTAAAACCATGATGCCCTACATAGGCATCACCAAACAGAACAAGGACAAACTAAACAGATACAGAAATAGGAATTCTTTCCCTAACTAAACCAAGACGTTGTAGGTCTGAAAGCAGGTTGATTGCACTGAAAAGGACGGCCCAACGTCTTCTAACTACAGGGCCTAGTCTATCCCTAGATGACAGATGGGACAAAAAGAGACTCCGGTTCAAGTCAGATAGGGAACACTACCACACCAAACAAAACATGAGACAGACCTATGGACAGAGGGAATTCAGGCATCCGCATACCTACATATGGAGGAGATTCAGGCATCTGCATACCTACGGACAGAGAGCATTCAAGAATTCACAAATCTACGAACACGGGGATTCAGGCACATAAGAACAACACAGATGGAAGACAGAAAGAATTAGGTCCTGTTGTCTGCCTACCAACAGACAGAGGAGAAAAAACAGAACAAGGCTCTGCTCTGGTGTCCACTCACCAACTGACGGGTAGGATAAAGGGGACAAGAATCGGGCTTCCAAAAACCCTTTGGACCGGTGCATCAGACATGGACAAACAAATGGATGAACAAGCAAACAGATGAAGAGACAAGAGACAGACTGAGAGACAAATGAATGACTTGACGGAGCACAGCACAGCATGCATGGAGCAGAAACATGAAAGACAGACCTGGAGCAGACAGACAGATCTCTGGAAGGAAGGAATGCACACTACTGATATAAGCCAAATGACCAGCACCCATGACAGGGTGTAGTCAGATTATATAACATCATGTTTTCACTGATTGGCCAACCAGGGGAACTGCCTCCCTGATAACCAATCAGAACATGCACTCTAAGATCCACTTAGATGGGACGAATGTCGAGCAAATGACAGAGTGTCCAGCAGGGGTGCAGAGAGGCTGCAGGAGATTTCACTCCTCGCTCTCCCCCGTCCCTCTCCATTGACTTAACATAGCGGCTGTTCAGTACTGAGCAGCTGCTATTTACACTGAGCGATCAGCTCATCATCCATCGTTTACGCTGCATAAACGATGTACCATGAGCTGATCGCTGAGTGTAAATAGCAGCCGTTTAGTACTGAACCACCGCTATGTTAAGTCAATGGAGGGGGCGGGGGGTGTGAGGAGAGAAATCTTCTGCAGCCTCCCCGCTGTGAACAAGTGATACTAGCTCCCCGCTGTGAGACAGTGATACTAGTGGTACTAGAGTATATGCGGGGACGAGTGTCGGGCATTGTTTGCCCGACATTCGTCCAATCTAAATGGGCCTTAATGGATAATACAACAGGGAAGGGAAGAGCGGAACCCTGAGGTATTCCTAACAGCCAACACAAGGTACTTCTGCAGCAAATGGACTCCTGAGGTATTTCCAACAGCTGACACAAGGAACCTCTGCAAGCCGCAACACCTCTTCTCTTCTTCATTCACGAGAACTGCTTCTTCTCAGACGGAATGCTGATTGGCTGACATTTTAGCCTATTTCCTGTGCAGAAAATTTCTTTTTGTTTTAATAAAACCCTTTTCAAGGGTGCCTTCAATCTTGCGATCGCGATATCGCTGTGTCTGTGCTTTGCGATTTTTGTGCAATTCGTTTTTAACATTAGAAAGTCCCATTGACCGTCGCGTTTAAAAAACGCAGTGATATCATAATCGCAAGTGTGAAGGCACCCTAAGATATTATTTATATATTCATTGTTAAGTGTTGTGAAAAAAAAAAATTGTCCCGCACTGTGGAAGTATCACGAGAATCCGCGTCATAGCCCAGTGCCGGCGTGGCATGCACTGCACTGCGCATGCGCACTGATTTGCCGGGCAAGGAACTCGCGGAGGATCTGGAGAGGTGAGTATAGGGTCTCTGGGGGGTGCCGGGTCTGATTCCGCTGCGATATTTCGCAGGCGGAATCCGACCGTGGGCATGTGGCCTAAATTAAATGGTAACATACTTAGCCCAAAATAGCATAAAATTAAGTTGATATACAAATTTTAAAAAGTTATGTCTCAAAAATCAAAGCTAGTTCGTTGGGTGCTTAACGCCAAAACTAGCAGAGTCTTCAAGTGGTTAAATCTAGGCTGTGTTTGCTATGTACTTTTTCTTAGCTTGAAATTCACATACTTTTTTCAGTGACTATTTTTAAGAAGTTCATCAGAATGGAAGATAGTTGTTATGCAGAAGCAGTAAGTCGGATAATGTGAGATGCCATTTCTCTCAAACTCTTGCTGCTCTACTGCGTCTAATAGCAACCATGAGCTCAATTTCCTTCTCGAGAACATTGCATTTCATGTGGAATGTCAATTATTAAAAAGCATTGTCCCGTGTCTTACTTTCCACCAGATGAATTAATTTGCAAAACTTGCTAATTTAGGCAAGTAATCTGTGACTCCCTATGCAAAATGGCTGGGGCTTGGTGCTAGGAATTCAAACAAATACATAGGGAATTGTGAATATTTTCTTTATTAACCAATATTTTGTTAGGATGGCATGTAGTTTATCGTAAATGTAGACACTTTATATGAGAAGCAGATGCTTTTGTATGTAGTAAAATGTACACATCTAAAACAGCACTACACAAACATTCTCCATCGTGTAAGAACAACAGGAATGATAGGAATGCTTGAGAAATACAAGCCATTTGGAACAATGGCTTTCCACAAGCCTACAAAATTTGTAAATGTTTGTATATCAGGGCTGTGCTAGAACATGGGAATGTTCCTATATTTACCAGCAATACATAGACCATCTGAGCACACCAGCAAATGTTATTTGTCATTTTGTATTGACAGTTCTGTATTAGCCAGGACTTTTGAGGAGAAGTACTGATTTGTGAAAGCTTTAAAGTGAGTTCATAGTTTGGTCCAGAAGCTTGGAAAACAAATATGATGCTCGGCTGCTAGAGCCATAACCAGTGGAAAGAAGGAGATTGTGATCCTGCTGTACAGAACTCTGGTGAGACCACATGTGGAATATTATGTTCAGTTCTGGAGACCTCATCTACAGAAAGATAATGTTAAAATAGAACAAGTCCAAAGTTGAGCTATGAAAATGGTGGAAGGACAAAACGTAGCAGGAAATACTTAACTTGTATAGCCTATCAGAAAGGTGATGCAAACGGCACTACTCCATTTGTACCTGGTAAGGTGGGACAAGAGATGCCAGCCACGGAAGGAGCCTGGATCCACAAGGCTCCAAATAGTGCAGACAAAAAAGTAAATCCACGGCAGCAGAAGAGATGCAATATAAAATCCAACGTTTTATTCCTCAATATCACCCATGCAACGTTTCGATCTGTTGCCAGATCTGGCAACAGATCGAAACGTTGCATGGGTGATATTGAGGAATAAAACGTTGGATTTTATACTGCATCTCTGCTGCTGCCGTGGATCTAACTTGTATAGCCTGGTGGAAAAAAGGGAGAGGTGGAACATGTGGTTAAAGGTTTCAATACTCATTAGACGCAGAGAATCGTTTTGGACCATTTACACCCAGGTGGCACCATTGCTTAAATATTGCTGAATTTAAACTGGACAGAATATAACAATGAACAGTGGTATAACCTTCTATCTCACATTCCTGTAAACTTCACAGGATCCACATACAGATGACTGTGTTACACAAGCCCAAAATGTCAAATCAGCTTCTACTAAGTATCAGACACTTGTTTCTCACAGCATAGGTTGTATCCTCTAGAACACCATCACTGCTGTTACCGGTTTCATTTTTTAGAACTTTTCTCTTCCCATTTATACCTGGATATCAAGGGTTCTGATTCAAATCAGTCTAGGCCCTGATTTCAAGAGACAAGTCTGTTCAGTTTGGAACACCTTACAATTAAACCCACTAAATTGCACCCCAGGCAACCACTCCTTCACTATCTAGTCCCTACAGAACTGGAACATATATCAGCTCTGTCTGGACCCAGTTATAGCTACGCCCAGGTTTGAACACTGCTCACAACTTCCTTGTACCCTCAAGGCTGACATTAGCCACACAGTAACAGTAGACTCCAGAGATAACCCCACCCAGGCTGTTGATACAATGAACCATACCACCGCCTTGCTGAGTGGAATATCTGTATCACTCCTCTTAGTTGTTGACCTTGATGTGCTATGTAACTCTGTGGACAGATCTCCTAAGGGTTCTCATCATGTATCCCAGCCTTCAGCCCACAACAAGCCTCCTGTGGATAAGCTTGGGCTTACTCACCATCTGCAGTTGAGAACCAAAAGGACTGTCATTGAATATGGCCCTGGCTCTCGTTTGAAGAGACACAAGGCAGACAAATCGGATAATCGGACAAATAGGGATTACGGATCACCGAAAGGTCACAGCACAACAGCGATTATGCTTTCATAACTGGAAGGGTGCTGCGGACCTAACACATCCACTCCCATCGCTATGCAACCCTCAGAACCCAGCAAACTGCCTATACGCATAGTAGTTCATCAGTTGCACATTGTGTTTGGTACCCATAGATAGCTGGAGTTATGATTTGCAGCATAGCAGCCATAATTTTCCCATGGGAACACCTCCTAAGGAAATATGGATGAAGAATTAAATTAGGGTTCCATTGAAGTGAGTTACACATACATTTAAAAACACCTCTCGGAGATGTCGAGAGAAGGCTGAAGAAGCTGTTGTCTGAGGAGACATTAAATCAGAGAGGTTCCCTCTGCCATGTGTTAGACCTGGGAGATTCCTTCGGCAAAGGGTTGCCCATTATTCCTGTGACTCCACACTACCAGAACTTGGGCCGTTCTACAACCTGGTATCTTTCTGGTATTTTATCCCTGTTTATCTTTAGTGCTGTCTATGTGTATGCCTGTTTACCCTCATACTCCAGTGTAACACCTTTTTTGTATATCCCTTGTATATTATATGTATACAGCGGTACCTTGGTTTACGAGTGACTCAGCTTGCGAGCTTCTTGACTTGTGAGCAAGCTCTCTCTCGAATTTTTGCTCTGATTTAAGAGCAAAAAAAATGGGCTACGAGCCTGCTCATAAGTCAAGAAGATTGCAAGCTGGCTCGGGGGAGGGGTCTAATACTCACCTACCACCAGCGTTCTGGTCCTCATGATGGTCTGCGACCATATATATTGAAAATATGGAGACCATTGTAATTGAGGAACTGCTGTAATGTTTATAAGAAAACCATTGTGGTCGATTTATGATAGGGTTTACACTCGCAGATTTTGGCTTCTTCAGTGAAACTAATCAGATCAATATCTATACTCGGATAGTTAGTCAGAGCTGATTATTGATAAAGAGTTTAAAGCATTTTTTAAAGCTTTCATCTTGGCTAAATAAATCCAACCTCTAAACCACAGTTTAATCATCACCTTTTACCTAAAAGTAATGGTTTTCAGACAAAAATTTTTTAAAATGTTAGACGTATTTTCCAGGAGATCAAACAGATTTTAAATCAGACCAAGTTCCCCTAAAATTCCCAAAACACAAAGTTTTGACCATAATGAGCATCAATTTATTTTTTAATTAACGGAAGTGGGTACACACAAAAATATATCTTCCACAATACAATTTTTCTGTTGAAAATTGATTCTATCATGTTAAATATTGTGCATTTACATTCCTCCGCATTTATTTTCCTTGGACAGTAGTTAACTAAATGCTATTATTGTAGCAACAGAAAAAAATTTAAAGCAAGGACAACAAGTGTTTCTTATGCAAAATTTTCCAATCCTTTTCTATTACATAGACATGGCATTTATAGTTAATAGTATAATGTAATGACAATCATTAATTCTGTCACCATTTTAACAGACATGAAATTAAGTTGGTCATTGATGTAAAGATTAATATGAACATTCCAAACTATTTTATTATCTTTGCCGGTAATCATGTAAGGTGTCAAAAAAAAAACATCAGTGCCAACCAATAGGAATTTGCCCCATTTGTTAGAATACTTATTGTTTAGGTTTCAAATCATATCTCTGTTGTTAGATGCAAAAGTTACAATCCTAGCATTTCTCTACTATCCACCCAGACAAAAACATATATGACACACATATCATCTCAATCTGTATATCTATGTAACTAGGTTTTGATGTTGCAGGGGCATAGCTAAGAAGGGACTCATGGAGCCTATTCTCCAAGTGCTAAGGAGGGGTAACACTCAGGCCAGCTCCAGGTTTACATGGGCCCTTGGGTAATATAGTTTCATTGGGCCTGTTGTTTTCTTTACATCATTTACCATGCGATTAAAACAATATTCTAACTTTATACCCTGTATCAGGGTATCAATAAAATATTTTTTTGGTATACTTAATATAACAAGGTATTATTAGCAACTCATAGTGTGTTATAGACGTTCTTACCATGTGAACCTACAGCTTCCAGTATGATCTGAACAATGCAATGGTAAGGATATGCCAAAAGTTGTAGCTTCACAAGCTGGAGTGCCGTGGACCCTATATGTTAAATAGAGATGAGCGAACGTACTCGTCCGAGCTTGATACTCGTTCGAGTATTAGCGTGTTCGAGATGCTCGTTACTCGTAACGAGTACCACGCGATGTTCGGGTTACTTTCACTTTCCTCTCTGAGACGTTAGCGTGCTTTTCTGGCCAATTGAAAGACAGGGAAGGCATTACAACTTCCCCCTGCGACGTTCAAGCCCTATACCACCCCCCTGCAGTGAGTGGCTGGGGAGATCAGGTGTCACCCGAGTATAAAAATCGGCCCCTCCCGCGGCTCGCCACAGATGCGTTGTGAGATAGCTGAGGGACAGTGGTATCGTGTTGGAGCTGCTGTAGGGAGAGTGTTAGGAGTTAGTGTAGGCTTCAAGAACCCCAACGGTCTTTCTTAGGGCCACATCTAACCGTGTGCAGTAGTGTGGAGGCTGCTTTTAGCAGTGTTGCACTTTTTTTTTTTTTTGGTATATCGGCCGTGCAGAGCATTGCGCCCTGCAGTAATAGTCCAGGGACAGAAGTGTGGAGGCAGGGAGAGCGTTAGGAGTTATTGTAGGCTTCAAGAACCCCAACGGTCCTTCTTAGGGCCACATCTAACCGTGTGCAGTAGTGTGGAGGCTGCTTTTAGCAGTGTTGCACTTTTTTTTTTTTTTGGTATATCGGCCGTGCAGAGCATTGCGCCCTGCAGTAATACTCCAGGGATAGAATTGTGTAGGCAGGGCCAGAAGACATATATTATAGATTGAATATACGCAGTGGTCCTTTAGAAAAAAATATTTGAAAAAAATCTATTTGGCCTGCCTGTCACTGTGCTCAGTGTTCTGGGTCCGTGTCTGCTGGGGGTATTATTTCTCCAAATAAATACGCAGCCAGCTAAGTGTTACAGCAGGCCTGCGCCAAATTATTTCCTGGCTCTGAAATCACCGGTCTGTTGCAGTTAATAACAGTGCAACACTGCAGTTCCGTCACACAGTCCAGGGACAGAATTGTGTAGGCAGGGCCAGAAGACATATATTATAGATTGAATATACGCAGTGGTCCTTTTGAAAAAAATATTTGGAAAAAATCTATTTGGCCTGCCTGTCACTCTGCTCAGTGTTCTGGGTCCGTGTCTGCTGGGGGTAGTATTTCTCCAAATAAATACGCAGCCAGCTAAGTGTTACAGCAGGCTTGCGCCAAATTATTTCCTGGCGTTCCGTAAGCGAACTCAGCCTCCAACCACAGGCCAATAAGCGGCACATTTAATTACAGTGTTGTGTTTCTGCATTCCTGGTAATACAGCATGCTGAGGGGTAGGGGTAGGCCTAGAGGACGTGGGCGTGGCCGAGGACGCGGAGGCCCTAGTCCGGGTGTGGGCACAGGCCGAGCTCCTGATCCAGGTGTATCGCAGCCGACTGCTGCGGGATTAGGAGAGAGGCACGTTTCTGGCGTCCCCACATTCATAGCACATTTAATGGGTCCACGCGGTAGACCTTTATTAGAAAATGAGCAGTGTGAGCAGGTCCTGTCGTGGATGGCAGAAAGTGCTTCCAGCAACCTATCGTCCACCCAGAGTTCTGCGCCGTCCACTGCTGCAACTCAGAATCCTCTGGCTGCTGCTCCTCCTTCCTCCCAGCCTCCTCACTCCATGAAAATGAGACATTCTGAGGAGCGGGCAGACTCCCAGGAGCTGTTCTCGGGCCCCTGCTCAGATTGCGCAGCAGTGGTTCCTCTCCCACCAGAGGAGTTTATCGTGACTGATGCCCAACCATTCGAAAGTTCCCGGGGTCCGGGGGATGAGGCTGGGGACTTCCGTCAACTGTCTCAAGACCTTTCAGTGGGTGAGGAGGCCGATGACAATGAGACACAGTTGTCTATCAGTGAGGTAGTAGTAAGGGCATTAAGTCCGAGGGAGGAGCGCACCGAGGATTCTGAGGAAGAGCAGCAGGACAATGAGGTGACTGACCCCACCTGGTTTGCTACGCCTACTGAGGACAGGTCTTCAGAGGGGGAGGCAAGGGCAGCAGCAGGGCAGGTTGCAAGAGGCAGTGCGATGTCCAGGGGTAGAGGCAGGGCCAAACCGAATAATCCACCAACTGTTTCCCAAAGCGCCTGTTACGGCACTCTGCCCCCCGAGCGCCAGTTGGGGTGCCCTGATCTCCCGCACCCCCACTGTCCCTGCCTACTTGCCTCGGCCCTGGCTAACCCCAGGCGGACAACTGGACGGCGGTCCCTGCCCTGGCTAGGGACCTGGCGACTGACAAGCAGGAAACTACCTAATGGGGGGAACAGAGTGCCGACAGAGGAGGCAGATGAATCAGACCAACAAAACTTACAAGGCTGGAGATGGGACTCACAGGCAAACTGGCAGGGTGCTGGATAGCAACTAGTACTGACTGGGCCAGACTAGATTAGAGGCAAACAGAACCAACACAAACAGACAGAGTAATAGGGGACCAGAGGGAGCTGACCGACAACTAGGGACTGGCTGAGGCGACCCGCAGACAGACTGGCTAGGTGCATGCAGAACCAATAACTGGCAATGAGCTCACTTCACTGCCAGTCTTTTAACCACAAGGTTCCGCCCAGGGGCGGAGAGTGGGAGGAGGGAACTCCGCCCACTGCTGTATAAGAAGAACGGAGGAGGGCGGGCGGCACCCTACGGGCGGACACGCCCATGCCGCCGCCCACAGCTGCTGGGATAACCTCGACACAGGGCTCCAGGCCGCCGGAGCGACGCGCCGCGCTGTATGGTAACAGCGCCCCCTCGCGCCATGCCACCCTGCAGAGGCCGAGGTGCTTAAAGGTCTGGCAGTTTTTCACTGAGAGTGCAGACGACCGACGAACAGTGGTGTGCAACCTTTGTCGCGCCAAGATCAGCCAGGGAGCCACCACCAGCAGCCTCACCACCACCAGCATGCGCAGACATATGATGGCCAAGCACCCCACAAGGTGGGACGAAGGCCGTTCACCGCCTCCGGTTTGCACCGCTGCCTCTCCCCCCCGTGCCCCAACCTGCCACTGAGATCCAACCCCGCTCTGAGGACACAGGCACTACCGTCTCCTGGCCTGCACCCACACCCTCACCTCCACTGTCCTCGGCCCCATCCAGCAATGTCTGTCAGCGCAGCGTCCAGCCGTCGCTAGCGCAAGTGTTTGAGCGCAAGCGCAAGTACACCGCCACGCACCCGCACGCTCAAGCGTTAAACATGCACGTAGCCAAATTTATCAGCCTGGAGATGCTGCCGTATAGGGTTGTGGAAACAGAGTCCTTCAAAAGTATGATGGCGGCGGCGGCCCCGCGCTACTCAGTTCCCAGTCGCCACTACTTTTCCCGATGTGCCGTCCCAGCCCTGCACGACCACGTCTCCCGCAACATTGTACGCGCCCTCACCAACGTGGTTACTGCCAAGGTCCACTTAACAATGGACACGTGGACAAGCACAGGCGGGCAGGGCCACTATATCTCCCTGACGGCACATTGGGTGAATTTAGTGGAGGCTGTGACAGTGTCAGAGCCTGGGACCGCTCACGTCCTACCCACCCCCAGAATTGCGGGCCCCAGCTCGGTGGTGGTATCTGCAGCGGTGTATGCTTCCTCCACTAAACCACCCTCCTCCTCCTCCTCGAACGCAACCTCTGTCTCACAATCGAGATGTGTCAGCAGCAGCAGCACGTCGGCAGCAGTCGGTGTCGCGCGTCGTGGCAGCACAGCGGTGGGCAAGCGTCAGCAGGCCGTGCTGAAACTACTCAGCTTAGGAGAGAAGAGGCACACGGCCCACGAACTGCTGCAGGGTCTGACAGAGCAGACCGACCGCTGGCTTGCGCCGCTGAGCCTCCAACCGGGCATGGTCGTGTGTGACAACGGCCGTAACCTGGTGGCGGCTCTGCAGCTCGGCAGCCTCACGCACGTGCCATGCCTGGCCCACGTCTTTAATTTGGTGGTTCAGCGCTTTCTGAAAAGCTACCCACGCTTGTCAGACCTGCTCGGGAAGGTGCGCTGGCTCTGCGCACATTTTTCGCAAAACCCACACGGACACTGCCACCCTGCGCACCCTGCAACATCGGTTTAATCTGCCAGTGCACCGACTGCTGTGCGACGTGCCCACACGGTGGAACTCTACGCTCCACATGTTGGCCAGGCTCTATGAGCAGCGTAGAGCTATAGTGGAATACCAACTCCAACATGGGCGGCGCAGTGGGAGTGAGCCTCCTCAATTATTTTCAGAAGAGTGGGCCTGGTTGGCAGACATCTGCCAGGTCCTTCGAAACTTTGAGGAGTCTACCCAGGTGGTGAGCGGCGATGCTGCAATCATTAGCGTCACCATTCCTCTTTTATGCCTCTTGAGAAGTTCCCTGCAAAGCATAAAGGCAGACGCTTTGCACTCGGAAACAGAGCCGGGGGAAGACAGTATGTCGCTGGATAGTCAGAGCACCCTCCTGTCTATATCTCAGCGCGGTGAGGAGGAGGAGGGGGAAGATGAGGAGGAGGGGGAAGACACAGCTTGGCCCACTGGTGAGGGTACACATGCTGCTGGCCTGTCATCCTTTCAGCGTGTATGGCCTGAGGAGGAGGAGGAGGAGGATCCTGAAAGTGATCTTCCTAGTGAGGACAGCCATGTGTTGCATACAGGTACCCTGGCACACATGGCTGACTTCATGTTAGGATGCCTTTCTCGTGACCCTCGCGTTACACGCATTCTGGCCACTACGGATTACTGGGTGTACACACTGCTCGACCCACGGTATAAGGAGAACCTTTCCACTCTCATACCCGAAGAGGAAAGGGGTTCGAGAGTGTTGCTATACCACAGGACCCTGGCGGACAAACTGATGGTAAAATTCCCATACGACAGCGCTAGTGGCCGAAGGCGCAGTTCCGAGGGCCAGGTAGCAGGGGAGGCGCGGAGATCAGGCAGCATGTACAGCACAGGCAGGCCAACACTCTTTAAGGCCCTTGACAGCTTTATGGCTCCCCAGCAAGACTGTGTCACCGCTCCCCAGTCACGGCTGAGTCGGCGGGAGCACTGTAAAAGGATGGTGAGGGAGTACGTAGCCGATCGCACGACCGTCCTCCGTGACGCCTCTGCCCCCTACAACTACTGGGTGTCGAAGCTGGACACGTGGCCTGAACTCACGCTGTATGCCCTGGAGGTGCTTGCTTGTCCTGCGGCTAGCGTCTTGTCAGAGAGGGTGTTTAGTGCGGCTGGGGGAATCATCACAGATAAGCGTACCCGCCTGTCAACCGACAGTGCCGACAGGCTAACACTCATCAAGATGAACAAAGCCTGGATTTCCCCAGACTTCTCTTCTCCACCAGCGGACAGCAGCGATACCTAAGCAATAGGTAGGCTGCACCCGCGGATGGAAGCATCGTTCTGTATCCCCATCAAAAACGGGGACCTTTTCGCTTCATCAATCTGTGTATAATATTCCTCCTCCTCCTCCTGCTCCTCCTCCTGAAACCTCACATAATCACGCCGAACGTGCAATTTTTCTTAGGCCCACAAGGCTCAGTCATATAATTTTTCTAAACAATTTTTATACGTTTCAATGCTCATTAAAGCGTTGAAACTTTCACCTCCACCAATTTTTATTTTAACTGGGCTGCCTCCTGGCCTAGTTACCAATTAAGCCACATTAACCAAAGCGATTAATGGGTTTCACCTGCCCTCTTGGTTGGCCATGGCCAATTTTTCTGATGTACATTAGTACTGTTGATACAGCAATTTTTGAGGACCCTCGCCTACAGTGTAATCAAATGAATTTTTAGCCCACCTGCATTACAGCTGACGTTACATCCGCTGTGTTGGGCAATGCAATGGGATATTTTTATGTACCGCCGGTGGGTTCCAGGGAGCCACCCATGCTGTGGGTCCACAGGGAGTTGTAAATGCATCTGTGTCCACTTCTAAAGAACCCCAGTCTGACTGGGGCATGCAGTGTGGGCCGAAGCCCACCTGCATTAAACATGACATTACTACCTCAGCTGTGTTGGGCAATGCAATGGGATATATTTATGTACCGCCGGCGGCTTCCTGGCACCCACCCATGCTGTGGGTCCACAGGGAGTTGTAAATGCATCTGTTTCCACTTCTAAAGAACCCCAGTCTGACTGGGGCATGCAATGTGGGCCGAAGCCCACCTGCATTAAACATGACATTACTACCTCAGCTGTGTTGGGCAATGCAATGGGATATATTTATGTACCGCCGGTGGCTTCCTGGCACCCACCCATGCTGTGGGTCCACAGGGAGTTGTAAATGCATCTGTTTCCACTTCTAAAGATGTTAAAGGTGTTGGGGGGGGCCCACTCTTGAGGCTATTGTGGCTTAATTGTGGGACCTGGGAACTTGAGATGCAGCCCAACATGTAGCCCCTCGCCTGCCCTATCCATTTCTGTGTCGTTCCCATCACTTTCTTGAATTGCCCCGATTTTCACAATTGAAAACCTTAGCGAGCATCGGCGATATACAAAAATGCTCGAGTCGCCCATTGACTTCAATGGGGTTCGTTACTCGAAACGAACCCTCGAGCATTGCGAAAAATTCGTCTTGAGTAACGAGCACCCGAGCATTTTGGTGCTTGCTCATCTCTAATGTTAAAACAATACTGAAATGCACAATGTAGTCAGAGATGGAATGCACAATGACACTGAGTGACTCACGGGTGACGTCCTCTGGCCTCATTCCTTTTCTTCTACATCTGGTCCAGATTTTCATAACTTCTTCTAGTTACATTTTGTCTCTTCGGAGTTTATCTTTAGCTTCTCTGAAATTATAAGTGCCACATACTATGTCATCTGAATAGTACTCCCTGTTAGAGATGAGCGAGCACACTCGTCCGAGCTTGATGCTCGTTCGACTATTAGGGTGCTCGAGATGCTCGTTACTCGAGACGAGCACCACGCGGTACTCGTCTCGATTAAACGAGCACTGACCATTGAATTCAATGGAGCCGGTAATACAGCTGGCTCCATTGAAAGCAATGGCCTGCCGGCGAGCGCGGGATGAATTGTCGGGAAGGGCTTAAATATATAAGCCCTTCCCTGCAATTCATCCAGAAATGTGTAAAAAAAAAATATATATATACTCACCTTGTCCCGGCAGAACGATGTTAGCCCATTGAATTCAATGGAGCCGGCAATACAGCCAGCTCCATTAAAAGCAATGGGCTGCCGGCGATCGCGGGATGAATTGTCGGGAAGGGGTTAAATATATAAGCCCTTCCCTGCAATTCAGCCAGAAATGTGTTAAAAAAAATAAATATATATATACACTACCGTTCAAAAGTTTGGGGTCACCCAAACAATTTTGTGTTTTCCATGAAAAGTCACACTTATTCACCACCATGCGTTGTGAAATGAATAGAAAATAGAGTCAAGACATTGACAAGGTTAGAAATAATGATTTGTATTTGAAATAACATTATTTTTACATCAAACTTTGCTTTCGTCAAAGAATCCTCCTTTTGCAGCAATTACAGCATTGCACACCTTTGACATTCTAGCTGTTAATTTGTTGAGGTAAGCTTGAGAAATTGCACCCCACGCTTCTAGAAGCATCTCCCACAAGTTGGATTGGTTGGATGGGCACTTCTGGCGTACCATACGGTCAAGCTGCTGCCACAACAGCTCAATGGGGTTCAGATCTGGTGACTGCGCTGGCCACTCCATTACCGATAGAATACCAGCTGCCTGCTTCTGCTGTAAATAGTTCTTGCACAATTTGGAGGTGTGTTTAGGGTCATTGTCCTGTTGTAGGATGAAATTGGTTCCAATCAAGCGCTGTCCACTGGGTATGGCATGGCGTTGCAAAATGGAGTGATAGCCTTCCTTATTCAGAATCCCTTTTACCCTGTACAAATCTCCCACCTTACCAGCACCAAAGCAACCCCAGACCATCACATTACCTCCACCATGCTTAACAGATGGCGTCAGGCATTCTTCCAGCATCTTTTCATTTGTTCTGCGTCTCACAAACGTTCTTCTTTGTGATCCAAACACCTCAAACTTGGATTCATCCGTCCACAACACTTTTTTCCAGTCTTCCTCTGTCCAATGTCTATGTTCTTTTGCCCATCTTAATCTTTTTCTTTTATTGGCCAGTCTCAGATATGGCTTTTTCTTTGCCACTCTGCCCTGAAGCCCAAAATCCCGCAGCCGCCTCTTCACTGTAGATGTTGACACTGGTGTTTTGCGGGTACTATTTAATGAAGATGTCAGTTGGGTACCTGTGAGGCGTCTGTTTCTCAAACTAGAGACTCTAATGTGCTTATCTTCTTGCTTAGTTGTGCAACGCGGCCTCCCACTTCTTTTTCTACTCTGGTTAGAGCCTGTTTGTGCTGTCCTCTGAAGGGAGTAGTACACACCGTTGTAGGAAATCTTCAATTTCTTAGCAATTTCTCGCATGGAATAGCCTTCATTTCTAAGAACAAGAATAGACTGTCGAGTTTCAGATGAAAGTTCTCTTTTTCTGGCCATTTTGAGCGTTTAATTGACCCCACAAATGTGATGCTCCAGAAACTCAATCTGCTCACAGGAAGGTCAGTTTTGTAGCTTCTGTAACGAGCTAGACTGTTTTCAGATGTGTGAACATGATTGCACAAGGGTTTTCTAATCATCAATTAGCCTTCTGAGCCAATGAGCAAACACATTGTACCATTAGAACACTGGAGTGATAATTGCTGGAAAGGGGCCTCTATTCACCTTTGTAGATTTTGCACAAAAAACCAGGCATTTGCAGCTAGAATAGTCATTTACCACATTAGCAATGTATAGAGTGCATTTGTTTAAAGTTAGGACTAGTTTAAAGTTATCTTCATTGAAAAGTACAGTGCTTTTCCTTCAAAAATAAGGACATTTCAATGTGACCCCAAACTTTTGAACGGTAGTGTATATACTCACCTGGTCCCGGCAGACGGAGTTCAGTGCGGCCAGCGGCAGTCCTCCTGAACTGCTCTGAACAGCTGTGAGTAGTATTCAGCAGCCGGGGATTTAAAATCCCCGCCTGCTGAATGAGCTGCCTCTAATTGGTCACAGCCTGACCAATCAGAGGCAGATTCCACTCACACACCCATTCATGAATTTATGAATGGGTGTGTGACTGCTGCCTCTGATTGGCTCAGCGGGACTAATCAGATGAGAGGGGACCCCCTGAACCACCGTAGATGTAATGTTATGTTCCAATTCTACCCAAAACTTTGTGTTCTTATCCCTCAGGAGTGATAGCACAAAGTTGCTCAGACTCGCCCTATAGTACAGGGTGAAATCTGGGAGTCCCAGTCCTCCCTGTTCCTTGGGGCATGTGAGAAGCGTGTACCTGAGTCGGGGTCTACGACCCCTCCAAACAAAGTTGGTTATTAACGCGCGTATGTTAAGCAGGAATCGTCTGTTACGGTGAACAGGTAGTGTCTGACACAGGTAGAGGAATCTGCTTCTAGTTTAGACCTCATGTCCATGGGCGGGTTGGATTCCGTGCGGTGAGAACCCACGCGGAATCTGACCATGCCCGCGGACAGTGACCCCTGCATACCTGCTTCTTGCAGGCCGCTGTGTCCACACGGACCTCACTACTTCCAGATTTGAGGTACTGTGCATGGCCCTCATGACTCGCCAATGGACATGTGCAGTACAGGTTTTGTTTTTAAATCTCCTGCTTTCCCGCGGCCTGTCCGTAAATCATAAGTAGCCCAAAGTCAATCCAGTATGTGGCAAGCAGTATCCATATGAATCTGCCTGATAGTCTGTTTCACTGTTCTGCCATTCTGTAAGTCCTAGGGTTATCTGAGTACTGAGAAAATGACCCAGTTCATTTAAGGGACATTGAACTTCTGTCGGATTTGTTATCGGTTTCTGTTACACAAGAATGTTACTATTATATACGGCCCGAGTATGGCCATTGTTCTAAAAAAATCTTAGTCTTGATACCTAACAACTAAAGTTATAAAGCAGCATAAGTGGATCATCTTCCTTCCAAGGCTATAACTGGAGAATCTGGTGGGTAACCAAACCCAGAGTGCACTATGAGGTAGAGTGTCATCGGTCCAAGCGAGACTTCTCATGGCTGTAACCAGGTCATGAAAGTCTGATGAACCTAATTCCAGTATGTGCAGAGAAATCTACAATGGCCCCAATCACCATACAGACCCTGGTGCAGACAGAAATTTCAGTCCTAATGATTGTCATCTCTTAACCCATTTCTCCAGTTCACCCTCTGATGTTAGGGGAAGGCACCCCTATGGCTCCCACTCGCCAGTTTGTAACATGCTATCATCCTCTGGTGATGGGCTGATCCTGTTCGTGACACCACATGTTTCAAACTGCTGAGTTCATCTATAAATATCATCAATGAGGAAGGAAGTAGCAACATTGGCTTGGCATGGGATTGGAGCGGTGTGTATAGTTTATAGTAGTTTGTTATTTTTAATCATCTGCTGCTCTTTCCAACCTTTTATTATAACTTGAAAAACCCCTTTAAGTTCTTCCTACAAATAACAAATTACATATTTATGGTCTAACAAATTAAGGTAGTATAAGAAGATGTGTTACATACCTATCCTCTTCTACCCTAACCTAGTCTCAGGCAGGAATGGTCAATCCAATTAAAATCAAATATTCACATAATGCCCAAATGAGAGATAATAAAACCCACAAGTCTATAAAAAAGAGTCCTGCAGATAAGATCTGAGGACTGCTAAACCCTAGCAGCAGATCAAACTTCCCAATAAAATCCACAGTTAAACATATAGGCTTACACTGCTCACAAACACCTTAGAAATTCATGTTCACCGTGATCGTGAGCTGCACAATCCTATTCATTCACCCAAGAAGTTAGACATAATAATGGAGAAAATGCCAGTATAACCATACTCTCACGTGTTTTACATAATGATTGATATCAAGCATTTTCATAATTAAACACTTGTTTCAACCTTGCTGTAGATCCTGACCTTGTGGAAGGTATTAATCTCTCTAGTAATTCAGAACATTTGTTTCTGCCACATTACTACCCCATGATTTAAATTTACAGTCCTATTCTGTGGACAAAGATATATATGCAAACAAAGCAGCAAGTGAATAGATAGCTTATGAAATATTTCAGCGGGAGATTATTGTCTGTACCATAAACATATGCGTTTATTGCTATTAGTCATAGAAATTCAATTTTCCTAACAAATTAGCAGTAATGCAATGCATCTATGCTTATCATGGGGCATAGGTACTAATGGCTAATGTATAGTGCAACTCAGGTGCATTGTATTTGCAAACATTAATCCTTAACCATTGCATCCTGATGCACAATGACCTCCCCTTCACATAACAGGACACCAGTATCATACTAGCCACGAGACGTCCTCTTACAGATTATACATACAAATCAATTTACGACTTTTTAAGAAGTCTGTGAAACAAAGATTGGGAATAGGAAACCAAGACAGAAAACCATACACAGACAGCTGTTTCAGGGTATTTGTTTCCCATCAGCGTGCATTGTTATTATTATTTAGAGGATATAAACTGTTAAATTACACTTTGGGTGCATTCACACCAGCGTGTGCGTACATTGGTGTGCACAAAACCAAGTGTATATTAAAACCATTGGCTCCCCTTGGTGTGTTCACATGTCCATGGTTTGCAGTTGTGCAAATGCACGTACCTACAAAACATAGGACATTCGTACATCATAGGTCATTGGTGCTTGTCAATATTCCCCAGCAGGGAGTCCCCTTGTCACTGAACACTGTGACAGAACTGTCACAGTGTTCAGTGACATGGGGACTCCCTGCGGGGAGTAAAGAATCCCCTGCCACAACTGTCCCAGCTGTGACAAATGCGGCAGTGGATTTCTTCATCTCCGTGGGGAGTAAAGAATCCCCTGCCACAACTGTCACAGATGTGACAGCTGTGACAGAGGATCGCGATGCATGCACCCCTGCAGTGATTTTCAGGGAAGGGCTTTAAACATAAGACCTTCCCTGAAAATTATTCCTATCTGGTGTGAAAAAATATGTTGGCGCTATATAAATAGATTAAAGATTATTATTATTAAAAAATATCATTTGAAAAAGCACAGTGATGACTTTTTGGCGCCAAGCTCTGCAGAGATCTAATAGATGAAATTTATATCCATTCTTTGATAGCTGCCCAAATTCAAACGGTTTTGCAGCGGTTTGCATTGCTAGAGTTCAGTTTACAGTTAACAAGTAATTCATAAGCTTGCTTTGGGGGCCACAAGAATTCTAATGAGCCCTGTTCCTAATAAAAAACAAAACAGTATATTCATTTCTATCCATGAGTCTTAAATGGATTGTCTTGTCGATATTGATGACCTATCTTCAGGATCAGTGGGGGTTGGACTCCCAGCATCCCCACAGATCAACTGTTTGAAGGGACCGTGGTGCTGGAAAGGGTGCTACAGCCTCTTATTTGGCCTGTGACATTACGTTCATCTGTCACATGGGCTTTCTGCAGCTCAGTTCCATTGAAGTGAATAAGTCTGAGCTGCGATTGCAGGCACAGCTGCTGTGCAATGTATGGTGCTGTGCCTGATATACAAGGAAAGGGCAGCAGCGCTCGCCAAAGTAAAACCCATTTATACATCAGATCAGGTGGTACCGGGAGTCATATACCCACTGATCTGATATTAATTACCTTTTTTTTAAGGATAGGTCATCAATATACAAGTCCTAAATGACACCTTGAATTTAAAGTTTAATATAGTGTATGTGTCGCGATCATGGTATTGTGACGCAGATTCAGGAAACGATCCAGTTGAAGGCATTACAAGAATATGCAATATTTATTTAAGATCAGAGTAATGTAAGCAAATAACGGTGTAATAACTGGTAAGCACTGAACTTTTCCAGTTGATTTACCTGACACTAACTATGGCTAACTAAGACCAAAGAGTAGTAAGACTTTAAGAACAAACTGTAGGGTCAGGAATATCTTGTAACTAGTGTATTTGCACTCGATCAATATCAGTAACATTCAAAGAAATACTAAGCATTGAAAAAAATGCACAACACCTTTAATGGTTAACATTCCTATGCAGTATACCTTCACAATGTCTCTTTACACAATATAGTCCATGCACTGGGTTTGAGGACACAACATTTGCATTAAATAAATCTTGTTATTTGTATAGCAACAACGTATTTTGCAGCGCTTTCAGGTAATTTATTTATTACCCTCCACCAAGCTGGGTATACATTTTACCAACCTCAGAAGGATGGACAGCAGAGTTGACCTTGAGCTGGCTACCTGAACCATGTGGGTATTGAACCTGCAACTTTTAGGTCATGAGCAAGAGCTTAAGACTGTATACTGCTGACCTAACACTGCACCACAGGAGGCTCTAAATTAAACCCAATGTCTGTGATATTAGCTGTAACTCCTGTCCCAGGCCTGCTGCCTCTTTGTAGAGTGCACAGCTAGTATTTGTGTTGAGGCCAGCCTCACTTACGGTTGCATTTTACAGGAATAACTGCTACTACTAATCGAAGCTTGTCTGAAGTTTTCTTTAAATCTGTCTCCTGACAGCCTTTATTCACAGCATACAGGTAAAATTATACACAGTCCACATAAGAATTAGGGTTCTCAACCCACAAGGTCCTGTCACTAACCCCTCCTGGGGCATCTGGAGGGCGTCTTCCTTCGTCAGACCGGGTGACAGACCCAACTGGTCCACACTAGACCTCAGCTTGCAGCTTGTCCTGCACTGCCAAGCTGTAACTTCCCCCCTGCTTCTGGCAGGAACTGGCTTATATGCAGCAAACTCCTGCTACACCCATCAGGTGTTAACCCCATCTTTCCCTTTCCAGGTATCAGACTGCCTGACAGCACCCTCTGCAGGTCACACTGCTACACAATGTAAACATCTGCAGATGGTGTAATATAATGTCATTGTGACCATGTCATTTACTGCGTAAGCCAATACACTGGCGTCAATACAAAACAATACAGGCTGACCTTGTGCTTGAAGTAATAGTCATTGCTATCATTGCTGTAAAAGAAGTGCTGTCATTGGGATGACATTAAATATTTTTCCTGAAAATAAGATTTATTCACTATAGTATAGAAATAATCATGAGATACAATAGCATAACTGTTTTATGCTGAATATAAATAAGCAATTAGGATATTAGGTCAATTGCACCTTCATACAAAAAATGTTAAAAATTATCCCATGAAAAAGTAACTGATCTCCAATTGACAGGATTGAGAATAAGTATCTGATCAGTGGTGATCTGACTGCTAGAATTTGGGCCCTGAGTATCCCCAAATGAATGGAGCCGTGGTTACATGTGCACACTACTACTCCGTTCATTTCAATGACATTGTCAAAGATACATAGTAACATAGTATGTAAGACCGAATGAAGACAATGTCCATCTAGTCCAGCCTGTCTATCCTACGATTGGTGCTGTACTTAGAATTTTATTACCCTGACAAATGGCGCCCAACGTGGGGCAGTAAAACCAGGAGCTTACAGCGCAATTCACCCGGATCCACGCCACGGAGAAGCCATCCTGCTGCAAACCGAGCCTGATCAACTCACTTAGAACTCCAGGTAAGGCCAGCATATATTTATGTTGTGTTTTACACTGCGAAGTCTTGCAGCAGGACTGACTATCTGTGGTTTGTGACCGGACGGGTTGGGTTAAGAGTTCTACACTGTAACTCGTGTGGGCTCCGGGTTTGCCGTCATGGACCACTGACCGTGATATGCGCACCAATCGCTCACCCGGAAACTAGTCTGTAGTTTATTTGTAGTTGAAGTCCGTAGCGTTTTAGCGATAGTGGAGATTGTTTGATTGTTTGTTGTATCTGCAGAATTTTTTTTCTCTTACTTTTCATTTGGTCTCACAGACGAAGGAACCCTCCGTTTGAGTTTATTTAGTCGTTAATGGTTTAGAGGAGAGGGAAGCACTCTGTAAGACAGGTCCCATAGACGAAGGAACCCTCCGTTTTAGTTTAGTTTAGTTGTTGATGGTTTAGCTGAGGAGAGGGATGCACTCTTTGGGACTGGTTCCATGGAAGAAGATGCCTTCGGTTGTCTTGCCGGTATATAAGGGGCTGACAATTCGGGTCAGAAGGATGCACTCTATGGAGCGTGTTATTATTATTATTGTTGTTGTTGTAATATGCGTAAGATCTTATTAAAGAAGACAGAGCCCCTCAAGGGCTGCCGCCGTGTGGATGAATCTGTAAAATGTAAGAAAACTTATGAAAATGTGTGACACCGACCCGCACGGCAGATTACAAAATGGTGTCTGGGAGGAGGTCTTTAGGACCAAGAGGCGCCTTGAAAGACCAAGGTTTGCTAGAAGCAGAGAGACAGTCAGAGAAAGTTACGTATGTACACATTATTTGTTTAAGAAAGTATCCGTAAGTGAAATGTTGAAAAGTACAGTAAGTGATCAAGAGGGCGTCAGGAGAGTGTCTATTGAAGGTTATATTGGCAGTTAGGTAGGGGAGAGAAGTATGAAGGAGCAGGCAAAGTCGATAAGAAAGTTACAATGCATGTGATTTGTTGGCAAAGAGAGATGAAAATGTGTATAATACAAGATAGATAATAGATATGGATATATATGTGTGTATATATATATATATATATATATATATATATATATACTGTATGTGCAAATAGTTAACTGAGCTTGCTTTTAGGGGAGAAGAGTTTTGTTGACATGTAGCTGCGAGTCTGTGTAAGCTTTTCAAGGTCAGAAGATAACAGCGAGAGAGAATGAAGTGCTGACCCTGGATAATATCTCTGCTTGCTGTAAAGGGATGGAGGCTTGAAATAAATTTAATTAATTATACTGTCTTGGTAGGCAGGGAAATATAGCAATTTCTAAGTTATATTCTTACTTATACAGGGGTTGAAAATGAATGTTGCAAGGTCAGGCAATAGTTTACGCTAAAACAATTCAGTCTGTGTTTCATATTCGTAGAGAGATAAGAGATGTTTTAAAAAGGTGGGGGCTTTCAGACTTCACTTTTTGTTCAGGGTCAAATACAGAGAAATACAGAGAAAGAAAGGCAGGGGGGTTGAAAAACACCCACAGATTCTAAAATACTTCAGCGTTTAATACAGCATATAATAGCTTCAGTAGATAAGAAATATAGAATATCTCAGTCACTCAGCAAACTTTTTCACATAATTTGTTAAAGATAGCAATCACAATCTCATCTCAATAGAATAATGTACTTTATAAAATTATAGCACTCACCTCAATGTTTTTCAGCTGATGATGTATGTTTGTCAAACTTTTTTTGTCCGTGCATCTGTATGTACTGGTACACCTCAATGAGGGGGTGACGGAGCAGACTTGAAAGCATGGATGGATGAGAGTTAGTGACCCGTGTTCAAGCTGTGGTGGAATGTGTGATGTGGATAATGACTGGGGATAAAAGTCCTCCCCATGCATGGAACTTTGCTTGGTTGAGATGTGGACGTGTAGACTGTTAAGCTGAAATTAAGCTGAGAAGACGGACGCAATGTGCCAATATCGAAGGGGTGGAGCTTGATGATGTAATAGTACGTAATGTTTCATCCCTCTTGTACAAGGGAGGGGGTGAGGATCTTGAACAGCTAGTAAAAGTTTTGTTGTTTTTTTTTTTTTTTCTCCTGTCTCAGATTTTATAAGATATTGCAGGCAGGATCAGACTAATAATGAATTCACTTAAAGGGATATCACATTTCAAATATTAGTAGATGTTTTGTAGATTATTCTGCCCCGATGTAACTCATGTTTCTGCTATTGGTGCTAACATTTTACAGGCCTTATCTGCATCCATCAAATCTTTTTACAATGTTGTACTACCTTAAACCGGGTACTATTGTTCCAATTGAGTACCCTGGTTTAAAGGGGGGAGGAGAAGGCATAGGTGATCTAGGTATTGCAAGTCAGCCATTTTTAAATTTTTTGCAAGCCATTTTTTAATTTTTTAATTTTTTGCAACAAGATTCTGATCTTTTTGAAATAGAATATCAGCCTGATTGTCTAGGATTGATGCAACAAGAAAATTTAAGTTTTAAAAAGTTACTGAAAGCCCTTGTTAATAATGCATATTTTGAGTTGTTTTTTATAGATGGTACCAGGGTGATTGACGACTCCACACTGGATATACAGTGGTTACACAACAAGATGTCCTAAAAGCAGAATGTCTCCGCATGTCGCAGTACAAGAAGCGGAACTAAAAGCACTCGCTGAGGCGTGTGGAGTGGAGGAAGGTAAGACGGCAAACATTTACACTGACTCCCGGTATGCATTTGGCATAGCTCATGATTACGGCCCAACATGGAAGGCCAGACAGTTTTTTACCTCAGCAGGACAGCCAATTAAGAATGGTGCAGCGGTGCAGTCTCACGGAGACCCTACTTCTACCTGACAAAGTGGAAAGCTCACACCAATTCCTTCACCAAAGAAGCGAGAGGCAACGCCATCACAGACCACACAGCAAAAGCAGCGGCCCTCAAGCCGTGAAAGAAAGAAGAAAAGAAGAATTTGACTACACTTGGACTTTGATAAAAACTTGGACTTTGATAAAAACTTGGACTTTGATAAAAACTTGGACTTTGATAAAAATTTGAACTTTGATATGCTAAAGACTTTACAGTTCAGAAAACTACAAATGGACTAAAAAGGGACGGCGTATGGTGAACAGTCAACAGAACTTGCTTACCATAGTCCCTGTGCCCCATGATGGCCCAGCTGACGCACGGAAAGACGCACCTCTCAACGCAGTAATGATGTCAACGCTTGAACGAGGACGGGTGGCTCCTTGGTTTTCTGTAGCTGCTGCATCATTTGTCCAGTTTTGCATGATCTTTGCCGTAAGCAACAGGGCAGAAGTAAAATTTGCCACATAACACTTGCCTAGACCACTCTACCCATTTCAGGGATTGCAAATTGGCTACACTCAGCTCCCACTTGTTGGAAAGCTTGAATATGTGCTTGTTGTTGTTGATGTCTTTTCAGGTTGGAGACCTACCCTGTTACCAAAGTAAATAAGCAGGTAACCGTACAGAAGCTCATGAATGAGGTAATCTGCAGATATGGGGTACCGGAAGTGATTGAGTCAAACAAAGGTACAAACGTCACAGGTGAAATAATGCAACACATCATGTCTGCTTTGGGTATATTCCAGGCTTTTCACACACCCTACCATCCGCGGAGTAGTGGGAAAGTAGATACAAAAGGCAATGAAGAAAATGGTAAAATCTTGAATTGAGTGTCTTCTATCAGTTTTTCTTTTTCCCAGGAGGGTACATGCCTCAGTAGCTGAGTTTGGGGAATGATTTTCTTGTTAATTTTGTCATAGGCCTCTCCAAGGAATTGTCAATAATGCATTCTGTAGTCTCTGCTTTTCTCCCAGGTCCTACAGATGAGTGTCACAATATGAAATCAGGTGACAGGGTCTAAAAGTTTGAGAGAGAAACCCGGTTTAAAGGTCCCTACCAGATGTTGTTCACCGCCCCAACTGCGGTCAAGCTCGAAGGAAAGCCCACTTGGATCCACACTTCGCACTGAAAAAACTAATGATCCTGTATATCCTTTACATGCTATAATGTGGTACAATTCCTCTAACACACACCTTTGACTACTGTACACTAGCCCCCTGTTTCAGAACAAATTAATATAATGAAATGTGCAATATGAAGCCTACACTGAGGGTGAGAATCTAACACCGCATTGTGCTAAGAGAGACGTTGACGCTCCAGATGGTAACTTTGATCCACATGTATACATAGGTGTAATAGGAGTGCCAAGGGGGGTGCCAGATTAATTTAATTCTAAAGATCAGGTTAAAGCAGGTTTTGAGTACTTATTTGTTATTGTCACTGTTAATAATAATGTAGATTGGATGAATTATATCTATTACAATCAGCAGAGGTTTGTAAACTACACCAGATATGCTTTTGCAAGGGTTAGCTGGCCAGTTAGGGCCCACTGCAACCATGTCGTTCCAAAATAGAGTGGCCGTGGATATGATTTTAGCAGAAAGAGGTGGGGTATGTAACTTCCTGTTTGTGTATTATCCCTTTAATGTGAACAAAATTTCCCTTGTTTGAAAAAGATGAAGAGCCAGTTCCGATAATGTCAACCAGGTACGTTACCAGAAGAATGGAGAAATGTACTAGTACTGTGCCGCCCCGGTCTCCTAAGATGGACTGTCAGTGGAATTCCCATATGCCTAGGGAAAGTGCAGAAGACCTTAGGTTCCGGCGAGGGCACACCCTGTGGGGTGTTAACTCGTACAGATAGAGGGTATGGATGCCCGGAAATAAGCCCAGGGAATCCATGGCCTCCTTCTGAGGTGAGGTAGGGATCCCTCCCCTTTAGGAGTAGGGACTTACGGGCAGTGGAGAAACCCTGACGCAAGGGAGAGGCGACCGAGGAAGAGTGCAAAGTCTGATGCTTGATCTCCATATTAAGTTTTTTAGGGGGGTTTGTGAGGGTATATATATATATTGCCATATGTTTTTTTTATGCTTTATACCTATATGCAAGTTTTATTCAATTCCAAATGAGAAAAAAATTATATGTCGCCTTACATCAGATATTCCAAGGCTTTAGAAGGCTGAGAGAGATGTTCTAGAAATTCAGAGAAGATACGGAACCAGACACAAGGCCGCGTGTACTTGGCTGTTTTCCCAGAAGCGCTGGAACAAGATATCAAGATGTTCAACCATGTACATAATTTTCACTGTCTCAGGCCCGAAATCCGGACTGCCCATATATGGTTATAAGCCCTTCACCCCCTGATGGTGAGGGGACAAAGGGTATAAGATCTCATGTAATCTGTAATAAAGCACAGCCGAGAGCCATGTCCCGTGTGAGAAACTATACCAGACCTCCGTGTTGTGTTTTCTTCTTATCGCCGGCAGCGGGCAAGTGGGGTGGGCCCGATTGGTGCTGTACTTAGAATTTTATTACCCTGACATCCTACTGTGTTGTTGATCCAGAGGAAGGCAAAAAAAAACCAAGAGCAGAAGCCAATTAACCCTTTTGGGGGAAAAATTACTTCCCGACTCCCTAATGGCAATCAGACTAATCCCTGGATCAATCTCTAATAGTTCCTACCTGCTGTATACCCAGATTAACAATTAACCTAAGATTTATATCCTGTAATATCCTTCCGCTCCAGAAAGACATCAAGTCCCCTTTTAAACTCCTCTATGGATTTTGCCATCACCACATCCTCAGGCAGAGAGTTCCACAGTCTAACTGCTCTTACAGTAAAGAACCCTTTTCTGTGTTGGTGATGAAACCTGCTTTCTTCTAGACGTAGCGGATGCCCTCTCGTTATCGTCGCAGTCTTGGGTATAAACAGATTATGGGAGAGATTATTGTATCATCCCCTCATGTATTTATACATGGTTATTTGATCACCCCTTGGCCGTCTTTTTTCTAGAGTAAATAATCCCAATTTGGATAGCCTCTCTGGGTATTCCAGTCCCTTCATGCCATGTATTAGTTTAGTTGCCCTTCTTTGAACCCCCTCCAGCACTGTAACATCTTTCCTGAGCACCGGTGACCAGAACTGTGTGCAGTATTCCATGTGAGGCCTGACAAGTGCCTTATATAGTGGGAGGATAATGTTCTCATCCTTCGCCTCTATACCTCTTTTAATGCACCCCAAGACTTTATTAGCTTTTGCAGCAGCTGACTGGCATTGGTTACTCCAGTTTAGTCTACAATCCACTAGTACCCCCAGGTCTTTTTCCATCTCACTTTTCCCTGGCAGTACCCCATTTAGTGTATATTGGTGACATCCATTTCTCCTGCTCATGTGCATAACCTTACATTTATCCACATTGAACTTCATTTGCCATTTTTCTGCCCAAGCCCCCAGCTTATTTACGTCCGTTTGTAGCCGTACATTGTCCTCTGTTGCATTAATTATATTGTATAATTTCGCGTCATGTGCAAATATTGATATTTTACTGTGCAGTCCCTCTATCAGGTCGTTAATAAATAATGGGGCCTAATACTGTGGCACCCCACTAGCGACGGTGGCCCAATTAGAGTATGAACCATTTATTACCACCCTCTGCTTTCTATCATTGAGCCAATTCTTAACCCAATAACACATGTTTTCACCCAGTCCGAGCTATCTCATTTTATATATTAGCCTATTATGCGGCACAGTGTCAAATGCTTTAGAGAAGTCCAGATATATGAGATCAATAGACTCTCCCAGGTCCAGCCTAGAGCTTACTTCATCGTAGAAGCTGATCAGATTGGTCTGACATGATCGACCCTTCATGAACACGTGTTGGTGAGGAGTAGAGATGAGCGAACGTACTCGTCCGAGCTTGATACTCGTTCAAGTATTAGCGTGTTCGAGATGCTCGTTACTCGTAACGAGTACCACGCGATGTTCGAGTTACTTTCACTTTCATCTCTGAGACGTTAGCGCACTTTTCTGGCCAATTGAAAGACAGGGAAGGCATTACAACTTCCCCCTGCGACATTCAAGCCCTATACCACCCCCCTGCAGTGAGTGGCTGGCGAGATCAGGTGTCACCCGAGTATAAAAATCGGCCCCTCCCGCGGCTCGCCTCAGATGCGTTGTGACATAGCTGAGGGACAGTGCTATTGTGTTGGAGCTGCTGTAGGGAGAGTGTTAGGAGTTATTGTAGGCTTCAAGAACCCCAACGGTCCTTCTTAGGGCCACATCTAACCGTGTGCAGTAGTGTGGAGGCTGCTTTTTGCAGTGTTGCACTTTTTTTTTCTTTTGGTATATCGGCCGTGCAGAGCATTGCGCCCTGCAGTAATACTCCAGGGACAGAATTGTGTAGGCAGGGCCAGAAGACATATATTATTGATTGAATATACGCAGTGGTCCTTTTCCAAAAAATATTGGGCAAAAAATCTATTTGGCCTGCCTGTCACTGTGCTCAGTGTTCTGGGTCCGTGTGTGCTGGGTGTAGTAGTTCTACAAATAAATACGCAGCCAGCTAAGTGTTACAGCAGGCGTGCGCCAAATTATTTCCTGGCTGTGAAATCACCGCTCTGTTGCAGTTAATAACAGTGCAACACTCTGCAGTTCTGTGACACACTCCAGGGACAGAATTGTGTAGGCAGGTCCAGAAGACATATATTATTGATTGAATATACGCAGTGGTCCTTTTCCAAAAAATATTGGGCAAAAAATCTATTTGGCCTGCCTGTCACTGTGCTCAGTGTTCTGGGTCTGTGTGTGCTGGGTGTAGTAGTTCTACAAATAAATACGCAGCCAGCTAAGTGTTACAGCAGGCGTGCGCCAAATTATTTCCTGGCTGTGAAATCACCGCTCTGTTGCAGTTAATAACAGTGCAACACTCTGCAGTTCTGTGACACACTCCAGGGACAGAATTGTGTAGGCAGGGCCAGAAGACATATATTATTGATTGAATATACGCAGTGGTCCTTTTCCAAAAAATATTGGGCAAAAAATCTATTTGGCCTGCCTGTCACTGTGCTCAGTGTTATGGGTCTGTGTGTGCTGGGTGTAGTAGTTCTACAAATAAATGCGCAGCCAGCTAAGTGTTACAGCAGGCTTGCACCAAATTATTTCCTGGCTGTGAAATCAGCGCTCTGTTGCAGTTAATAACAGTGCAACACTCTGCAGTTCTGTGACACACTCCAGGGACAGAATTGTGTAGGCAGGGCCAGAAGAAGACATATATTATTGATTGAATATACGCAGTGGTCCTTTTCCAAAAAATATTGGGCAAAAAATCAATTTGGCCTGCCTGTCACTGTGCTCAGTGTTCTGGGTCTGTGTGTGCTGGGTGTAGTAGTTCTACAACAAAATCATACGCAGCCAGCTAAGTGTTGCAGCAGGCTTGCGCCAAATTATTTCCTGGCGTTCCGTAAGCGAAGTCAGCCTCCAACCACAGGCCAATAAGCGGCACATTTAATTACAGCGTTCTGTTTCTGCATTAGTGGTAATACAGCATGCTGAGGGGTAGGGGTAGGCCTAGAGGACGTGGGCGCGGCCGAGGACGCGGAGGCCCTAGTCCGGGTGTGGGCACAGGCCGAGCTCCTGATCCAGGTGTATCGCAGCCGATTGCTGCGGGATTAGGAGAGAGGCACGTTTCTGGCGTCCATACATTCATAGCACATTTAATGGGTCCACGCGGTAGACCTTTATTAGAAAATGAGCAGTGTGAGCAGGTCCTGTCGTGGATGGCAGAAAGTGCTTCCAGCAACCTATCGTCCACCCACAGTTCTGCGCCGTCCACTGCTGCAACTCAGAATCCTCTGGCTGCTGGTCCTCCTTCCTCCCAGCCTCCTCACTCCATGAAAATGAGACATTCTGAGGAGCGGGCAGACTCCCAGGAACTGTTCTCGGGCCCCTGCTCAGATTGGGCAGCAGTGGTTCCTCTCCCACCAGAGGAGTTTATCGTGACTGATGCCCAACCATTGCAAAGTTCCCGGGGTCCGGGGGATGAGGCTGGGGACTTCCGGCAACTGTCTCAAGACCTTTCAGTGGGTGAGGAGGCCGATGACGATGAGACGCAGTTGTCTATCAGTGAGGTAGTAGTAAGGGCATTAAGTCCGAGGGAGGAGCGCACCGAGGATTCTGAGGAAGAGCAGCAGGACAATGAGGTGACTGACCCCACCTGGTTTGCTACGCCTACTGAGGACAGGTCTTCAGAGGGGGAGGCAAGGGCAGCAGCAGGGCAGGTTGCAAGAGGCAGTGCGGTGGCCAGGGGTAGAGGCAGGGCCAGACCGAATAATCCACCAACTGTTTCCCAAAGCGCCCCCTCGCGCCATGCCACCCTGCAGAGGCCGAGGTGCTCAAAGGTCTGGCAGTTTTTCACTGAGAGTGCAGACGACCGACGAACAGTGGTATGCAACCTTTGTCGCGCCAAGATCAGCCGGGGAGCCACCACCACCAGCCTCACCACCACCAGCATGCGCAGACATATGATGGCCAAGCACCCCACAAGGTGGGACGAAGGCCGTTCACCGCCTCCGGTTTGCACCGCTGCCTCTCCCCCTGTGCCCCAACCTGCCACTGAGATCCAACCCCCCTCTGAGGACACAGGCACTACCGTCTCCTGGCCTGCACCCACACCCTCACCTCCGCTGTCCTCGGCCCGATCCACCAATGTCTCTCAGCGCACCATCCAGCCGTCGCTAGCGCAAGTGTTTGAGCGCAAGCGCAAGTACGCCGCCATGCACCCGCACGCTCAAGCGTTAAACGTGCACGTAGCCAAATTTATCAGCCTGGAGATGCTGCCGTATAGGGTTGTGGAAACGGAGTCCTTCAAAAGTATGATGGTGGCGGCGGCCCCGCGCTACTCAGTTCCCAGTCGCCACTATTTTTCCCGATGTGCCGTCCCAGCCCTGCACGACCACGTCTCCCGCAACATTGTACGCGCCCTCACCAACGCGGTTACTGCCAAGGTCCACTTAACAACGGACACGTGGACAAGCACAGGCGGGCAGGGCCACTATATCTCCCTGACGGCACATTGGGTGAATTTAGTGGAGGCTGGGACAGAGTCAGAGCCTGGGACCGCTCACGTCCTACCCACCCCCAGAATTGCAGGCCACAGCTCGGTGGTGGTATCTGCGGCGGTGTATGCTTCCTCCACTAAAGCACCCTCCTCCTCCTCCTCCGCCAACGCAACCTCTGTCTCGCAATCAAGATGTGTCAGCAGCAGCAGCACGTCGCCAGCAGTCGGTATCGCGCGGCGTGGCAGCACAGCGGTGGGCAAGCGTCAGCAGGCCGTGCTGAAACTACTCAGCTTAGGAGATAAGAGGCACACGGCCCACGAACTGCTGCAGGGTCTGACAGAGCAGACCGACCGCTGGCTTGCGCCGCTGAGCCTCCAACCGGGCATGGTCGTGTGTGAGAACGGCCGTAACCTGGTGGCGGCTCTGCAGCTCGGCAGCCTCACGCACGTGCCATGCCTGGCCCACGTCTTTAATTTGGTGGTTCAGCGCTTTCTGAAAAGCTACCCACGCTTGTCAGACCTGCTAGGAAAGGTGCGCCGGCTCTGCGCACATTTCCGCAAGTCCCACACGGACGCTGCCACCCTGCGCACCCTGCAACATCGGTTTAATCTGCCAGTGCACCGACTGCTGTGCGACATGCCCACACGGTGGAACTCTACGCTCCACATGTTGGCCAGGCTCTATGAGCAGCGTAGAGCTATAGTGGAATACCAACTCCAACATGGGCGGCGCAGTGGGAGTCAGCCTCCTCAATTATTTTCAGAAGAGTGGGCCTGGTTGGCAGACATCTGCCAGGTCCTTGGAAAGTTTGAGGAGTCTACCCAGGTGGTGAGCGGCGATGCTGCAATCATTAGCGTCACCATTCCTCTGCTATGCCTCTTGAGAAGTTCCCTGCAAAGCATAAAGGCAGACGCTTTGCGCTCGGAAACAGAGCCGGGGGAAGACAGTATGTCGCTGGATAGTCAGAGCACCCTCCTGTCTATATCTCAGCGCGGTGAGGAGGAGGAGGAGGAGGAAGATGAGGAGGAGGGGGAAGAGACAGCTTGGCCCACTGGTGAGAGTACACATGCTGCTTGCCTGTCATCCTTTCAGCGTGTATGGCCTGAGGAGGAGGAGGAGGAGGATCCTGAAAGTGATCTTCCTAGTGAGGACAGTCATGTGTTGCGTACAGGTACCCTGGCACACATGGCTGACTTCATGTTAGGATGCCTTTCTCGTGACCCTCGCGTTACACGCATTCTGGCCACTACGGATTACTGGGTGTACACACTGCTTGACCCACGGTATAAGGAGAATCTTTCCACTCTCATACCCGAAGAGGAAAGGGGTTCGAGACTGTTGCTATACCACAGGACCCTGGCGGACAAACTGATGGTAAAATTCCCATACGACAGCGCTAGTGGCCGAAGGCGCAGTTCCGAGGGCCAGGTAGCAGGGGAGGCGCGGAGATCAGGCAGCATGTACAGCACAGGCAGGGCAACACTCTTTAAGGCCCTTGACTGCTTTATGGCTCCCCAGCAAGACTGTGTCACTGTTCCCCAGTCACGGCTGAGTCGGCGGGAGCACTGTAAAAGGATGGTGAGGGAGTACGTAGCTGATCGCACGACCGTCCTCCGTGACGCCTCTGCCCCCTACAACTACTGGGTGTCGAAGCTGGACACGTGGCCTGAACTCACGCTGTATGCCCTGGAGGTGCTTGCTTGTCCTGCGGCTAGTGTCTTGTCAGAGAGGGTGTTTAGTGCGGCTGGGGGAATCATCACAGATAAGCGTACCCGCCTGTCAACCGACAGTGCCGACAGGCTAACACTCATCAAGATGAACAAAGCCTGGATTTCCCCAGACTTCTCTTCTCCACCAGCGGACAGCAGCGATACCTAAGCAATACGTAGGCTGCACCCGCGGATGGAAGCATCGTTCTGTATCCCCATCAAAACGGGGACCTTTTCGCTTCATCAATCTGTGTATAATATTCCTCCTCCTGCTCCTCCTCCTGAAACCTCACATAATCACGCCGAATGGGCAATTTTTCTTAGGCCCACAAGGCTCAGTCATATAATTTTTCTAAACAATTTTTATACGTTTCAATGCTCATTAAAGCGTTGAAACTTTCACCTCAACCAATTTTTATTTTAACTGGGCTGCCTCCTGGCCTAGTTACCAATTAAGCCACATTAACCAAAGCGATTAATGGGTTTCACCTGCCCTCTTGGTTGGGCATGGGCAATTTTTCTGATGTACATTAGTACTGTTGATACACCAATTTTTGGGGGCCCTCGCCTACAGTGTAATCAAATTAATTTTTAGCCCACCTGCATTACAGCTGACGTTACATCAGCTGTGTTGGGCACTGCAATGGGATGTATTTATGTACCGCCGGTGGGTTCCAGGGAGCCACCCATGCTGTGGGTCCACAGGGAGTTGTAAATGCATCTGTGTCCACTTCTAAAGAACCCCAGTCTGACTGGGGCATGCAGTGTGGGCCGAAGCCCACCTGCATTAAACATGACATTATTACCTCAGCTGTGATGGGCAATGCAATGGGATATTTTTATGTACCGCCGATGGCTTCCTGGCACCCACCCATGCTGTCGGTCCACAGGGAGTTGTAAATGCATCTGTGTCCACTTCTAAAGAACCCCAGTCTGACTGGGGCATGCAGTGTGGGCCGAAGCCCACCTGCATTAAGCACGACGTTACCTCAGCTGTGATGGGCAATGCAATGGGATACATTAATGTACAGGCGGTGGGTTCCAGGGAGCCACCCATGCTGTGGGTGCACACGGAATTCCCATTGCGGAGTTGTACCTGCCTGTGACTATTTATAAAAAAACGCGGTCTGACTGGGGCATGCAGACACCTTGACAGAATGAATAGTGTGTGGCACATAGGTTCCCCATTGCTATGCCCACGTGTGCAGCTCCAGATGGAGGTGGCACAGGATTGGATTTCTCATTGCTTATGTACAGCATTGTGGGCTATCGCCCCGCCCCTTTTAAAGAGGGTCGCTGCCTAGCCATGCCAACCCTCTGCAGTGTGTGCCTGCGGTTCCTCTGGCAGACGCACTTATAAATAGACATGAGTGTGGCGTGGCATGAGGGCAGCTGAAGGCTGTGCAGGGACAATTTGGTGTGCGCTGTGGACACTGGGTCGTGCAGGGGGGGGGGTTGGGCAGCATGTAACCCAGGAGAAGTGGCAGCGGAGTGTCATGCAGGCAGTGATTGTTCTTTGTTGGAGGTAGTGTGGTGCTTAGCTAAGGTATCCATTGCTAATGAGGGCTTTTCAGAAGTAAAAGTTGTTGGGGGGGGGCCCACTCTTGCCGCTATTGTGGCTTAATAGTGGGACCTGGGAACTTGAGATGCAGCCCAACATGTAGCCCCTCGCCTGCCCTATCTGTTTCTGTGTCGTTCCCATCACTTTCTTGAATTGCCCAGGTTTTCACAAATGAAAACCTTAGCGAGCATCGGCGATATACAAAAATGCTCGGGTCGCCCATTGACTTCAATGGGGTTCGTTACTCGAAACGAACCCTCGAGCATCGCGAAAAGTTCGTCTCGAGTAACGAGCACCCGAGCATTTTGGTGCTCGCTCATCTCTAGTGAGGAGTTATTCCGTTGTTCTCCTTGAGGTATTCTTCAATGGTGTCTCTCAGAAACCCCTCGAATATTTTTCCCATTACTGAAGTGAGACTTACCGGCCTGTAGTTACCAGGCTCACTTTTGGTCCTCTTTTTGTAAATTGGAACCACGCTGGCAATGCTCCAATCCAATGGTACAATCCCTGTCATGATAGTATCCACAAATATTAGATATAGCGGCCTAGCTATCACATCACTTAGTTCCTTTAGTACCCTTGGGTGTATTCCATCTGGGCCTGGCGATTTATCGATTTTAATCTTCTTTAACCATTCCGCATTTTCTCCTGCGTTAGGTATGAGATATTTTGTGAGGGGTTCATTTTATTCCCCTGCATCTCGTGGGGCATTTCCTTTTCATTTGTGAATGCGCTTGAAAAGAAACTATTTAATAGATTTGCCTTCCCTCCATCATCTTCAATGATTTCTCCTGTATTATACGTTAAAGGGCCAGTGCTCTCGGTGCAGATCCTTTTGCTGTTAATATAGTTGAAAAATAGTTTCGGGTTGTTTTTGCTCCCTTTGGCGATCAATCAAAGATAGCAGAATGTACCTGCATATCTCAAATGTCCCCACTCCTTTCATTCAGGAAAACTCAGGACCCCTATTTTCATCATCTGTTTTGGGTTCCCAGATGAAACAATTTATGATAAATCCTCTGTGTTGGGACAAAAACTGCTGCTTAATGGCAAAAGCACACAACTGTAGGCACAACTACGCTTACCGGTACGGAGAGTAGTTGCGCCTGAATGAGGGAAATGTATTCCCCTTCGACAACCGTTCAAACTCTGTGCCATAGTGTAGGAGTTTGAAAAAAAATGCAGTATTCACTACGTGCAGAAAAAATAGGGCATGTCCTGTCTTATCTTGGCTGTAGTATTAACATCCGAGAAAAGAGCTAGTGAAGACGAAACTCCTGAAATCAATCGAAATCGGGGGTTTTCATTTGTCCTGTTATGCAGCCGTGATCATGACAGCCACATAAGGGGAGGCTATTTTAACATGGACAAGTGCTATATCGCCATGTGAAACTCGGACCAATATTGCATTCGCCAACATGCGAGGCATTTTTGTGTTAAAACCAGCTCGTATCACTTCAGACAAGTAGCGATCCTCCACTGTGGCTTTTAGCTGTGGCGGCAGATCGCAGAGTGTTTCCCATTGTTTTAAATGGGAAACCTCGCATTGCATCATATCACACTCCCATGCACCTAGCACACAGTGTGATGCTGTGCCAGCCCCATTGAAAACAGTGGGCGATGCAAGGGCACGCCCAAAGATAGGACATGCTGCAATTTGTTTGTATTGCTCTCGTGTATGATCCCATTCAAAAGAATGGGGTTCATGTTTGTGTGAAATTTGTGCCTCCTGCAATGCAAACATCTCGCGCAAGATTCTCAGCCATGGAAAAATCAACCTGAGCGCTGAAGCCAGTGAAACTGAACAAAGATCATCAATTTTATAGCCCTGGAATACCTCTGTAACAGCAAGACTGTTCTGTTGAGTCTGTTGGTATCAGGCACTCCATAGTGCCTCACAGTTTGAGATACTGCTCCCTTTTTTGGGCATCAAGCACGTACAACATACATATGCTAACAATATGTTGGAGAACAAAACAGGATATAATGTAACTCAAAAAGGTAGAAAAGGGAAATCTCATCCTATCCCGCTGAAAAGGAAAAAACACTAGCTGAAAGTCGGGCGATCGCCCTGAAGAGGGCGGCCCATATCTGGAACCTACAGCTACTTAACTATCCCTAGAGGGTAGAGGGGTAAATATTGACAAATGTAGATATCAATAATAATGAAAGCACTAAGTAACAGATGAATTGGACCAGAAAATAAAAAAACAGGGACTTATCTGAGACAGAGAAGGCACCCAACAGACCTTGACCGGACCAGAATTCCCCTATGAAAGCAATATCCGGCAACGTCTGAGAGGTGGGCCAGAACCTTTATACTACAATAAAGGCTGACTGGCCGCTAGGGAAATTACCACCCTGCTGATCAATCAAGTGCCACAGCAGCAGAAAGATGTTTACACATTGGTGTTCAGTGCCGAATGACAGGAAGCATGCGCCGATGCCGCGGCCATGTGGCCCAGGCTGACATTGTGACATCAGCCAGGACTTACTTCTGTGTTGTGGCAATGTGTTTGTATCTCCAGACACTGTCCACCCTTGCTGCTGGGATCCTTGCGTAAATATATTCAAAGTTGGGGAAAGTGTTTTGTTTTTTTCTAATTTTGGCCAGAATTCTATACAGCTGTTGAACCATAATCAGAGTTTGAGTTTTTTATTGTAGCAAGTTTTCCACCATTTGGCTTCAAAACTATGAGACAACTAGAAATACGATCTGATTGTCTCTCGGTGGAATCTTCGTTCTTTTGTCTCGCGCATACAGCTGTGCTTACTGAAGTGTGACTTTAATTTGCAGTGCCATGCCAGGGTATTAATAGACAATTATTTATTGCAAATCTCAACCATTTATAATGTTTACTATCTGACAAGATGTAAAATTCTGATCCAAATGTTAATGTGTTCATGACATTGCATAATTCTGCTCCATAACCAAGGAATTTGTGTAACCTCTCTTGTAAATGAATCAGACTTCTTAGAGAAGGAAATGCTGTTTTTAATGGATGATTGATTTACAGCTCCCAACAATGTGTTCACTGAACTGTATTCACTGCTAGTGATTGTCTCAACAAATATCATTGCACAGTAGCTGGAAATATCCAGGAGCAAAAGCTAAAAATGTTTTGATTTGTAATCCAAGAGGCAGAAATAGTGACATTTACTTTATATTATTTTCCTGATTAGATGATGACCTGACAGAAACCAACATATAATGTCCCCTGGGTTCACCAAAGTAAACCCAATTCTTGGAAAATTCTTTTACGGTTAATTTTTAACACTTTTTGTATAAATTGTCCTAACTTATAACTAGCACTCAGATATTATCCTTCATTGTCCAATTTGCATTCACCAGATAAAAAGCTAATTGTTTTCTATGGTATAATGCAGAAATGGTCCTTCCGGAAGTATTAAACCTCCCCAATCCAATTTTGGATTCAGGGTTTCCTAAAAGGCTTTCTCTTTTTGCTGTTATACAACAGTGCCACCTGCTGGCTAAAGCCAGTGTGTGTGTGCCAGAGAGGCTCTGACAGCAGAGTGGTTGGCAATAGACGGTAAGACTACCCTGTCGGACGTCTTCTGACATTGGAGCTGTACAAGCTTCAATCAGAATGTAGGAAGAAGTCAGACAGTGGATTGGAAAGGGTTAAGAAATAACCTTCAAAGCTCCTATACTATTATTAAAAGGCACCTCTGGGTTCTAGTGAATGCAGTTTATCAGACAGCAATCACGTAAGTATAAAAGGTATACATATAGGTTACTAAAGCATTTGTGCCCGTTTTCTCATATCTTAAAAAAAAAAGTCTCAAATTTTGGTGCATAGTACCTTTTTGTGCAAAATATTAGTGACTAACTTTTCAGAGTGAACACGGCTTAGTGGGAGGGAATATAAATCTGCCAGAATCTGGCAACAATTATAGTGGATATCTACTCCAACTCATAGCTAGCGTAGATTTCAGTTTTGGCTGCATGGACAATCTGAGATGCATCAAACATATTAAGAGACTTGCGCTTATTAATACATTTGCTGCATCTTCATCCAGCGGCCTTCAAATTAACAGCGGTGAATGGAAGTGTTCTTAGTAAATTCCTCCCAGTGTGTATAGAATCTATACCAGGTCTGCTTTAGGTCGTAACTCATATCTAAGGGATGCATCCATAATAATTAGTGATATATTTGGACGCATAGAATCATTTTTGTCCTTTATAGAATAAGCTGTTTGCATTTTAGAAAATGCTGTTTTTCATGCAGTTTTTCATGTAGCCAGAGATCACTAGATCCCTTTTTACTTTTATAACCATTCAAACTGAAAGACTGTAAATATAAGCTGGATGGGGTGGGACCTCTGAGACCCTGATCCTTTTGAGATTGATACGTTTAAAATCACTCTTTTGATCTGGAAAGCGAGGCATGCATTTTTAATTAAAGCCCTTTTAGATTTTTTCTTAGAATCTGATACCTTCATTTAACTCTATCTTGCACACTCCTTACACCCCATCAGCAGTGCAGAGCAGAAGAGAGACAGCAACACCTAAAGCCACCGCCTTCAGGACTGGACTTGGAAAATTGGATTGTCATCTGGATGCCATTGGTCTGAATAAGCATCAATTTACTGTTATCTTTCCAGTCTCCCTGGACTCTCTTCCACTGCAGGGATCATGCTACACTAAGTTATTGCACTGGGAAAAAAAGACCAGCTTTTACCATTAACCCGCAATCCAGAGGCGTAAATTAAAACTCCTGGACCCCAATGCAAAACCTGTAACAGGGCCCCCAACTATAATGCTTTATTTATAGTACTGGGCTTCCTATATGGAGAAGAGAGGCCTTAAGGGCCCCCTAAGGCTCCTGGGCCCAGGTGCAACCGCATCCCCTGCACCCGCTATAGTTACGCCCCTGCCCCAATCTATAACTGTAGTATACCCAGGTGGAAGTGGGACATATATCATAACAGCTACCGTGAATATCACCTCCCATTCTGGCTCACTACTATAGTTGAACAAAATACTACAAGACCCCATGCCTGATCATCATTTTGGTAAAGACACTTGTTCCGTATGAATTTGCCTTATCTAGGAGCCCAACATTAATGTACATGAAGGTTGCAGGCTACCATTTGGGCATCACTGGTGTAGGGGCAATTTGCCATGTGAATTTTGTCTATAAGGGATCCTACCCACTTGCGTTTTTTTAATGCTGCGTTATCGCTGCATTTTTTAAACACGATTGTCAATGGGCTCTAATGTTAAAAACGCATCGCAAGTTTGTGCTCTGCGTTTTTGTGCGATGCATTTTTAACATTACCAAGTCCCATTGACAATTGCATTAAAAAATGCAGGTGGGTAGGAACCCTTAGACTTTTTGAGTCACAGAAATGTAAAGACTAACTTTAAAGACTTTTTTTTTTTACTTGAGTACTGTAATTAGTGCTATTAAACGGCAACATCACACTCAAGTAACTTGACTGAGGGACTAGCTCTGTACAGGATATAACTGTTAAATTCCACATGAAGATGGCGGCTTTTTTATTTTCTTAAGACATCATTGCAGGAAAGCACCCTAGCAGAACTATCCATTTGTTAGCATCATCAATGCTGAATTTATAAATGCTTGCACAACATTTTGCTTGCATTTTGAGGCTCAGGAAAATTTGTTGCTGGGATTAGGTATAAGGGCTTATTCACAGGAGCCGTTTTCACGGCCGGTTGATATACGCTACCATCTGAGCTGTCTTCTGCCTTCCCTCCCCCTTGCTGGCTCTCTGTCTCTCTCCTCCCTTCCAGCTGTTTGCAATAGGAGGGGGCAGGGGTGGAGTTAGCTACCGTTAAATGTACAATTCCATTGAAAAATAAACCAAAATCTTTTAAGGTGGAAAAATGAACAAAAAAACCCCAAAATAATGTGTTTGCGGAAATATGCATACCCTAAAACTAATACTTTGTTGATACACCCTTTGACTTTATAGCAGTATTTTGGGTAGGTGTCTGCCTGGGTCATTCAAAAACTTTGATCTTCTACCAAAGCCATTCTGTTGTTGATTTGGAGGTATGCTTTGGGTTGTCGTGCTGAAAGGTGAAATTTCTCCCCATCTTCATCTTTTTAGCAGAGGCCTAAAGGTTTTGTGCCAAAAAGGACTGATATTTGGAACTATTCATAATTCCCTCCAAATTGACTAAAGCCCCAGTTCTAGAAGCAGTAAAACAGCCCCTAAGGATAAAGCTGCCTCCCCCACGCTTCACTGTAAATATGGTGTTCTTTTGGTGATGCACAGTGTTGGCTTTACACCAAGCATACCTTTTGGAATTATGGCCAAAAAGTTCACTCTTGGTCTCATCAGACCATAACACGTTCTACCACATACTTATGGCAGACTTAATGTAGGTTTTGGCAAAATATAGCCGGGCTTAGATGTTTTTCTTTGTTAGAAAAGACTTCCATCTTTTCACCCTGCCCCACAGCCCAGACATGAAAAATATGGGAGATGGTTGTCACATGCACTACACAACCAGCACTTGCCTGAAATTCCTGCAACTCCATTAATGTTGCTGTAAACCTCTTAGCAGCCTCTTGGACCAATTTTCTACTGGTCTTTTCATAAATTTTTCAAGGACATCCAGTTCTTGGTAATATCAGAATCGTATTCTATCTCCTTAATAGGAGCTCTTAGAAGGTGTGTAGAGACACCTAGTAGGTGTTGGGGTTCATCATCTAGATGGAACAAAATAGTGTAGTATTGAGTACTAATTTTTCCATCAACTGAGATGGAATCTGTGATAAAGGCTCCTGGTGAAGCCTCCAACACACGTGCACAGACTGTTACTCATGTGACCCTCTACATTAATAATTGGCCCGAATATAATAAGTGGCCAGAAAATAAAAATGTGTCAGGATTTTGCAAAGACCCATTTTACAAATGAGGAAAAATGTATCAAGTTGTAATTAGCCAGAGTGATAAAAGAATAATGTTCACATATATATAAAGTATTAGCTTGTTAAATTCATCTGCATTCACAGGTCGTTACATTTTACTAGAGATATATACAAATCATACCTGACTAAAATGCATTTCAGCAGAACTTCATTTCCTCCAGTTCTCCAAGTCTTCTGTGTTTGTAACATTTTCCAGATCATTATTCTCTTAAATTTATCAGTGGATATTTCAGATCGATAAATGTTATGAACCCGCTCTGGATTCCTTCCTCCGAGTGTTCTTTATTATGGATTCTGGGCTATTAAACATGAATGTCAATGTTTCTTAAACACAAAGAGACTTGGGCGGTACACCTGTCAAGCCGTAACACAGGTGTCAGAAGGCGAGCGGAGGGAGGACAGAAACCTCCTTTGGTACATGAATCTGTACTATTGTTAAATTGTTTGTTGGGAAAGCTAACTTTTTGCAATATAGCGAATATAGGTATTATTTGTTTATTTATATACATAGCACTGTCAGTTTCTTTAAAGGGGTTGTCCCGCGCCGAAACGGCTTTTTTTTTTTTCAATAGGCCCCCCGTTCGGCGCGAGACAAACACAAGGGATGGGTTAAAGAAAAAAAAAGTTTAGTACTTACCCGAATCCCCGCTCTGTGGCGACTTCTTACTTACCTTACCAAGATGGCCGCCGGGACCTTCACTCACGATGCACCGCGGGTCTTCTCCCATGGTGCACCGTGGGCTCTGTGCGGTCCATTGCCGATTCCAGCCTCCTGATTGGCTGGAATCGTCACACGTGACGGGGCGGAGCTACGCAATGATGCGTAGAAGGGGGCGGAGCCAGAACGCCGCTCGTGCCGAGACCCAAGAGAAGGGAGAAGACCCTTCTGCGCAAGCGCATCTAATCGGGAGATTAGACGCTGAAATTAGACGGCACCATGGAGACGGGGACGCCAGCAACGGAGCAGGTAAGTGAATAACTTCTGTATGGCTCATATTTAATGCACGATGTATATTACAAAGTGCATTAATATGGCCATACAGAAGTGCTTACCCCCACTTGCTTTCTCGGGACAACCCCTTTAATGTTTAACATAGCACAATATAAGGGTAACACATAGTGATAATTAAAAGGAGTGTAGTGCAAAAAAAGTAAACAATTGTGTCACAGTGTGCCGTCCACGATCAGGAAGTGGGTCACAGCACCATTCCCGGCTCACGTGACTGCAGCATGTTGGGTCATGTGTGATGTCATTCAGTACAGGGCACCAACATGAACACATTTTCCTGTTGTGTATGGGTTGATTGGTTGACAGTCGATCAATCAGTCACTGTAAAAGTATATTTATTCCAGCTCCTCCTCTCCTTGGGTGCCAGTTATTAACCTGTAAGTTGGTGTCTGGAATGGTTGCAGTCTCAGGCCAGATAGGTTGCTGTGGGTCTTTTCTACTTAGCACTTTATATTATCTTCTGTTACTGTTCTTGTCATCTATTTATTATAGGTTCTCTATTATCCATCTGGGGACAAACGAGATGCCCGAGGTTCCTGACATGGGTCCGCCCTTAATGGGGCAATCTCCCCTCTTCTAGGCAGGGTCCGTCATACCAGTTTGGTTAGGGTAAGTGTTTCGACTCCCATATTTGTGTTTCCCTAGTTATTGTGAAAATATATGTCTAATATACTCCCTCGGGGACTATTGTAAACTTCCGTGTCAGATATTTTAGGGACGTCAGTGAAGGGCGCTGTATTGGCGCCCTGCAAGAATGTTACAAATTGTTTGGAAGATACATATTTGGATGGAGCCTGCCCATGTGACCTAATAATCTGTAGAAATAGATGGGTGTATCTTTATATTTCTGGTTAGATGACCCTTGCTCACAGAATTGCCTGAGGTACTCAACAAAGTGTTGGGGATATTCCTTAGAGGCTTTGATCCAGGATGACAAGATATCACAAGGACACATATTTGCTTCAGATTAACCAGATGAACATTTTGCTGTAATATTTCCTATTTCACCTAAAGGTGCTCCATTGCATTGATAGGTCATGAAATATGCTGAACTCCTTGTCATGTTTGATGAGCTATCTTTAGCTGAATTAAACATTGTGATATAATAGGGCAAAATACTAGGAAATATCCACTTCTGTGAAAACACATTTTTCCATGTGTGCCCTGTCAACTGATTGCCTGCCACACTCTGGAGGCCCCCTTTATGTATTGCAGTCACTTCCATGCAGTGTAGCCTCTTGTCTGATACTTGTCAGGCAACATCTTGATGCTAAGATTTTCCCTTGATCACTTTCTGTATGCTTTGATAATGCTCCCATGATGCAGCAGCACAGCTTCACATGACCAGCCAGAGCTAGTACCATGTCTGCCTGCTAAGAGGACACTGTCACTACTTTCTATATTCACTTAAATAAACTACAGACGATAATTATACATTCAGGAGGACAAGCTTTGATCTCCTTCATTATAAATGTAAAATAAGAGCGATTAGTCATCAGCAGTAACTGTGATATGAATTTTTGTGTCCCCCACTAAAGAGCTTGTGCAAAGGAATTATGCTGACTGAAAAACTGACTTTTCGAGAGAACATAAAGCCAAGAAACTCTCAGGGTGTTAGAATGAGATCACATGACCCACCTTAGGAGAATAGAAAGTAATAACTAATCAAGGTAATACTAGCAGACCTATAAAATAGTATAAAAGTTTTACTTTCCGGAACCAAGACAGAAGCCATTCTGACAAGTACGTAAACAATTTGACAAGTAAGATGACACTGTACTTGACCAGTTTCCTGGATAATTTTTCTGCCTTGGTGCCATTTGAAAGTGGGCTCCTCTGACTGCTAAAATACAAGTCAGATGATGCTACCTCCCAGTGATGCAAGGTAAGTTCCTAGAGAAGGTTCTCTGTTAAGTCAGTAGTCCCTACCTTTCCAGTGATGTGATGCAAGGTGTAATCTTTATATATAGATAATGATGTGATGTAATTTGCAATTCTTATACTATGTGATGTGATGTAAGTTGTAACCTATATGATTTGTCTATATATATATAATTTACAAAAGAAGGATCATTTCATCACTATGCTTGACTATCACTTAATTTGAGTAAATTATTATTGTTAAACCTTCCATATTGTCTTACTCTCTTTAAAGCCGTATCCAAACCTAAGTGTTGCTCCTTAAAGCAAAACAACCTACCAAATGGATATTAACAAAAAGTAAGGGACACATATAAGGCCTCCCTCACACAGGTGTTTGCAGAAATGCAGCGTTTATCAATACTGCGTTTACTGTGGTTTCAGCAGTGGTGGCATGCATTATGCCAGCGTTTTAGCTGCCTTTTCAGTGCAGACAAAAATGCAGCTAAGGAAGCTGAAAATAAAGCAATGCTCACCTAGCAGGTGCTGTCAGGCTTCCGGACGCTGATCTCTGGTGCTGCTACAGGATTCCCGTGCACTGACAGATCATCTATTGTTGGTAGCGGGGTTTGAGAACCCCTCCAGCAAGAGATTGCTGTGATTGGTTCTGAAAAGGCAGCACTAAAAGCTGTACAAATACATCTGTTTGAGGGAGGCCTCAGACAGTATGACTGCTGGATCACACCACACAGAATTTGTTTGTAGTCTGTGTGACAAGGCCACATAGGTTTGCATAGCAACTGTATACGCAAAATGGTAGAATATTTTTAAACAAGTCTATTTGCAAAGCTACTAAATTACTTCTTGTAGTATTTTATATGTATCAGGTAAATAAACAGTTTTAGGCCTCCTTCCCACGAACGGATTTACGCCGCGTAATTCGCAGCGAAAATCCGCTGCGTTGCCCGCAGCTATTAGGTTCTATTGAACCTAATAGCTCAGGGCACACGGTGTGGAATTCCACCACGGAATTCCGAACCGTGAAATCTCCCATCCTCACCCGCGGCATGCTCTATTTGCCACGGGTGTACACGCGGACGGCTTCCATTGCAGTCAATGGAAGCCGTCCGTTCACGCTATCTCCCGCTGTAGCACAGCAGATGATAGCGTGAAAACGCTTCCCCGCCTACCGCCGCGTCATATGACGTGGCTGGTGCGTCACATGACATGGCCGGGCGCATCATGTAACGCGGTGGGTGTGTCATGTGACGTGGCCGGCGTGTCACATGACGCGGCGCGGTGGGTGGGGAAGCGTCATGCGGGAGCGAGGACACCGGATCCGCAGGTAAGTATGGGGTCTCCTGGGGGGCGCCGTGACGGGCTCCGCCGCGGAATTTCACGGCGGAGCCCGTCATGGCTGTTTGAAGCTGGCCTTACTTGCAGAGGTGGACATAGCTTTCAATCTTACAAGGGGTTGTCAGCTATACTAAAATCCAGCCCATAATTCACCATTGTTTTTGCATTTACACTTATTAAAATATGTTTCTATCCTCAGATATTGCAGAAGAATGTTAGAATAGTGACACCTCCTGTTTCTATTTTGTGTCCACCTCAGTAATTGTTTCAGGGTGGTCACACATGCTCAGTTTTGTTTCTCTCTCTGCTGCACTCGGCATACGGAGAAATCCCTTGTGTGGTGAGTGGCTGTTCCTGAAGTTGCTGCATATTCTGTGATTTCACAACAGATGGAGTGATAAGAGAGTAAGACCACGTTACTGCAGAGAAGTGAGACTGAGTGTGTGTGACCACCTTAGAACATTTACTGCGATGGACTGGATGCACTCCACCTTAGACACATACTGTGACTAGCAAGAGAGGCATTGGAGGTCATGTTTGCTGTTATGGGTTAAATAGTGTGTGGCATAGGGGACATGCGTAGCATGTGCAGAAAAGGATGCCGTATAAGGAGAGGCTGCATGCAGTCCAGTAGAAAAAGCAGTTATTTAGTGAAATAACAGAAAATGAATAATTAAAAAACAACTAAATAAAAATATATGGTTTAATTGATATAGCAAAAAATCTGCATAAGAAAGCGCGTTTCGGGGCAAAACTCCTTCGTTAGTTCCTCGCGAATCTGGTTTATTTATTTATATATTGTTATTTTGTTCATTTATATATTTTTTCTTTTTTTTCTTCCCTCTCCACTTATATCTACTTTTATCTATCATTGTTTTGGTATTTAATTCAGCTGAACTGATGAAGGAAATTTGCCCCGAAACGCGTTGTCTTAGACTGATTGTTTGCTATATTACTCGTAGTAGAAACTTTCAAGCGGTTGTTTTTTGAATTATTCATATAATTTGTGGAGGAAGAATGGATGACAGAAGAATTGCATTTTAGGATAGTGTCTGGAATGATGGACCCTTTTTTGGCAGAAGGATGGGTGCTCAGATACGTCTCCAAAGACACCTGTGATCCACAAGTAGCTCCTGGGGCACATGGTAGCTCTTATTGATGTGTTGCATATACCATATAGAAGGGTTATTTCTCCTTGTTTGTTTATATATCCCTAAAAATCATGTTGGCATCAAGCATATCCATGTGGTGCCATGACAAAAAGCAAAATATATTTAAGGAAAGGCAATCAATTCACCATATAATCCTCACAGCACGCAGCAGACATAACTGGATAAATGAAATAGTGCATAGAAGGAAAACACGAGGCCGACTCTCAGGAAATCACATCATGGAAAACATCCAAAAGGAAATCCAGAAACAAAACTATCTTCTTTATTGAAAAATAGGTTTAAAACCACCAATAAAATTACCTACAACCGACATGTTTCAGACCTGCACAGATCATTATTCATGGCCATAAACATTATTGGCTTATTCAAGGACCTCTGCGGGTCTGAAACATGTCGGTTGTAGGTGATGTTATTGGTGGCGCTCCCATGTGTTTTAAAACTTATTTTTCAGTAAAGAAGATAGGGTGGTTTCACATCTGTGTTGGGGATTCCATTTTTCTGCTCTATTAGGGAAGCAGGAAAGGGGAATCCCTGCAGCTGAACGGTTCCATCAAGAACAGCACTGGATGGACCCCATTGACTATAATGGGGTCCACCCACTTTCCACTCAGCTGTCCGGCCTTTGGACATAAGAAAAAGCGCTGCATGCAGCGCTTCTTCTTCCATTGTTTTCAGCTGCAGATGATCTGACGCAGATGTGAAACTGGCCATAGTTCTATTTGGTGTTGGGTGTCTTTTTGGATATTTGCAATGACAGAAAGCCCAATTTTGAAAAACCTCCAATCACCATCAATTTTACTTCAAAATGTTGTCTAGTATTGTAAATCCTTTTTCATGGAAATTGTCAATCGGAGCTGATCTGCAATACTATAACAATCCTGGGGGCATGTATGGCGCTGCTTCTAGAAAACATAATAGACCCTTTATTAAAAATCCTGGACAGCAACTTTAAGGCCGGAATCACATGAGCATAGCATAGGTAGTTTGTAGAGATGAGCGAGCATACTCGGATAAAGCAGTTACTCGAGTGAGCATCGCTCTTCTCGAGTAACTGCTTACTGGTCCGAGCAGGCTCGGGGGTGGGTGGGGGGTGAGCGGGGGGTAGCAGGGGGAAGAGTGAGACAGATCTCTCTCTCTCTCTACCCCCCACTAACACCCACCGCCCCTCGCTCACCCCAGCCGCCCCCCCCCCCAGCCTGCTCGGACCAGTAAGCAGTTACTCGAGAAGAGCGATGCTCACTCGAGTAACTGCTTTATCCGAGCGTGCTCGCTCATCTCTAGTAGTTTGGTGTTTTTGAGGAATGGACATTGTGTATTAGTGCATGCATCTGCGTGTTTGATTGTACGTTTTTGCTCACACAAATTGACTGCGCAAAAAACACACACAACCGTGCCCCTATTAATTGAAATCAGGAAAACAGAGTATGCTGCATAACTTTTGTCCAAAAGAAAGGCGTGCACAAGATACGCTTATGGGGACAAACCCATTGAAATCAATTTTCTGCACAAATTAGTTGTGTGCAAATACGCACAAAAGTGCGCTCGTATGAATGCAGCCTAAGACATGGCTATAAATAATGTATACATGTCCGTACTACAAATTACATTCTTTAAATCCTAATTTTTACACGTCACTATATAGATTTACTGCGCAGCTTCAGTCAGGTAATAATTTAGCGATTACTTTAAAGGAGGCCAATTATATGTTTCCCTTGTAAAGCTATCCATTATCTTGCGGACTGATAGGTTGTGCTCTGTAGCTGGGACATAACGAGAGGCTTTCTAGACAAACATACTTTATTTAGATGAATATAAAACAAACAGCTGGCAGGAACAGCTCTCCCTCTTGCCAAACTGTGTTCTCCAGGACAGAACATAGCCGCTCACTGCAGTACTGCCATAAAACGGAAAGTGTTTAAAACCAGCAGATGGTACTCTGTGCAGTGCATGGAATAAAAGAGAGAATTAAGGTGCCCTAAGGTGTGCATAGGAAAGGCAATTACATGAAACAAATGGGCCCGAGGCCTAGCTGACGTTCTAGTATGCTACACAGGAGACAGATAGTACATCTGGTGAACAGATTTTATCACACACTAGAAAGCCATAAAGCGCCCTGTCCAAGTTCAGACCTTGGTCTCACAATGACATTTTACCTGGGTTGGCATTCACTCGGCGTTAGTTTAAAAGGTATCATAACGGCAAATTGTGATTTAAACCACTTCTTAACAAAGTGCTGTAATGACTCCCACTTTTTAGACAGGGTGATAAAATGCAAAGGTTTCCCCCAAGGAAAGCTGAAAAAGCCTAATGACAATTGTGTTTTTTTGGGGGGTTAATATATCACATTTGATGTGTCTTGTCAATTGGATTTGTCAGTACAGCAGATACAATGGTAGATATCACAGTGGATAGAAGAAAGAGTTAAATGACGAATGTGCTGCAGATAGGAAAGTCTTGATATCCAGCTAGTAAAACTGATGGGGTCAGTTCTCATCCACTTCCCCATCCGACAGGCAGCCTGTTACATATCTGTCCGAAACTGAGTTATCATATTTATATAGACCTTATATATGCAGAATAAATGCAACATTGTTATTGCAGTACATTATGAAGCTCTGGTGCGCCAATGCAAAACTGTAAGGGCCGCCCACCTGGCTTGTGACATTTATTATTCTGATTATGTGTCGGAGTGGTACTGAAAATGTTTCAATAACCCACAAAATGCAGAATGCAATAGGGTTAGTATACAAATTGGAACATCAAATAAGGCAACACGTTTCAGGAGTCCCTTTCTCAAGCATATAAAACATAATATCTCATATATCTTTCAAATATGGCACCTGCATATTTAAATATGCACCCGCTTCAGATATAAAAAAAACATTCTTCAGGGTTGTATTTCAATGTAGTGAGAGATCTTGAGCAGTCTTCCTAGATGTTCTCAAATCTTTCGTTGGCTCAGCTTTATTGTCAAAACTTGCCCAATATGTTGTCAACTTTTAAAATTTTTTTAGAAAGTTTAAACATTTTGATACTTTACAATTCTTTTTACATAATAAATAGCAGCATGAAACACCTACAACCAAGGACATCCTCTGATTATTCTTGTTTCCACCCACGTTCCAAAAAAATATAGATAATTGGCCTCCTATTGAATTTGCCCAAGCGTGCCCCTGATGCCGGTATATTAGATTGTGATGACAGGGAATGATATAGGTAAGGCCGATTTCACATCTACATTGGAACCTCCGGCCGGAGGTTCCATTACAGATCCGGCTCAAAACGCCCTAAGAAAATGCACTGCATGCAGTACTTTTTCTTCCATCCAAAAGCCGGGCAGCTAGCCGGAAAGTGGGCGGACTCCATTATAGTCAATGGGGTTCGTCCGCCCCTGTTCGGTTCTGTCCAGAGATTGAGCCATTCGGCTTCAGGGATTCTCCTTTCTTGCTCCGAAGCAGGAAAGCGGAATCCCTAATGCAAATGTGAAACTACCCTAAAACAATCTTTGTACAGAACTACGGAATACGTTGCCACTATATAAGTAAAACAAACAAAGCAATAGGGAAATACAATTTTGAAAAGTATTGCTTGTCACTCTTTTTTGAGAATGGTAACGGTTAACTATCATCCTTTGATTATTCTAAAAACTCATTCAACGTCTTTAGTGACTTCTGACTAATATATTTGTTTTGCGAAATGAAATTGCCACCACAGTATATACAAAGGTCAGTTACTGGAATGAAGGTGCACCATAAAATGTCTTATTCACTATGCTGTCTCTTGCCATACGGCCTTTCCAGAGCTGGTCTATATCTGTCACAGTCCTTTCAAGTTTATAGCCAGTAACATGTCTTTCTACCCCTTTTAAGACAGCAGAAGCTGATTATTATGACTACTAATCTAATAACACACCATCATGCAGACAATTGATTCAATTAAACTTTCCTATGGTTATTGAGCATTTGTTGATTCCAGTAAGTCGGATATAAAATTTGGGTATTTCAATGATGAAATATACATATGTATGTTATTGTTTTTATATAATACTATTATCGTCTGTAGTGCTTTACATGGCACAATATTGTAACATTTATAAAAGAAAGCATAGTACAGACAAATTGTAATGTCCGTACAGGGCTTATTCAACATTGCCTACACAGGGGTAAATTTATTACTGGAACGGGACAATATATAAAAACAGTATACTAATGTGGAGATCCAAAAGTATTAATAGCCAAACGAAAAAAAGTGGGGAGAAACGGAATTTGACTCTAAACCTCTGATGTAAAGGATCCTGCCTAAAAGTGGAGCACTCATCCTGATGAGGGCAACCCCACATCAGGAACCTTGGGAGACATTAACTTTACCTAGGGTGACAGAGAATGTGGCAAAAGAAATATGACACAATAAATATGAAAGACCATCAATACTCAGGGCACCAAGGTGTAAAACAGCTATTACAGGTGAAAAAAATGAATGTGCAGCAAGCTTAGGTCGACTGCAGACTCAGACCAAGCAGGGAACCACAGACTGGACCAGAAAAGCTTCAGATAAAAGTCTTTAAACTGAAGATCAGGACACAGATAGAGTTTCAGACAGCATGAGTCTGAAGTATAACCGATGCTCTATGAAAGGAGGAGCCGAAATAAATGTGCAAAGACTAATGCTATTTGACTGAATGGACTGTAACACCTCCCAGCCAACTACTCTACAATACACAGACAGAGGTATGCACTTGTCAGCACCCAGCGCCAGAATGACAATGAGCATTCACCAACATGAGGATCACATTAGCCGGGGCCTCCACTGGTGCTATCATGCCGTGACACAAATGAAACTGTTGTTTACAAGATTTGGTAGGAGTCATGCCCACACTAGTTACAATCTACAAGGAATAGGGAACAGATATAGGAGGTCAGGGAGTTTTGTAAGCAGTGCTAAACATGTCAGGTGGAGGCAATACTGGGATACTTGTGGGTGCATTAACATAAAAATGACGAGTATAATAAACTGAGTCACAATCTCTTCCCTAAAGGGTATTACAGGATAGCACTTGGATGTTGAACAGTAAAACTAGATAAAATCACAGAAAGGGGAGATAAAAACAGGAAAAAAAATCACAGAAAATGGCCTTATACTTACTGATATACTAATAAAGAAGGCAAGTAGAAGCACCACATCCCTCAACATGCAGACAGCCAAACTGCCATATGGAGAAGCCACTGCACAGGCGAAAGTACTGATGAGCAGCCACTTACATACCTTCCTTATATTGAGGGGGGTGGCTGCTTAGTCCTATACTTTCACAAAAAAAGCAGATACAGGGTGTCAGGCCACAGAGTACGTGTAGTGCACCACGCAGGCTTACAACCTATTATTGATGCCATATTTCAATCCAGAGGACTGCCCTGCACCTTATAGGTAACTCACACTGACACTGGCATCCTGGGCTTCCCCACCGCTCAACCTGCACTGCATGTTACTGATAAATACGAGGTATTAGTTAATTTCTTTGGCCAAAATACGCAAGCTCACAAGCCCACAGCAAAGCTTCTCATTTCCATGTGAGTTCCTACACTAAGGCCATCTGTCCACGGGCGATATGTCACTGCGTTATCCACGGCAATAATCCGATTGCGGGTAACGCAGTAAACGCTTTCCATAGACTTAACTGTCCATGAGCAGAGAATCATAGCAATTCTCTGCTCGCAGGATTCAAATTCACTGATGGGTGTCAGGAGTATTTTGACCCCACAGTTTTTTTGCAGGGGTTAATGCAATTTAGTGAAGAAAAAATAAAATTTCATGTTTTTGCAAATAGGTCATTTTAAAGACATTTTTTTTTCTAGGGTGCACATAAAAATGAGGATTTACACTCCAAAATGGATACCCCTGTTTTTCCTGTGTTCAGAAACATACCCATTGTGATCCTAATCTTATGTCGGTATGCACAACGGGGGCCAAAAGGAAAGGAGCAGCCGGTGGCTTTCAGAAAAAAAAGTTAGCTTAAAGATGTTTTAGGCCCCATAGCTCACTTGTGGAGCCCTTAAACCACAAAAATGACAGAGAACCCCCACAAATGACTCCCATTTTGAAAACTATACCACTTAACAAATTAATCTAGGGTTGTATTGCGTATTTTGACTGCACAGTTTTTGAATGAATCTAAGCAAAGCAGATGGAAAAAAATATTATTTTTTGGCAATTGTGTAATTTTAAAAACAGTTTTTTTTGTACAGCACACATTTGAATGAAGACTTACACCCCAAAATGGATAGCCCTGTTTGTCCTGTGTTGAAAGACATACCTATTTTGGCCCAAATCTTATGTCCGTATGCACAATCGGATCCAAACTAAAAGGAGCATTAAACTTACACTGTTTTTAACTTTTACGTGATCGCTATTATCCATTGGATAATGGCGATCAAGTCACTGTGGACCACTCGACGAGGCCCTCAGTCACTGCTCCAGGCTCTCGGCTACCTTTAGTAGGCAGGAGCAAGAAGATTTTAAATTTCCCAGGTCACCCCCAGCTAATGCGCTTGCATCCACCATTTTGGCAATGGTCGCATGCGCCGAAGCTGAGTAAAGGTCCGCGGATAAAGGTCCCATTGAGGGACATTGCCGGAGGCCCTAGGTAAGTAATTTCACCTCCCCTCAGGGATCAGATCCATGGCGGGAGGTGAAACTTTAACTTTTTTTTACTTTTACGTGATTGCCGTTATCCATTGGATAACAGCGATCACATGACCAAGTACTCTTAGCTGCCCTCACGGATCTGTGAGGGGAGCTGATACTTTAACTTTTTTTACTTTCTTTTTACTTTAATGCAATCGCCAGTATCCGGCGCATAGCGGCGATCACATGACCGGGGGTCGGATATCCCAGCCCCCCATGAAAGCTCCAGCCAACAGCAGGGATCTGTCACATCCACAGCCCGCAGGGCTTTAATCCTCAGAGCAAGCGTGTTTTTGCGTCCCTGAGGATTAAATCCTAGCAAACCAGAACATAAAAAGGCAATGGGGCAGTCACTAAGGGGTTAAAAGCAATACACACTTTTGCATTATGTTTTTAATCAATGTGTTTTTGGAAATTAAGCCTTTTTTGTAAAGGGTTTTCACTAAAAGTTCTGATTGTTTTATGTCTATGCATGTATTGTATTCCAAGGCTCTGTAGGCTGGAGGACTGAAATCTTAGCACATTCTGTAAACTGAACAACTCGTCCCCTAGCCTGCTCCCCTGTTGTAAGTGCGTATTCACTGCCTTTCCACTGCGCTATTACAGAAGGCTGTATGAGAGTGAAAATGGTGGAGATCAGGAGGATGGAGAGCAGAGCAGAAGCTACTATTCCAGAGGACTGTAATTCACTGTGGGTGAATTTTCTGCTCTTATCAGTAGTGAGGAGAATGAACCAGTAGCTACTCAGAGAAAGGATGAGATAGACAGAGAGATAGCTGTGTAGTATTGAGCGGGTGTGGTTATGCTACACACTCTCTGAAAGATGAGAGGGGAGGGATGAGCTGAGCTAGTGCATGTTCATGAGAGACACCAGCGTGTTAGTGCTGGGAATGTCCCCAAGCCAGAAATTTCAATGAAGGAGAGCCTGCAAACCAAGTATGAGGCTTTCTAAATGCATGAGAAGGAAAACTCAATGCAAAAAAACAGGTGCATCATTTTTTTCTCTGCAGGGGCTTAGGCCCCCTGTCCACGGGCGAGGTGGAATATCGCTAGCGATATTCTGCCACCAGGGAGCAGGGGAGAGAACTGACATTTCTCTGCGCTGAGCCTATCTGACAGATAGGCTCACCAAGGAGAATCGCGGTAAATCGCAGCATGCCGTGACTTGAGTCCCGCGAGTGGAGAATCGCTATGATTCTCCGCTCATGGACAGGGGGCTGCGTTTTCCATAGCAACGCTATGGAAAGCGTGCACTGCGTGATTCACAGCCGGATTCTAAGTAAGTGACTTAGATGTATCTTATTTTATCTTTTTAGATAGATAAAAAATACGCATTACCTGGGGACATGTTAAAATGTAATCCTGGGATAATAGTCTAGCTGTTTCTTACTAAAAATGTATCCTGATTCACAATTAGATTCAGGAAGGAATTTTGACTCTCCTACAAGAGGAAAGTTGACACTTACTTGATAGGTTTGGGTTTCACCTTCCTCTGAATAATAACCAAATTTTGGCTGCCTGCATCCACCATTGGAAGACGTTTATGAAACCCAGAAACATGAATCTTGAAACTCTGGTAACTGAAATACTCTTTATCCCCAACAACATCTTTGCTCAACCTACTGACCTAGTTCCTCATCTTGTTTACCTAAATAGCTCCACCTCTTCCCATATAAACCTAGCCCTAGCACTTCCTCATTACCAGATTATTCTGCTTCCGATCTCTAGTCTAGCTTCTTGCTACTGTTGCTACCTTTTTCTACCATCCACTGCAGCTTATGTGTGTACCAAGCCTGGACGGTAGACTACACTTGTTTCATTAGCAAATACCTTCCAGATTGTTTCAGCTAGCAGACTCTGAGCAAGCTTCCAGACCATGGCATTGACTGCATACTATTTATACGTTGAACACAATAATAGTATACAGGAAGCTCCTTATCTCCCTTTAGCGGTGTCGGAAGGCGATCAGAATGTTAACATTCTACCTAATGCCTAAGCAGGGCATTTGCAGCTATGCATCAGAGAGAAGAAGCTCCGGTAACTAAAAAGATATACTATGAAATTCATAATCACAGAATACTGGAGCTACTCGGTGTTCCTTGTGGATATTAACTTTAAGTGATGTCACTGGGCAGGATGACATCACTAATCTCAGTCTAGAAGCTCATGCAATCCCAATCTGCCCCAGGACTGAACTGCACCAGTTTCTGTACATATTAATTATTCCAATTTAAGCAGGATGTAGAGATATTTTTTTCCAACACTTCCTACTCTCTGCACTGAGGAATACAATTTTATGTTCTCAATATTTTCTTTTCTCTTTTAAAAATAAGACTGTCTTCATTTTTTATTTCTCAGCAAATTCATATCAAAAGATTTTATATCTATAATCCCAAGTATGACCCTGCAGAAAAAAAATCTTCCAAATACTGCTAAAAAATGTCATTAATTTATACTGTTATACGAATTACAGTATGAAGACAAAGAAAGCCTATAATCTGAATTTCTCTTTAGATATCTCAGTATCATAAAACTGAATGAGAGGTGAAATTGAGAACTTCATTTCTGCAGAATGTTATTAGCGATACATGTGTTGGGGGATGTGGGCTAGGAAATGGATCTCGTGTCTCTTTGAAGATTTACCTTAAAAATAGATTTATAGCAAGTCAAATGCACATGTACAGTACTTGCAATTCTGATTAGAAATAAAAGACCTGATATATGGAGCTTTATAATTTGTAGTTTTTGATGAGGCAAGAAATCTGCATTTTGAGTTTAATTGACCAAGATATTATTTCTCATTTCTCTCTCATATAAAGTCTCTAATAGAACAGTCGTAGAACAGCCAAATAAGCATATAACACTTTTACAGTATAAAATTAAGTTCACTCTAAAATCCGCCTGCTCTGAGGACAGTCACACATTATGGTCTTATACATTATGTATCTGGTGTCAAGGCCAGAGAGAGGTTGGTGCTTGATTTTTTTCCCCCCATTCGTTGATGTATACAAATGGGCTGAGCAGCCAAGAAACATAGTAAAATAGTGTGTAAGGCTGAAAAACAAGAAACGGAAGATGGAACAATAATACCTCTGCAGCACCACCTATTGGATGGCAGCATTCCTTCAAATCAATGTCTGACCCTTCATACAGGTCTGCAGAGCAATAATTGGGAATTGAAAATCAATCCAGAATCCATAAGCAGACAGCTGTTTCTGGGTTTTTGCCCCTCATCAGTGTGCAGTAGGATCCTGGCTTGGCTAGTGAGAGGGTGCTAGTCATAGAATCATAGAAAGGTATAGTTGGAAGGGACCTCCAGGGTCATCGGGTCGAACCCCCTGCTCAATGCAGGATTACTAAATCATCCCAGACAGATGTCCGTCCAGACTATGTTTGAAGACTTTGGTTAAAGGAAAATTCACCACCTTCTGTGGCAACCTGTTCCACTCATTGATCACCTTCACTATTAAAGTTCTAATCTGTGTCTCCTCCCTTTCAGTTTCATCCCATTGCTTCTAGTCTTTCCTTGTGCAAATGAGAATAGGGCTTGCCCCTCTGCACTGTGACAGCCCTTCAGATATTTGTAGACAGCTATTAAGTCTCCTCTCGGCCTTCCTTTTGCAAGCTAAACTGTCAGGGGGGACTTGCGGTTGTTGGCAGGGGCGTGACGCGGGCGTGGTGGTGTCGCCTGGGGGTCACCGGGGCTGGTTTGTGCCCGGACCAATGTCAGATGCGGGGTCCACGGCGGTGCTGGGCTGTGTCTCTGCGACCGTGCTCGGAGTTCCCTTCTTAGGGGGCCCGGCCGGAGGAGGGCCAGTCTATATGCATCACCGGCCAGCGTGTCACCAAATCCCGTCCCGACCTAGGCGGGGCTTTTGGTATTTCCACTGACACTATCAGTCCCTGCCAGTGTTTGCTAATGTCTTCAGCTAACACCAGCTCTGCTGCTTGTTCTCCAGCTAACACCCGCTCAGGTTTCTCTCCCAGTCTGCTGATCCGGTTTTGCTCTGACTTGGATTTAGTCTGTTCTTTGTTTGTTCTTTGTTGGTTACTAGGTGCTTTTGTTCTGTTATTGGCATATTGTCTCTCTGTTAGTTGGTCTCTCCTGTCCTTGTCCTGAGGTCCCCATCAGTGCACAGTAGGGACCGCCACCCAGTTGTCGCCCCTGGGGTTTAGCCCAGGGAGGCAATTAGGTAGGGACAGGGGAGAGGGTTGGTTGTTAGGGACTTCCTGTCTTCCGTTCCTAACTGACCCTGACATAAACATTCCCAGATCCTTTAATCGTTCCTCATAGGACATGATTTGCAGACCTCTCACCATCTTGGTAACTCTATATATTTGCATATATGCTATTTTGTTCAAAGATCTTTCTTAGTAGGTAGGGTCTTTCTGTATCAAAGGGTTAGTCTCAATTTTCCTGTTTTTCCCATTTTTGCATTTTCTTTTACAGTTTTGTATCATCTGCATTTATAATATGTGTGTGTATATATTTGAATCTTTTGGGACATTTACCGTTGAATCAGCGTGGAACGTAGCATGCTTCTGTCCTTCCTGGTTGCTGAACATGTGACTGCTGCAGCCAATCACTGCCCAGCAAATCTTACCTTTTCTCACCTGAACTATAAAAGGGCGGGAAACCCCCTAGTGAAAAAAAACTATTGAAATCAATGGTTTGATTTTGTCTTGTTATGTGGCCTAGATTTTCACAGCTGCATAACGTGACTAAAACACATTCGTCTGTTTATGCGCTAAAGATGGATTCCAGCCTCAGTAATTGACTTATTCAACTTGGACCTCCCTTCTGGTCTGACCACTGGGAACCTTGTCAAATGGTGCAATACTCCTTAATTTTTTAGGCTTCTATGGGTTCTTTTGTTACAAAGAGAGGCTACATATTTTAGAAGTCATCAAAAAGTTTGAGCAATACTTCACATCCACTTTGGGTTTACTACAGGTTCAATAGAGATATAATTTTAGATCCCCCCGCAGAATACAATATAAGGAGCTGATTTATGGTCTTTATTTATGACAGGAAAAACCTCAGTGTATTATATTACTTAAATACTAGAGCTAATAAACATGTCTCCAGTTGGGAATGTGAGAGACAGTGAAACACAATCCTTTTTGTCTGTACGCTTCTTCGGTATTGCTGACGAAGACATCCACAAACCTTAAGAGGGTTCTAAAGCTGAAATTTCCTCATTGTCTACCCTGCGCTGTGGCTGCCTCATTCTACATCAGAGTTTGTCATCTGTAGAGAGGCACCAATATATAATCAAAATGAAACATTAAAAATTTAGGAAAAGGCACAAAACTCAGTATATATTTGTAAACTCGGCCTTTATATCACTTTTACAACCCGTTACTAAAACATACAATAAACATCACATTTGTTACACAGTTATCCCCTGCTTTACGATATTTTACAATGGCTCTTTTTTAACCATTTCGCAGCGAGGACATACTGTATTGACTTTGCTGTTTGTATTTTGTATTTCACTAAGGCTCCGATTACACATCTCTTCCCTTCCATAAGGTTTCTCTTGCTTTTTGATGGACAGAATATTCTACAATTCTGCACTTTTCTACCCAGTAAAAAAAAAAACGGTAAACTTGTGGACCAATTATAAGGCAAGAGGATTTATTAGATTCTGTTCCAAAATGAATCATAATAGATCTGTCAAATGCATCATGACTCCTATAATAATGGAAGCCATGATGCTTGTGAGAGCAGAGCTATAATACTAACCATAAATTTCGCAGCCCAGACAATCCGCAATATGGTCATTTGTTCACCGGCTTTTCAACTCTCCGGCAGTGCTGTGTCAGAAGTTCTTCTACCTGTGCGGCAGAAGTTATTATTTTCTTTGTCTTCTTTAGTAATTATTTGCATTCCCCATGAAATAACATTTTTGAAGCTCCTTTTTGTTATGCCCGTGCAGGGTTTATCCTCTGTGATCTATGTGGTTGTAAATATAATGTCCTAACTGGATGAATATACACACAATATACTAACATGGACAATGCAAAATATATTTAACCAAATCAATAATAGGAAAAAGGGAACCCCCACCTACAAATTAAAAAGCACCCTACCTATAAGCAGGGTGCTCGCTCTAGTATAATTTAAAGAGAAAATAGGCCTCTTTCATGAGTGCACAGGACAGTTGGAGATTTTTGATATTAACCCTTTCCAAACCAATTTTGGATTCAGGGCTTCCTAAAAGGCTTTCTCTTTTTGCTGTTATACAACGGTGCCATCTGCTGGCTAAAGCCAGTGTGTGTGTGCCAGAGAGGCTTCAACAGCGGAGTGGCTGGCGATAGACGGTAAGAATACCCTGTCGGACATCTTCTGACATTGAAGCTGTACAGAATGTAGGAAGACATCAGACAGGGGATTGGAAAGGGTTAAGGGCCCGACTCACACGGCCGTAAGTGTTAAATGCTGCGGGCCTCCCACAGCGTTTTACTGTGTTTTTATGGCTGTGACCTTGGACATGACCCTGCATACAGCCACTTATGGCGGAAGAATTCTACTGTGCATGACCACATAGTCATGCAGGCAGTAATGCACAATACACCTTTTTTTTTTGTTTATATTTCCTGCGCCGTCACTTAGTGATGACGCACATACCCGCAGCCCATACTGTTATTTATATATGCGACAATAGAGAACAATGGGTTCTATTTCACATATATAAGCGGCTAAATAGAACATGTTGCGTTCTATTTTGGGCTCAAGGATTACGCAATTTTGACACACTAATGTGAGTAGAACTGCGTAAGGCAATATAATTGATTGTCTGCGAGCTACAGTGTATCACGCTGGCGTTCACAGCCCATGTAATACGCAATTCCGATATGGTCGTGTGAGCCCGGCCTTACTCTGTATTGCATCATTTTCATGTGCTTGGCGTCTCACATAGTATTTTGCAGTACGTTTTATTACTTCTTGTTTAAATAGATCTTCCAGTTGTAAACTATACATGACGTATCCTCATAACAGGTTGTCAATAGTTGATGGGCAGGTTCCATTGCCTGGGACCCCCACCAATCAGCTGTCTTCTGAGCTGGTGGGATCTTGCAGGCCACTCATCTCAATTGAACCTTGGCCTGCAATACCAAACCTGGCCACTACAAAGGGAATAGAGCCATCTGCTTCCTACGGAAATCATCCCAGTGCATTGTTGGAGATCACGGAAGACAGATAGGCCATCAATACTTTACAACTAGACAACGCCTTTCATTTTTTAACTATTTTTGTGTTTATTTCTCTTTATTTTTCCTATGGGGGACCTTGGAACAAACTAAAACCCTTCCACAGACTTATGATCTCACTTTACAATACAACAGATCACTGTATACAATTTCTACATTTCATAGACAAATTTGATTAATGGGACAATATTAAAGGGGTTGTCCCGCGCCGAAACGGTTTTTTTTTTTTTTTAACCCCCCCCCCCCGTTCGGCGCGAGACAACCCCGATGCAGGGGTTAAAAAAACAAACCGCTCAGCGCTTACCTGAATCCCGGCGGTCCGGCGTCTTCATACTTACCTGCTGAAGATGGCCGCCGGGGTCTGCTCCCTCCGTGGACAGCAGCTCTTCTGTGCGGTCCATTGCCGATTCCAGCCTCCTGATTGGCTGGAATCGGCACGTGACGGGGCGGAGCTACACGGAGCCGGCATTCTGCACGAGCGGCTCCATTGAAGAGAGCAGAAGACCCGGACTGCGCAAGCGCGGCTAATTTGGCCATCGGAGGGCGAAAATTAGTCGGCTCCATGGGAACGAGGACGCTAGCAACGGAGCAGGTAAGTAAAAAACTTTTTATAACTTCTGTATGGCTCATAATTAATGCACAATGTACATTACAAAGTGCATTAATATGGCCATACAGAAGTGTATAGACCCACTTGCTGCCGCGGGACAACCCCTTTAAATAACCAGTAGAAAGCCCATCCCAGGACATCAACTACAATCTAGATGTATTAATATTCATGCTCAAAAAAACTATTCAGTGGAATTAGGAACATTTGTTATTTCAGTGCAAAGATATGATCACTTAAAGGGGTTGTCCCGCGGCAGCAAGTGGGGTTATACACTTCTGTATGGCCATATTAATGCACTTTGTAATGTACATTGTGCATTAATTATGAGCCATACAGAAGTTCTAAGAAGTTTTTCACTTACCTGCTCCGTTGCTAGCGTCCTCGTTTCCATGGAGCCGACTAATTTTCGCCATCTAATGGCCAAATTAGCCGCGCTTGCGCAGTCCGGGTCTTCTTCTTTTCTCAATGGGGCTCCGTGTAGCTCTGTGTAGCTCCGCCCCGTCACGTGCCGATTCCAGCCAATCATGAGGCTAGAATCGGCAATGGACCGCACAGAAGCCCTGCGGTCCACCGAGGGAGAGGATCCCGGCGGCCATCTTCAGCAGGTAAGTAAGAAGTCACCGGAGCGCGGGGATTCAGGTAAGCACTCTCCGGTGTTCTTTTTTAACCCCTGCATCGGGGTTGTCTCGCGCCGAACGGGGGGGGGTTGAAAAAAAAACAAACCTGTTTCGGCGCGGGACAACCCCTTTAAAATTGCATGCCCAAAACCAGATTCTGCACTACTGAGAGTCTCAGCATTTGACACCGTGCCACATAAAAGATTGATATATAAAAGAAAAACAGTTCGGATTGGGTGAAAACGTGTATATCTCGGTAAAGAACTGGCTGAGAGATGGAAAGCAGAGGGTGGTAATAAATGGTTCATACTCTGATTGGGCCACCGTCGCTAGTGGGGTGCCACAGGGTTCAGTATTAAGCCCCATTCTGTTCAATATATTTATCAACGACCTGATAGAGGGGCTGCACAGTAAAATATCAATATTTGCAGATGACACAAAATTATACAATATAATTAATACAACGGAGGACAATGTGCGGCTACAAACGGACCTGGATAAGCTGGGGGCTTGGGCAGAAAAATGGCAAATGAAGTTCAATGTGGATAAACGTAAGGTTATGCACATGGGCAGGAGAAACAGATGTCACCAATATACACTAAATGGGGTACTGCTAGGGAAAAGTGATATGGAAAAAGACCTGGTGTTATGTTGTGTTGCTGGAATATGTTGTTCTACAGCACACATGTCAAACGCATGGCCCCCTGGCTGTGCAGCAAGTTCCCTCACCCTCCGTGCAGTTGTCAGTAAGAGCTCTTAAATCGGCTTGTTTTGTCTAGTAGAGCAGACAGTAATAGAGGAGTGCTGATAGCACACTGACAACAGCCGCTGAGGAGGGAAGAAGCATGCAGCAGACATCATCTCTGGTGCGAGCAGCAGATGCAGGAGGAGAGCCGCTCAGCGCTGACCTCTTCTCATCGGCCCTCCCTCTGTTCATGGCAGCAGGTCTGAGTAGACATCAGGGGCCCAAGTATGCAGGAGGATAGCAGCCAGTATATGTGCCATTGGAACCACGTTGGATGCAAGTGAGTATACAGATTGTTCTGTCTGTTATATAAACATATGTGTTTGCATTGTGTATAAAAATGCAAAAGTGTCCTTGTGTGTGTGTGTATATATATATATATATATATATATATATATATATATAAAATGTATAAAAGTGTGCGCCTGTGTGTGTGTGTATATGTATATAATATATATATTTATATTATAGTGTGTGTCTATATATATATATATATATATTTATAAAATAATGTTTGTGCATATATTTGTATAATAGTGTGTTTGTGTGTGTATGTGTATATATACAGTATATATATATATATATATATATATACACTCACTAAAGAGGCCACTATGAGGTTACTATTAATACTGGGGCCACTATGGGGGACCCCATTACTACTGGGGCCACTATGGAGTTCACTATTACTACTGGGACCACTATGAGACAACTAGGACTTCTGGGGCCATTATGGGGGTTACTATTACTATCGGGGCCGCTATGGTAGCACTATTACTACAGAGGCCATTGTGGGGGTCACTATGACTACTGGGACTATTGTAGGAGCACTACGACTACTGGGGTCATTATGAGGATCACTATTATTATTGGGTCACTATGGGGATCTTATAACTACTGGGGCCACTATAAGTGACACTATTACCACTGGGGTCACTATGGGGACCTTATAACTACTGGGGTCACTATTGGGGACCCTATTACCACTCAGGCTACTATGGGGTTCACTATTACTATACAGTCTTACAATTAGAATCGACCCTTTAAAGGCAGCCATAAGGCTGACGTGGCCCTTGGTGAAAATGAGTTTGACACCACTGTTCTACAGGGTTCCAGGAGCACACTTGCACAGGTGAGGGTTCATTGAGCTGGCTGGGTTTGGTTGTTCAGATCAGCCAACCCCCTAGGTCTGAGTGTAGATATATACCCCAGCCTCTCTGCAATGAGAAAGCTGTATTTCCTCAGTCTTGTCTGCTGTGTGAGTAGTGTCTGGTCAGCTTTCAGCTTGGATGAATTTCAGGTAAGGGCTTATATTTTTAAACCCTTCCCGAAAATTCATCCCGCGCTAGCCGGCAGCCCATTGCTTTCAATGGAGCCGGCTGTATTGCCGGCTCCATTGAATTCAATGGTCAGTGCTCATTTAATCGAGACGAGCACCGCATGCTGCTCGTCTCGAGTAACGAGCATCTCGAGCACCCTAATACTCGAACGAGCATCAAGCTCGGACGAGTATGCCCGCTCATCTCTATTGTCATCATAAGATCCTGGTCGTGCAGTCTCAGATTCTGGGCCTATAGCTTCAAGCAACAATATTTTGTAGTAGTAAGATATTAATAAAAGCTTTTTCACACCTGTCATTTTTTTTCCTAGTATGTCTCACAGAGTTATCTTTATTAATGTGACCTAAAACTTTTTCAGTGTGATACCTAAAGGTCCAAGAATCCTACAAGTCCAATCAGCCACAAAAAAAAGGGTCAGACCTGATTGACAATGAGTGGTGGGGATCGCCCACTTGACATATTTGTAATGCTGGGAGACAGATCAGCCCCATTGATCCTATCCTGTGACAGGACCTTTTTATTCCAAGGATTTCTGATAATATAATGTTTCAAGGATGCCAGATGGGTTAGATTTTGAGAACAGCTCTATGTGGGGAAGGGAAGCATGGCTCAGCAGTGTCAGATTGGTGTGCCAAAGGCCCACCACTAAAATTCATGCAAATATTGCCTGATTCCCATTCCCAAATTCCTCGCCATTGCACTCTCTATATACGTCAATAGATCGGTGGCTGTATTTATGTGCAGCCCTGTCTACACTGAAGTATATGAAGAATGCAGCCAGCAGGAATTGCTAGTCACATCATACTCCCAGGTATGTCTGAGCCCCAGGCTTGGACTGGACCACAGAGGTACAGTTTAATCCCCTGGTATACCCTGAGTCAGGATGGGTCCCAAGAACCCCCACTACGTGAGCTGTGCTCTCTGCATTTGGGGGGTTACGTGGTGGTTATGCCTGCCCACTTTCTGTGATTTTTTTGCCTGTACGATATATTTCCCTTTCTGTGAATTTAATTTAATATTAGTGTAGGGTTGTGGGCTTACATATTTGGGCCAAAATATCAGCTAATGCCTTGCATTTATCAGTATTTATCTATAACATGCGATGTGGCTTTGAATGCTTGGGGAGCCCAGGGTGCCAGTGTGGTTCACCTGTGTGGTCCAGGGCAAGCCACTTGATTCAAATATGGTGTTTCTAATAGGTTGTAAGCCTGCATGGTGCACTACATGTATCATGTGGTCTGCCTCAATGTATCTACTTTTCTGTGCAGGAATAAACACTAAACACCCATCCCCATCAATATAAGGAGTGTTTGTGAGTGGCTGTTTCATCAGTGTCCTTCACATGTGTTACTTGCTCCTCTATTTAGCAGATCGGTTGCCTGCATGTTGGGGGATATGTAATGATTATACCTGCCCTCTTGTATCAGTATATCATGAGTATATGGCCAATTTCTGTGATTTTTTTTTTTTTTTGCCTGTATGATATTTCCCTTTCTGTGATTTGAAAATGCATTTCCTACATGCAAATATTACCTGATCCCCATCCACAAATTCCTCAACATTGCACTCTCTATTTACTTCAGTTGAAAGGTGACTGTGTTGGCGTGCATCCTGTCTACACTGAAGTATATGAAGAATGCAGCCGGCAGGAATTGGTAGTTACATCATACTCCCAGGTATGTCTGAGCCCCAGGCTGGAACTGGCCCACAGGGGAACAGGTGAGTCTCCTTGTATGCCTTGAGTCAGGGTGGATCCCCAGCAACCCCCCTACATGAGCTGTATAAATAGTCTGCATATATTGGGTAATTCCACTTTCCATATACTTCAAAAGAAAGGAAAACTGTTAAACTCCTCTATTGATTGTACCATCAACACATCTTCAGGGACAGAGTTCCATAGTCTCACTGCTCTTACAGCAAAGAACCGTCTTCTATGTTGGTGTAGAAACCCTCTTTCCTCTAGATGCAGATAATGTTCCTTGCTTCAATCATAATCCTGGGTATAAATAAATGACTTATCTGGGTGTTAAAGGGGTTGTCTCGCGGCAGCAAGTGGGGTTATACACTTCTGTATGGCCATATTAATGCACTTTGTAATGTACATCGTGCATTAAATATGAGCCATACAGAAGTTATTCACTTACCTGCTCCGTTGCTAGCGTCCACGTCTCCATGGTTCCGTCTAATTTCGCTGGCGGCTTGCTTTTTTAGACGCGCTTGCGCAGTCCGTTCTTCTGCTCTGAGCACGAGCCGCTTCAGCGTGCTCGCCGCTACAGCTCTTCTGCGCATGCGCAGACGAGCTGTAACTTCTCGGGAGCGCGCTGGAGCGGCCATTCTGCTACCATCCTCTCTTAGAGGAAGGTGCAGAAACTTTAGCGGCCCAGCAGTGCCTAGAAGCCGCCCAGCAGTGCCTAGAAGCCGCCCAGCCGTGCCGAGAAACCGCCCAGCCGTGCCGAGAAGCCGCCCAGCCGCCCAGGTAAGTGATGGGTCGGGGGTGATGTGTGACTAACTGGCCTGGGCCCCGGAGCCTAGCGCTGGGCCCCGGAGCCTACATCTGTAGCGAGGGGACTGCCGCTGGGCCTGGGGCCTATCGCTGGGCCCCGGAGCCTACATCTGAAGCGAGGGGACTGCCGCTGGGCCCCGGGGCCTATCGCTGGGCCCTGGAGCCTACATCTGTAGCGAGGGGACTGCCGCTGGGCCCCGGGGCCTATCGCTGGGCCCCGGAGCCTACATCTGAAGCGAGGGGACTGCCGCTGGGCCCCGGGGCCTATCGCTGGGCCCTGGAGCCTACATCTGTAGCGAGGGGACTGCCGCTGGGCCCCGGGGCCTATCGCTGGGCCCCGGAGACTACATCTGAAGCGAGGGTACTGCCGCTGGGCCCCGGGGCCTATCACTGTGGCCCGGGGCCTACATCTGTAGCGAGGGGACTGCCGCTGGGCCCCGGGGCCTACCGCTGTGGCCCCGGAGCCTTTGTCTGTTGTCAGGGGAATGCCGCGGGGGAGCTGGGGCCTAGCACTGGTTACCTGCTGCCTGGCGGTGGGTGACTGTGGCCCAAGAGCGTGTGCCATGGTGGGCCGCGTTCAATCCCGAGGCCCAGTCGGTGGCTGTGGGGTCCGGTCAGCGGCCGCGGTGGGTCCGGTCGGCGGCTGCGGGGCGTCTGGTTGTCAGGGAGACACAGCTGGTAGCGTCTCGGGAGCGCGCACGTCGGGCTACAGCAAGTGCGGTGCACCATGGGAGAAACCCGCGGTGCACCTTGGGAAAAGAACTGGCGGACATCTTTGGGAAACGTTTTATAAGTTGCTGAAACACAAGAACTGTGAGTAGAAACCTGCTTTAAAACCCATTTACACGTGTGCATAGTAATGTATGCTTAAGATGGGGGACTGGGCAATAAAAAAATTACACCCTTGCCTCGAGACAACCCCTTTAAGTGTAATCAGTAGAGTTGAGCAAACGTACTCTGTCGAGCTTGATGCTCGTTCGAGTATTAGCGTACTCGATGGTGCTCGTAACTCGAACGAGCATCAAGCCGTGTTCGATCCCACCCCAGTTTTTGTGACATGCCTGCTTTGGCCCCTCCCCGCCGCGATGCAGTGCGCGTCATTGGCAAATTTTTTGTCTGGCAGGCAAGGGAGAGAGAGAGAGAGAGACGAACCAAGGAAAAAAAAAAAAAGCTTGGGACCCGGCGTCCCACATACAAAAATACTCGAGTCTCCCATTGTAGACAATGGGGTTCGTTACTCAAGCAGAGCTCTCAAATTTTATGAAAAGCTCGACTCGAATAACGCGGATCCGAGCGTTTGGGTGCTCGCTCATCTCTAGTAATCAGATACACCAAGCAACTTGTATTTCACAAAGCCACAAGTGCTCTGGAGCGAGCGGTCATCCGGTTGGATGCTACAGCTGTCAATCCGAACTGTAGATCAGCTGAAAGGACAGAGAGGGAGTGAATCTAAGGAAGAAGCCCCGCCTCCAGATCACTTGCCAAGGTGCACGTCACTGAATAAGAATTGATTGTATTAAAGTAGTTGATAATAAACATTATACCCCTCCGTTCCCCTGCCCCTACATAGCACCGTCAGTAGGTTTGCACCTACAAAACTGCTAAAGAATCCCTTTAGATGCCATCTTACTGTAAAAGCATTATGGACACATTGTGTGTAGAGATGAGCAAACGTACTCGTCCAAGCTTGATATTCGTTCGAGTATTAGCGTGTTCGAGATGCTCGTTACTAGAGGCGAGTACCACGCGATGTTCGAGTTACTTTCACTTTCATCTCTGAGACGTTAGCGCGCTTTTCTGGCCAATTGAAAGACAGGGAAGGCATTACAACTTCCCCCTGCGACGTTCAAGCCCTATACCACCCCCTGCAGTGAGTGGCTGGCGAGATCAGGTGTCACCCGAGTATATAAATCGGCCCCTCCCGCGGCTCGCCACAGATGCATTCTGACAGAGATCAGGGAAAGTGCTGCTGATGCCAGAGCTGCTATAGGGAGAGCGTTAGGAGTGATTTTAGGCTTCAAGAACCCCAACGGTCCTTCTTAGGGCCACATCTGACCGTGTGCAGTACTGTTGAGGCTGCTTTTAGCAGTGTTGCACTTTTGTATATCGGGCGTGCAAAGCATTGCGTCCTCAGTCTGCAGTCATTGTACAGAGTATAGGGCCAGTACTGGTGAGGCAGGGAAAGAGATATACAGGCTATATAGGCAGTGGGCTTTTTCAAAAAAATTGGGGAAAAATACTATATTTGGGCTGCCTGTGACGGTCTTCAGTTTACTGCGTGTCTGCTGGGGGTAGTAGTCCTAATTAATACGCAGCTAAGCGTTACAGCAGGCTTGCACAAAATTGTTTCCTGGCTCTGCTGTCTCTGTTACATCACCGCCGTCATCCCGCCAGAGGGAAACAGTATACATAATATTATACGCTGCCTACAGTATCTGTCTGCTGGGGGTAGTAGTCCTAATTAATACGCAGCTAAGCGTTAGAGCAGGCTTGCGCAAAATTGTTTCCTGGCTCTGCTGTCTCTGTTACATCACCGCTGTCATCCCGCCAGAGGGAAACAGTATACATAATATTATACGCTGCCTACAGTATCTGTCTGCTGGGGGTAGTAGTCCTAATTAATACGCAGCTAAGCGTTTCAGCAGGCTTGCGCAAAATTGTTTCCTGGATCTGCTGTCTCTGTTACATGATCGCTGTCATCCCGCCAGAGGGAAACAGTATACATAATATTATACGCTGCCTACAGTATCTGTCTGCTGGGGGTAGTAGTCCTAATTAATACGCAGCTAAGCGTTACAGCAGGCTTGCACAAAATTGTTTCCTGGCTCTGCTGTCTCCGTTACATCACCGCCGTCATCCCGCCAGAGGGAAACAGTATACATAATATTATACGCTGCCTACAGTATCTGTCTGCTGGGGGTAGTAGTCCTAATTAATACGCAGCTAAGCGTTTCAGCAGGCTTGCGCAAAATTGTTTCCTGGATCTGCTGTCTCCGTTACATCACCGCCGTCATCCCGCCAGAGGGAAACAGTATACATAATATAATACGCTGCCTACAGTATTTGTCTGCTGGGGGTAGTAGTCCTAATTAATACGCAGCTAAGCGTTAGAGCAGGCTTGCGCAAAATTGTTTCCTGGCTCTGCTGTCTCTGTTACATCACCGCCGTCATCACGCCAGAGGGAAACAGTATACATAATATTATACGCTGCCTACAGTATCTATCTGCTGGGGGTAGTAGTCCTAATTAATACGCAGCTAAGCGTTACAGCAGCCTTGCACAAAATTGTTTCCTGGCTCTGCTGTCTCCGTTACATCACCGCCGTCATCCCGCCAGAGGGAAACAGTATACATAATATTATACGCTGCCTACAGTATCTGTCTGCTGGGGGTAGTAGTCCTAATTAATACGCAGCTAAGCGTTACAGCAGGCTTGCGCAAAATTGTTTCCTGGCTCTGCTGTCTCTGTTACATCACCGCCGTCATCCCGCCAGAGGGAAACAGTATACATAATATTATACGCTGCCTACAGTATCTGTCTGCTGGGGGTAGTAGTCCTAATTAATACGCAGCTAAGCGTTTCAGCAGGCTTGCGCAAAATTGTTTCCTGGCTCTGCTGTCTCCGTTACATCACCGCCGTCATCCCGCCAGAGGGAAACAGTATACATAATATAATACGCTGCCTACAGTATTTGTCTGCTGGGGGTAGTAGTCCTAATTAATACGCAGCTAAGCGTTAGAGCAGGCTTGCGCAAAATTGTTTCCTGGCTCTGCTGTCTCTGTTACATCACCGCCGTCATCACGCCAGAGGGAAACAGTATACATAATATTATACGCTGCCTACAGTATCTATCTGCTGGGGGTAGTAGTCCTAATTAATACGCAGCTAAGCGTTACAGCAGCCTTGCACAAAATTGTTTCCTGGCTCTGCTGTCTCCGTTACATCACCGCCGTCATCCCGCCAGAGGGAAACAGTATACATAATATTATACGCTGCCTACAGTATCTGTCTGCTGGGGGTAGTAGTCCTAATTAATACGCAGCTAAGCGTTACAGCAGGCTTGCGCAAAATTGTTTCCTGGCTCTGCTGTCTCTGTTACATCACCGCCGTCATCCCGCCAGAGGGAAAGAGTATACATAATATTATACGCTGCCTACAGTATCTGTCTGCTGGGGGTAGTAGTCCTAATTAATACGCAGCTAAGCGTTTCAGCAGGCTTGCGCAAAATTGTTTCCTGGATCTGCTGTCTCCGTTACATCACCGCCGTCATCCCGCCAGAGGGAAACAGTATACATAATATTATACGCTGCCTACAGTATCTGTCTGCTGGGGGTAGTAGTCCTAATTAATACGCAGCTAAGCGTTAGAGCAGGCTTGCGCAAAATTGTTTCCTGGCTCTGCTGTCTTTGTTACATCACCGCCGTCATCCCGCCAGAGGGAAACAGTATACATAATATTATACGCTGCCTACAGTATCTATCTGCTGGGGGTAGTAGTCCTAATTAATACGCAGCTAAGCGTTACAGCAGGCTTGCACAAAATTGTTTCCTGGCTCTGCTGTCTCCGTTACATCACCGCCGTCATCCCACCAGAGGGAAACAGTATACATAATATTATACGCTGCCTACAGTATCTGTCTGCTGGGGGTAGTAGTCCTAATTAATACGCAGCTAAGCGTTTCAGCAGGCTTGCGCAAAATTGTTTCCTGGCTCTGCTGTCTCCGTTACATCACCGCCGTCATCCCGCCAGAGAAAAACAGTATACATAATATTATACGCTGCCTACAGTATCTGTCTGCTGTATCAGCTCAGCATTTTAAAAAAATAGAAGCAAAATACTTAAGGCCTACTACTGGCCTTTGGCCACTTGACTGCTTCTGCGCTGTGAATTCCACTAGCTCAGTCATACGCACCTATGTCTCACTACAGGCGTGCGCAAAATTATTTCTTGGCTCTGCTGTGCGTTCCGTAAGGGAAGTCAGCCTCCAACCACAGGCCAATAAGAGGCACATTTAATTACAGCGTTCTGTTTCTGCACTACTGGTAATACAGCATGCTGAGGGGTAGGGGTAGGCCTAGAGGACGTGGACGCGGCCGAGGACGCGGAGGCCCAAGTCAGGGTGTGGGCACAGGCCGAGCTCCTGATCCAGGTGTATCGCAGCCGACTGCTGCGGGATTAGGAGAGAGGCACGTTTCTGGCGTCCACACATTCATCTCACAATTAATGGGTCCACGCGGTAGACCTTTATTAGAAAATGAGCAGTGTGAGCAGGTCCTGTCGTGGATGGCAGAAAGTGCATCCAGCAATCTATCGACCACCCAGAATTCTGCGCCGTCCACTGCTGCAACTCTGAATCCTCTGGCTGCTGCTCCTCCTTACTCCCAGCCTCCTCACTCCATTACAATGACACATTCTGAGGAGCAGGCAGACTCCCAGGAACTGTTCCCGGGCCCCTGCCCAGAATGGCCAGCAATGGTTCCTCTCCCACCAGAGGAGTTTGTCGTGACCGATGCCCAACCTTTGGAAAGTTCCCGGGGTCCGGGGGATGAGGCTGGGGACTTCCGGCAACTGTCTCAAGAGCTTTCAGTGGGTGAGGAGGACGATGACGATGAGACACAGTTGTCTATCACTCAGGTAGTAGTAATTGGAGTAAGTCCGAGGGAGGAGCGCACAGAGGATTCGGAGGAAGAGCAGCAGGACGATGAGGTGACTGACCCCACCTGGTTTGCTATGCCTACTGAGGACAGGTCTTCAGAGGGGGAGGCAAGTGCAGCAGCAGGGCAGGTTGGAAGAGGCAGTGCGGTGGCCAGGGGTAGAGGCAGGGCCAGACCGAATAATCTACCAACTGTTTCCCAAAGTGCCCCCTCGCGCCATGCCACCCTGCAGAGGCCGAGGTGCTCAAAGGTCTGGCAGTTTTTCACTGAGAGTGCAGACGACCGACGAACAGTGGTGTGCAACCTTTGTCGCGCCAAGATCAGCCGGGGAGCCACCACCACCAGCCTCACCACCACCAGCATGCGCAGACATATGATGGCCAAGCACCCCACAAGGTGGGACGAAGGCCATTCACCGCCTCTGGTGTGCACCGCTGCCCCTCCCCTGTGCCCCAACCTGCCACTGAGATCCAACCCCGCTCTCAGGACACAGGCACTACCGTCTCCTGGCCTGCACCCACACCCTCAACTCCGCTGTCCTCGGCCCCATCCACCAATGTCTCTCAGCGCACCGTCCAGCCGTCGCTAGCGCAACTGTTGGAGCGCAAGCGCAAGTACGCTGCCACGCACCCGCACGCTCAAGCGTTAAACGTGCACATAGCCAAATTTATCAGCCTGGAGATGCTGCCGTATAGGGTTGTGGAAACGGAGGCTTTCAAAGGTATGATGGCGGCCAAGGCCCCGCGCTACTCAGTTCCCAATCGCCACTACTTTTCCCGATGTGCCGTCCCAGCCCTGCACGACCACGTCTCCCGCAACATTGTATGCGCCCTCACCAACGCGGTTACTGCCAAGGTCCACTTAACAACGGACACGTGGACAAGCACAGGCGGGAAGGGCCACTATATCTCCCTGATGGCACATTGGGTGAATTTAGTGGAGGCTGGGACAGAGTCAGAGCCTGGGACCGCTCACGTCCTACCCACCCCCAGAATTGCGGGCCCCAGCTCGGTGGTGGTATCTGCGGCGGTGTATGCTTCCTCCACTAAACCACCCTCCTCCTCCTCCTCCTACGCAACCTCTGTCTCGCAATCAAGATGTGTCAGCAGCAGCACGTTGCCAGCAGTCGGTGTTGCGCGGCACGGCAGCACAGCGGTGGGCAAGCGTCAGCAGGCCGTGCTGAAACTACTCAGCTTAGGAGAGAAGAGGCGCATGGCCCACGAACTGCTGCAGGGTCTGACAGAGCAGACCGACCGCTGGCTTGCGCCGCTGAGCCTCCAACCGGGCATGGTCGTGTGTGACAACGGCCGTAACCTGGTGGCGGCTCTGCAGCTCGGCAGCCTCACGCACATGCCATGCCTGGCCCACGCCTTTAATTTGGTGGTTTAGCGCTTTCTGAAAAGCTACCCATGCTTGTCAGACCTGCTTGGAAAGGTGCGCCGACTCTGCGCACATTTCCGCAAGTCCCACACGGACGCTGCCACCCTGCGCACCCTGCAACATCGGTTTCATCTGCCAGTGCACCGACTGCTGTGCGACGTGCCCACACGGTGGAACTCTACGCTCCACATGTTGGCCAGGCTCTATGAGCAGCATAGAGCTATAGTGGAATACCAACTCCAACATGGGCGGCGCAGTGGGAGTCAGCTTCCTCAATCCTTTACAGAAGAATGGTGAGCGGTGATGCTGCAAACATTAGCGTTACCATTCCTCTGCTATGCCTCTTGAGAAGTTCCCTGCAAAGCATAAAGGCAGACGCTTTGCGCTCGGAAACAGAGGCGGGGGAAGACAGTATGTCGCTGGATAGTCAGAGCACCCTCCTGTCTATAGCTCAGCGCATTGAGGAGGAGGAGGAGGAGGAGGATGAGGAGGAGGGGGAAGAGACAGCTTGGCCCACTGCTGAGGGTACCCATGCTGCTTGCCTGTCATCCTTTCAGCGTGTATGGCCTGAGGAGGAGGAGGATCCTGAAAGTGATCTTCCTAGTGAGGACAGCCATGTATTGCGTACAGGTACCCTGGCACACATGGCTGACTTCATGTTAGGATGCCTTTCTCGTGACCCTCGCGTTACACGCATTCTGGCCACTACGGATTACTGGGTGTACACACTGCTCGACCCACGGTATAAGGAGAACCTTTCCACTCTCATACCCGAAGAGGAAAGGGGTTCGAGAGTGATGCCATACCACAGGACCCTGGCGGACAAACTGATGGCAAAATTCCTATCCGACAGCGCTAGTGGCCGAAGGCGCAGTTCCGAGGGCCAGGTAGCAGGGGAGGCGCGGAGATCAGGCAGCACGTATAGCACAGGCAGGGGAACACTCTCTAAGGCCTTTGACAGCTTTCTGGCTCCCCAGCAAGACTGTGTCACCGCTCCCCAGTCAAGGCTGAGTCGGCGGGAGCACTGTAAAAGGATGGTGGGGGAGTACGTAGCCGATCGCACGACCGTCCTCCGTGACGCCCCTGCTCCCTACAACTACTTGGTGTCGAAGCTGGACACGTGGCCTGAACTCGCGCTGTATGCCCTGGAGGTGCTTGCTTGTCCTGCGGCTAGCATCTTGTCAGAGAGGGTGTTTAGTGCGGCTGGGGGAATCATCACAGATAAGCGTACCCGCCTGTCAACCGACAGTGCCGACAGGCTTACACTCATCAAGATGAACAAAGCCTGCATTTCCCCAGACTTCTCTTCTCCACCAGCGGACAGCAGCCATACCTAAACAATACGTAGGCTGCACCCGCGGATGGAAGCACTGTTCTCTATCACCATCAAAAACGTGGACCTTTTAGCTTCATCAATCTGTGTATAATATTCATCCTCCTCCTCCTGCTCCTCCTCCTGAAACCTGACGTAATCACGCTGAACGGGCAATTTTTCTTAGGCCCACAAGGCTCAGTCATATAATTTTTGTAAACAATTTTTATACGTTTCAATGCTCATTAAAGCGTTGAAACTTGCACCTGAACCAATTTTTATTTTAACTGGGCTGCCTCCAGGCCTAGTTACAAATTAAGCCACATTAACCAAAGCGATTAATGGGTTTCACCTGCCCTCTTGGTTGGGCATGGGCAATTTTTCTGACGTACATTAGTACTGTTGGTACACCAAATTTTTTGGGCCCTCGCCTACAGTGTAATCCAATTAATTTTTAGCCCACCTGCATTAAAGCTGACGTTACCTCAGCTGTGCTGGGCACTGCAATGGGATATATTTATGTACCGCCGGTGGCTTCCTGGCACCCACCCATGCTGTCGGCTCACACGGAGTTGTAACTGCATGTGTCCACTTCTAAAGAACTCCAGTCTGACTGGGGCATGCAGTGTGGGCCGAAGCCCACCTGCATTAAACATGACATTACCTCAGCTGTGATGGGCAATGCAATTGGATATATTTATGTACAGTCGGTGGCTTCCTGGCACCCACCCATGCTGTCGGTCCACAGGGACTTCACAATAGGGAGTTGTACCTGCCTGTGTCTATGAATTAAAAAGCCCGGTCAGGTTGGGGCATGCAGTGTGGGCCGAAGCCCACCTGCATTTAATCTGACATTAGCTCTGCTGTCCAGGGCACTGCAATGGGATACATTTATGTACAGCCGGTGGGTTCCAGGGAGCCACCCATGCTGTGGGTGCACACGGAATTCCCATTGCGGAGTTGTACCTGCCTGTGACTATTTATAAAAAAACGCGGTCTGACTGGGGCATGCAGACACCTTGACAGAATGAATAGTGTGTGGCACATATGTTCCCCATTGCTATGCCCACGTGTGCAGCTCCTGATGGCGGTGGCACAGGATTATATTTCTCATTGCTTCTGTACAGCATTGTGGGCTATCGCCCCGCCCCTTTTAAAGAGAGTCGCTGCCTAGCCGTGCCAACCCTCTGCAGTGTGTGTCTGCAGTTCCTCCTCATGGCAGATGCACTTATAAATAGACATGAGGGTGATGTGGCATGAGGGCAGCTGAAGGCTGCGCAGGGACACTTTGGTGTGCGCTGTGTACACTGGGTCGTGCGGGGGGTTGGGCAGCATGTAACCCAGGAGAAGTGGCAGCGGAGTGTCATGCAGGCAGTGATTGTGCTTTGTTGGAGGTAGTGTGATGCTTAGCTAAGATATGCATTGCTAATGAGGGCTTTTCAGAAGTAAAAATTGTTGGGAGGGGGGGGCACTCTTGCCGCTATTGTGGCTTAATAGTGGGACCTGGGAACTTGAGATGCAGCCCAACATGTAGCCCCTCGCCTGCCCTATCCGTTGCTGTGTCGTTCCCATCACTTTCTTGAATTGTCCAGATTTTCACAAATGGAAACCTTAGCGAGCATCGGCGAAATACAAAAATGCTCGGGTCGCCCATTGACTTCAATGGGGTTCGTTATTCGAAACGAACCCTCGAGCATCGCGAAAATTTCGTCCCGAGTAACGAGCACCCGAGCATTTTGGTGCTCGCTCATCTCTAATTGTGTGATAATATTATAGTCTTAATATACAATATTTGACCCTGAGACAAGTCCCGGCACAAATATTAAGCGGGCCTGTGTGTTCAGCTATATACGTTTTGACTTAATAGAGCAATTTACTATAAGACGCGTCTTTTTACTTGTCCTCTTCCCTAATCTGCTAGTATCTCTCATTTGGCAAAACAGCTCATCGTATCCTAAGAGGTTTTTTTTGGCAGAATATGACACCATATGGGTGTTATTAACAATCCACAAATTAAGCTCATTATGTGGTGCTTGATTTTATAAACATTTCTCAATAGCGTGCACAAATAAAATTAGTTTTTATGGAAATGTTTGCCAATAACGATGTCTGCTACTAAGTGATTTATGTCTAAACAAAATGTAATCAAAACACGTTCATTACTTTTAAATCACTATTTCCAAACATAATTTCTGTTCTCATACTGTGCCATCTCTCCGTGGCAAGGGAAGTGCACCTTTACTTGGTAAAAGGCAATCAACCAATTATCCTACGACAAGCCAGGTGTTTTGCTGTGGAGGACACAACCTATCAATGTTATAAGCAGCGATTACAGGTTTTCATTTAGAAGGTTTGTCCACTTTCACACATTTTTTAATTGTTGCTCCATTGCATTTAAAATTACAAAATGAAGCAATTTTGCAAATCGTCTTTATTAATAACATCTTGCTGTTTTGTGTCAGCAGCTCCCATGCAGATCTATGTGTCTCCATAGTAATAGAGTAGAATCTATGGTACTCGTATCCTCTTCTGCGGCAGAGGAACCACTCAGCCACTTTAGGGTACTTTTACATGGGCTAAAAGTCATCCAAATAATCGCTCAGATGAGCGAGTAAGATCAACTGTTGGCCTGTGTAAATGTAGCGGGCAGGGAGTCTTCCTGGAGCTGGTGCTCCGTCACCGGTATCAGTTGTGCACGGCCCCTGGGGGAGTGCTTGGCCTTGGAGTGCAGCAACTGAAGGGGGAGAACCAGGCCAAGCTACAGACTGGCAGCCTCGGCTATAACCTCTGCGCCATTGAGAGGAATGAAGTTGTTGTGCATGTACAACCAGTGGTTACATTCCCCACTACACTACAGAACCGCATCTCCCATCCTTGGGATCAGTGGGGGTGCCATCGCCGGAATACTTCATAAATAATGAAATTCCCTTTGTCCCTAAACAGGTTAAATGAACAAATACAACTGACACTGTAAAGCCTACAATCCCTGGAACTGCCTTCCCAAGAGTACCCCCAGTCTAAATGGAACAGTGGGGATTTCAAAAGAGTTTAGCATCCCTCTTGTGTGCAAAAATGCTAGTAAATTTACTGAATATTAAAGAAAAATTGAAAATCTTCTGATCCAATATTACATTGTAGCAGATTGTATAGAATTGAGAAACACAGCTACTTTCTTCCAAAAAGAATGCCACAGGGTGTCCTTGATATTTCAACTGATCTCCATGGGACTAAGATGCAATACCTTTTGCAACCTGTGGACTGATGAGGCACTGTTTTTGAAAGAATACAACCATGCTTTTCAAATCCTATACATCTCTTGAGCAGAGTAACACCTTAAAATTATTACAAGTGTTGAATCTGGGGATCAGTCTGTATTCACTCTCTCAGATATCGAGTTTTTGATTTATGCTATTAAAAAAAATCTCCATGCTCATGCAAATTAGGCAAATCATGTGGCAAAGATCTCAGAGTAACCCTAATCTAATAGTGGGTCACATTGAAACTCGCAGGTTGCTGCAATGGTGAGCCACAGATTGCAGAAAAATCCAAACATGCTGGTTTTTGTGTGATATGACGGCTATTGTTCTCAGTAAGAGAAACAAAACAATCTTGTAGATATGATACCTTCTAATGGCTAACAGATAGAAATTTATGGTAATAGTGTAAGCTGTTGAGGCTGCTTAAAGGGGTTGTCCAACTTATATAAAGTGCTTCTCATTGGGTTCGCCATGCTGTGTAATAACAAAGCAGTTGATACTCACCTCTCTCCGTTCCCCGTTCATCCGCCACTGCTGCTCCATTCCCCTGCAGGCTGCCTTAGACGTCCCATACAACTGCTGCTGTAGCCTATTGCAAAGCTCAGCGATCATTGCTGAGTGCTGTTACTGCCTGCAGCAGCTTGTTTGCAGACGGCTCAGGCTACTTGCAGCCTGTAAAGATTACGTCAGCAGGGAGACTGAAGCCGTCGGGGAGAAGAGAGAGTTGAGCATCTGCTGCTTTGTTATCTTACAGCATGGGGTACTTGGTGAGAGGCACTTTATATAACTCGGACAACCCCTTTAAGCCTCTTCAAGCTGGTTTAGCAAACTTTTTAACAAACTGATCTGAGTGCTGCGGTCGCAGCAACTTGTGAGCTACAAAACTACCTGCAATGACTTCTATTACATTGAGAAATTGCAGTAATACACTGCAATCTTGGCCCGCAAGAACTGTTCACAGTTGCCATGTAGCCCTAGCCTAAATTGTAACTTGATCTGATTTCCATATCAAGAAGTGGCTAGAACTCCTCTTCTATTTTGTTGTAGTATGCGGAATGCAGCGTCCATCATGCAGAATGGAAGGCATTAATACTCAGCCATATAGTGAAACGTAAACTCGTTGAGCAGTCACATATTTCACAAGGATTCCAGATAAATGGGATTGTTTCAGTGTGGTCATTTTCCTGTCCACATCCAGAGTGTTCGGCTCTCACGCTAGGCTATGCTTGGGTTACTTTGCAGTTAGTATTAGGGTTGGATGACATTCAAGGTCATAAATTACTGGGTAGCCAGTGTTAAACAAATAATGGAGACAGTCAGACACAGAGACTGATTCCATAAGCAGTACTATTAATTACAAGTCCAATAAAACTTTTATACAGCTTTGTGTCCCAAGACGTTAAGAAATGTATATATTTTGAAAACAGACTTCGGTAATACAATATAACCTATGGCATGCTTTATGTGGCTTTCAAAATTTCCTCAAACTTCAAGGCCCGGGATGACACGGTTGTTTCTAACAGATGGCTTACAACAGAACAGCCTTAGGACATTCAACAGAGTTTATCTGTCATAATTCAGCTGCGTGTCGCACATATCATTCCAAATTTTTCCATGAGCGTTAGTAATTACAATACAAGACTCAATGAACTGGGATACTTTAACCCTTTTTCTTGTCATTTTTGTTTTTTCCTCCCACTTTCAAAAATCATAACTCTTTTATTTATCCATCGACGTAGCCTTCTAAGGGTTTGTTTTTTGTGGGACGTGTTGAATTTTTCACTGGTACTATATAATGTAATGAAAAGCTTTTAACAATTTTGAAGTGGCATGAAATGGAAAAAAACACAATTCCGCCATCTTTGGGGAGGGAGGTGAGGTGTCGGTAGGGGGTCTTGTCTTTACGGTGTACAAAAAGGACATGATAACTTTTGTACTATGGGTTAGTACGATTACAACAATACCACATTTAGGGCTCGGTCAGACGAACGTGTATTTTATGCGCACATAATGCACACTTCTAAAAGAACCAATGGGTTCCTATAGAATCGTTCATATGCACAGAATTTAAAGCACTAAATAGCACGCACCTAAAGAAGATAGGACATAGGTGCGCGTTTTGCAGGAGTTTCCATTGACTTCTGTGGGAGCAGGAGTTAAAGGGGTTGTCTCGCGAAAGCAAGTGGGGTTCAGCACTTCTGTATGGCCATATTAATGCACTTTGTAATATACATTGTGCATTAAATATGAGCTATACAGAAGTTATTCACTTACCTGCTCCGTTGCTGGCGTCCCCGTCTCCATGGCTCCGTCTAATTTCGGGGTCTTCTTGCTTTTTTAGACGCGCTTGCGCAGAAGGGTCTCCTCCTTCTGGTCGGTCCGGGCACGAGCGACGTTCTGGCTCTGCCCCCTTCTACGCGTCATCGCGTAGCTCCGCCCTGTCACATGTGCCAATTCCAGCCAATCAGGAGGCTGGAATCGGCAATGGACCGCACAGAGCCCACGGTGCATCATGGGAGAAGACCCGCGGTGCATCGTGGGTGAAGATCCCGGTGGCCATCTTGGAGAAGGAAGAAGTAGGAAGAAGGAAGAAGTCGCAGAGCGGGGATTCGAGTAAGTAATATTATTTTTTTAATTTTAACACATCCCTTGGGTTTGTCCTGCGCCGAACAGGGGGCCTATGCAAAAAAAAAAGCCATTTCGGCGCGAGACAACCCCTTTAATGGAAACTCCTGCTCTGCCAATAGCTTCCCCGCTGCTTACAGCGGGACATTTAATAGGTACTTCTGGCCAGAAGCACCTTTTAAATGTCCAGCTGTTAAGCCCTTAGTCCCCGCGGGGATGAGGGGACTCCCAGAGGGTTCTGTTAATCCCCGCAGGGAGTCCCTCATAACTGAACACTGTGACAGCACTGACACAGTGTTCAGTGATGTGGGGACAAAAGAATCCCCTGCCACAGCTGTCACAGCTGTGGCGGGGGGGGGGGGGGCGATACCATCCCATTGCTTTCAATGAGGCTTGCATTGCTGCCACTCTATTGAAAGCAATGGGATAAAGGCAACCCCACAGGGCTTTTCGGGGAAGGGCTTTAAATATAAGCCCTTCCCTGAAAATAACCCCTAGCTGCTGGAAAAAAAGAATAATAATACATCGCCTCTCCGGCGCTGTCGGGGCTCCGGTGCGTCTTCTTCCCAGCTCCCCTGCACTGTTCTAAAGCATTTTCTTCTGGCCAGGGATTAAAAAAAAAAAACACCTCCTGAAAGCGCTGACTCTGATTGGCTGAGCACTGTGACCAATCACAGGCAGTGCTCGGCTGTCATTAAATGAATGGCTGAGCACTGCCTCTGATTGGTCACAGTGCTCAGCCAATCAGAAGCAGCGCTTTCAGGAGGTGAGGATTTTTAAATCCCCGGCCAGAAGAAAATACATTAGAACAGTACAAGGGAGTCCGGAAGAAGACGTGCCGCAGCCCCGACAGCACCGGAGAGGTGATGTATTATTTTTTTTATTTTCCAGCAGCTAGGGATTTTTCACGGAAGGGCTTATATTTCAAGGCCTTCCCTGAAAACCCCTGCGGGGGTTGCCTTCATCTCATTGCTTTCAATGGGGCGGCAGCTGCTGCGGCCCCATTGATAGCAATGGGATAGCATCGCCTCCTCTGCCACAGCTGTGACAGCTGTGGCAGGGGATTCTTTCATCCCACTGCAGTCTGCTCATCACTGAACACTGTGACAGTGCTGTCACAGTGTTCAGTGATGAGGGGACCTTCATGGAGCAGCTGCGCTTCTCCAAGCGCAGCTGCTCCAGCAAACAGACAAAGTCTCTTATGCTGTGCATATGAAACTTTGCCTATTCACGCATTTTGCACTAATGCGTGCAGCACATGTTTTTTGCTCAAATGGGTGCACAGAAAAACACGGTCATTTGACAGATCACATATAGTTTTTTTTCCTGTATTTCTTTTTAAAAAAATAGAATATCTTTGGAAAAAAAATATTCTCTGCCACCATCTTCTGACAGCCACAGCTTTATTTTTTCGTTGTCATAGTTGAGGACTCGTTTTTTGTGGGATGTCCTGTAGTTTCTATTGCTATAATTTTAGAATACATACTAGTTTCTGATTTCTTTTTATAAAAAGATTTCTTGGCTACGGGGTCACTGAGGGATTAATATTGCATTACTTTGATAGCTCGGACTTTTATAGATGTAATGATACCAAATAGGCTTTTGGTTTTTTTTTGTTTTGATTTTTTATTATAAATATGGGGGAAAAGTTTTAACTTTTACTATCTTTCATTTTTTTAATAACTAATACAACTTTTTTAAGACTTATTTTTATATATTTTAGTCCCTATAGGGGACTTGAACTTGTGATCGTTTGATCGCTCATAGATTATAATGCAATACCACGGTATTGTATTATACAGCTTTGTCACAGGCAGATCATCTCATCGTGAGGGCTATTCAGGACACCAAAATACCAATCAGGGCATTTATATACCACTGTCAGAATTGATAGCGGCATTTAGAGGGTAAATAACCACAATCAGCGTTCCCGTTGATCACTGCTATTGCTGGCGTGTGTCAACAGTCAAAGACACCCAACACCTACATTGTATAGAGTGAGATCAGCTCCTAATTCCACCGCATACAAACCCCCGAACCTCCATGACTTAACTATACGTCCCAAGGTGTTAAGGGGTTAATGCCTACCATTGCAGTCTTACATGGATTCAAGTACAACCAGATTAATATCTGTACAGTATGTCTTTCCAATGCACTTTTATATTTTGTGCCACATCATATCATAGGCTATCACTTGTGGCTGAGCAACATAAAATGATAATATATAATAACTATAACAATAAATCAAATGTACGTGGCACCTTATGTGGGTCTCTTCCAATATCTTATTTTTTGTAACACATTTAAAGAGAAGAAGTAAAGTAAAGACACAGATACTGATACAAATGAAAGACAAATCGTCAATTCTTTACTATTAACTGTTAAAGGGGTTTTCCAGAAAACACTATTGATGATCTATCCGCAGGATGGTCATTAATAGATTGTCTGGCGTCTGACACTAAAGACCCCAGCCAATCAGCTGATCGGGCACCCTCTGTCTGCATTGCTAAATACAGAGGTATGGAGTGGAAATAGATAACTCTGACCCCTGTGTAGTGGCAGATGATTGTAACTGCAGGCGCAACTCTTATTAAAATCAATGGGAGGTGTACCTGCAGTTTCAAGTGCCAACCAGTACACGGGTTTCCACTCCATCCCACTGTGTGTAGTGGTGCTGACAGCGGGCACCCAGCTGATCAGCCAGCATCCTGAGCAGCGGACCCAAGCAGATCAACTATTGATGACCTATCCTGAGGATACGTCATCGGTAGTATTTCCCTTTAACATGTCACAGTAATAATGCAGTCCAATGGGCAGGCAGTATGCTACAGAAGATGGAAAGCAGAGACAATTGGTATTTAGTTTTGTGAGAAAAGATTCAGCATAACGTGTAATTTATTGCTCCAAAACTCTGCTAACTCTGGGCTTAGGAGTCAAGTGGGCGGTCCTTTCAGTGATTGACATCTATCTCTCTATACACATACAGGAAAGCTGTCAATGACTCAGCAGGACCACCCATCAGACTCCTAAGCCCAGAATGAGCAGAGAAGTAAATGAATAAAATACAAGTTATATTGAATATTTTCCCACAAAACTATATATCAATCTCCTCAGCTCCTCCTGTTTCAGGTTCCCTTTAAAGTGACATCAAACAACAACAAACTAAAGCAAACAGAAACAAACTAATCGCCAATGATACAATGAATTCTCTTCATACACAGCACATTAGTAGCAGATGGGTGAACAGTAGAGATGAGCGAGCACCAAAATGCTCGGGTGCTCGTTACTCGGGACGAAATTTTCGCGATCCTCGAGGGTTCGTTTCGAGTAACGAACCCCATTGAAGTCAATGGGCGACCCGAGCATTTTTGTATATCGCCGATGCTCGCTAAGGTTTCCATTTGTGAAAATCTGGGCAATTCAAGAAAGTGATGGGAACGACACAGCAACGGATAGGGCAGGCGAGGGGCTACATGTTGGGCTGCATCTCAAGTTCCCAGATCCCACTATTAAGCCACAATAGCAGCAAGAGTGCCCCCCCCAACAACTTTTACTTCTGAAAAGCCCTCATTAGCAATGCATACCTTAGCTAAGCACCACACTACCTCCAACAAAGCACAATCACTGCCTGCATGACACTCCGCTGCCACTACTCCTGGGTTACATGCTGCCCAACCAACCCCCCCGCGCACGACCCAGTGTCCACAGCGCACACCAAAGTGTCCCTGCGCAGCCTTCAGCTGCTCTCATGCCACACCACCCTCATGTCTATTTATAAGTGCGTCTGCCATGAGGAGGAACCGCAGGCACACACTGCAGAGGGTTGGCACGGCTAGGCAGCGACCCTCTTTAAAAGGGGCGGGGCGATAGCCCACAATGCTGTACAGAAGCAATGAGAAATATAATCCTGTGCCACCGCCATCAGGAGCTGCACACGTGGGCATAGCAATGGGGAACCTATGTGCCACACACTATTCATTCTGTCAAGGTGTCTGCATGCCCCAGTCAGACCGCGTTTTTTTATAAATAGTCACAGGCAGGTACAACTCTGCAATGGGAATTCCGTGTGCACCCATAGCATGGGTGGCTCCCTGGAACCCACCGGCTGTACATAAATGTATCCCATTGCAGTGCCCATCACAGCTGAGGTAATGTCCTGTTAAACGCAGGTGGGCTTCGGCCCACACTGCATGCCCCAACCTGACCGGGGTTTTTAATTCATAGACACAGGCAGGTACAACTCCCTATTGTGAAGTCCCTGTGGACCGACAGCATGGGTGGCTGCCAGGAAGCCACCGGCGGTACATAAATATATCCCATTGCATTGCCCATCACAGCTGAGGTAATGTCATGTTTAATGCAGGTGGGCTTCTGCCCACACTGCATGCCCCAGTCAGACTGGGGTTCTTTATAAGTAGACACAGGCAGGTACAACTCCCTATGGTGAAGTCCGTGTGGACCGACAGCATGGGAGGGTCCCAGGAAGCCACAGGCGGTACATAAATATATCCCATTGCATTGCCCATCATAGCTGAGGTAATGTCATGTTTAATGCAGGTGGGCTTCGGCCCACTAGCGCTGTCGGATGAGAATTTTACCATCAGTTTGTCCGCCAGGGTCCTGTGGTATAGCATCACTCTCGAACCCCTTTCCTCTTCGGGTATGAGAGTGGAAAGGTTCTCCTTAAACCGTGGGTCGAGCAGTGTGTACACCCAGTAATCCGTAGTGGCCAGAATGCGTGTAACGCGAGGGTCACGAGAAAGGCATCCTAACATGAAGTCAGCCACGTGTGCTAGGGTACCTGTACGCAACACTTGGCTGTCCTCACTAGGAAGATCACTTCCAGGATCCTCCTCCTCCTCCTCAGGCCATACAAGGATGACAGGCAAGCAGCATGGGTACCCTGAGCAGTGGGCCAAGCTGTCTCTTCCCCCTCCTCCTCATGCTCCTCCTCCTCCTCAACGCGCTGAGATATAGACAGGAGGGTGCTCTGACTATCCAGCGACATACTGTCTTCCCCCGCCTCTGTTTCCGAGCGCAAAGCGTCTGCCTTTATGCTTTGCAGGGAACTTCTCAAGAGGCATAGCAGAGGAATGGTGACGCTAATGATTGCAGCATCGCCGCTCACCATCTGGGTAGACTCCTCAAAGTTTCGAAGGACCTGGCAGATGTCTGCCAACCAGGCCCATTCTTCTGTAAAGAATTGAGGAGGCTGACACCCAATGCGCCGCCCATGCTGGAGTTGGTATTCCACTATAGCTCTACGCTGCTCATAGAGCCTGGCCAACATGTGGAGCGTAGAGTTCCACCATGTGGGCACGTCGCACAGCAGTCGGTGCACAGGCAGATGAAACCGATGTTGCAGGGTGCGCAGGGTGACAGCGTCCATGTGGGACTTGCGGAAATGTGCGCAAAGCCGGCGCACCTTTCCGAGCAGGTCTGACAAGCGTGGGTAGCTTTTCAGAAAGCGCTGAACCACCAAATTAAAGACGTGGGCCAGGCATGGCACGTGCGTGAGGCTGCCGAGCTGCAGAGCCGCCACCAGGTTACGGCCGTTGTCACACACGACCATGCCCGGTTGGAGGCTCAGCGGCGCAAGCCAGCGGTCGGTCTGCCCTGTCAGACCCTGCAGCAGTTCGTGGGCCGTGTGCCTTTTCTCCCCTAAGCTGAGTAGTTTCAGCACGGCCTGCTGACGCTTGCCCACCGCTGTGCTGCCGTGCCGCGCGACACCGACTGCTGGCGACGTGCTGCTGCTGACACATCTTGATTGCGAGACAGAGGTTGCGTAGGAGGAGGAGGGTGGTTTAGTGGAGGAAGCATACACCGCCGCAGATACCAGCACCGAGCTGCGGCCCGCAATTCTGGGGGTGGGTAGGACGTGAGCGGTCCCAGGCTCTGACTCTGTCCCAGCCTCCACTAAATTCACCCAATGTGCCGTCAGGGAGATATAGTGGCCCTGCCCGCCTGTGCTTGTCCACGTGTCCATTGTTAAGTGGACCTTGGCAGTAACCGCGTTGGTGAGGGCGCGTACAATGTTGCGGGAGACGTGGTCGTGCAGGGCTGGGACGGCACATCGGGAAAAGTAGTGGCGACTGGGAACTGAGTAGCGCAGGGCCGCCGCCTCCATCGTACCTTTGAAAGCCTCCGTTTCCACAACCCTATACGGCAGCATCTCCAGGCTGATAAATTTGGCTATGTGCACGTTTAACGCTTGAGCGTGCGGGTGCGTGGCGGCGTACTTGCGCTTGCGCTCCAACACTTGTGCTAGCGACGGCTGGACGGTGCGCTGAGAGACATTGGTGGATGGGGCCGAGGACAGCGGAGGTGAGGGTGTGGGTGCAGGCCAGGAGACGGTAGTGCCTTTGTCCTGAGAGGGGGGTTGGATCTCAGTGGCAGGTTGGGGCACAGGGGGAGAGGCAGCGGTGCAAACCGGAGGCGGTGAACGGCCTTCGTCCCACCTTGTGGGGTGCTTGGCCATCATATGTCTGCGCATGCTGGTGGTGGTGAGGCTGGTGGTGGTGGCTCCCCGGCTGATCTTGGCGCGACAAAGGTTGCACACCACTGTTCGTCGGTCGTCTGCACTCCCAGTGAAAAACTGCCAGACGTTTGAGCACCTCGGCCTCTGCAGGGTGGCATGGCGCGAGGGGGCGCTTTGGGAAACAGTTGGTGGATTATTCGGTCTGGCCCTGCCTCTACCCCTGGCCACCGCACTGCCTCTTCCAACCTGCCCTACTGCTGCCCTTGCCTCCCCCTCTGAAGATCTGTCTTCAGTAGGCGTAGCAAACCAGGTGGGGTCAGTCAACTCATCGTCCTGCTGCTCTTCCTCCGAATCCTCTGTGCGCTCCTCCCTCGGACTTACTCCAATTACTACTACCTGAGTGATAGACAACTGTGTCTCATCGTTATCGTCCTCCTCACCAACTGAAAGCTCTTGAGACAGTTGCCGGAAGTCCCCAGCCTCATCCCCCGGACCCTGGGAACTTTCCAAAGGTTGGGCATCGGTCACGACAAACTCCTCCATTGGGAGAGGATTCGGAACCATTGCTGCCATTCTGGGCAGGGGCCCGAGAACAGTTCCTGGGAGTCTTCCTGCTCCTCAGAATGTGTCATTGTAATGGAGTGAGGAGGCTGGGAGGAAGGAGGAGCAGCAGCCAGAGGATTCAGAGTTGCAGCAGTGGACGGCGCAGAATTCTGGGTGGTCGATAGATTGCTGGATGCACTTTCTGCCATCCACGACAGGACCTGCTCACACTGCTCATTTTCTAATAAAGGTCTACCGCGTGGACCCATTAATTGTGAGATGAATGTGGGGACGCCAGAAACGTGCCTCTCTCCTAATCCCGCAGCAGTCGGCTGCGATACACCTGGATCAGGAGCTCGGCCTGTGCCCACACCCTGACTTGGGCCTCCGCGTCCTCGCCCGCGTCCACGTCCTCTAGGCCTACCCCTACCCCTCAGCATGCTGTATTACCAGTAGTGCAGAAACAGAACGCTGTAATTAAATGTGCCGCTTATTAGCCTGTGGTTGGAGGCTGACTTCGCTTACGGAACGCACAGCAGAGGCAGGAAAGAATTTTGCGCAAGCCTGCTGTAACACTTAGCTGGCTGCGTATGAATTAGGACAACTACCCCCAGCAGAGACGCAGTACAGTCAGGACGGTCACAGGCAGCCCAAATAGATTTTTTTTCCCAAATTTTTTTGGAAAAGCCCACTGCCTATATAGACTGGATATGTCTTTCACTGTCCCTGCCTCACCACCACTACTGGCCGTGGACTATGTAAAATTACTGCAGACTGTTTCACTCTGGACAGGATGACAGTGGTGATGTAAGAGGCAACACAGAGCCAGGAAAGAATTTTGTGCAAGCCTGCTGTAACACTTAGCTGGCTGCGTATGAATTAGGACAACTACCCCCAGCAGAGACGCAGTACAGTCAGGACGGTCACAGGCAGCCCAAATAGATTTTTTTTCCCAAATTTTTGGAAAAGCCCACTGCCTATATAGACTGGATATGTCTTTCACTGTCCTTGCCTCACCACCACTACTGGCTGTGGACTATGTAAAATTACTGCAGGACGCAATGCTCTGGACGCAATGCTCTGCACGGCCGATATACAAAAAAAGAAAAAAAATTTGCAACACTGCAAAAAGCAGCCTCAACAGTACTGCACACGGTCAGATGTGGCCCTAAGAAGGACCATTGGGGTTCTTGAAGCCTAAAATCAATCCTAACACTCTCCCTATAGCAGCTCCGGCATCAGCAGCACTTTCCCTGAACTATGTCAGAATGCAACTGTGGCGAGCCGCGGGAGGGGCCGATTTATATACTCGGGTGACACCTGATCTCGCCAGCCACTCACTGCAGGGGGGTGGTATAGGGCTTGAACGTCGCAGGGGGAAGTTGTAATGCCTTCCCTGTCTTTCTATTGGCCAGAAAAGCGCGCTAACGTCTCAGAGATGAAAGTGAAAGTAACTTGAACATCGCGTGGTGCTTGCCTCTAGTAACGAGCATCTCGAACACGCTAATACTCGAACGAGTATCAAGCTCGGACGAGTACGTTCGCTCATCTCTAGTGAACAGTAGTTCTATTTTAGAACATAATAATTGAACAACAAGTTTGGACAGATCACTATGTCACCAGTGGATCATCGTGTGTGCCCAGATTCTGACAAAGTAATGGGTCTTAAAGGTACAGTAGAACACAACACCATTTGAAGTTTATTAGGAGAGTTGAATCAGAAATAAACTATTAAAATGTATTATTAATATTAATTTTATGTGAAATTACAATAGAATGCTTTAAGAGGCAGTATACAGTGCACCTTTATGTGTACTGTATAAATAAAGATGGGCCTTTAAATCATAGAATGGTAGAGTTGGAAAGGATCTCCAGGGTAATCTGGTCCAACTCCCTGCTCAGTGCAGGATTCACCTAATCATCCCAGACAAATATCTGTTCAGCCTCTGTTTGAACACTTCCATTGAAGGAAAACACGCCTCATGCCATGGCAACCTGTTCCACTGTCTATTATCTAATTTGTGTCTCCTCCCTTTCAGTTTCATCCCATCGCTTCTAGTCTTTCCTTGTACAAATGAGAATAGGGCTGATCCCTCTGCACTGTGACAGTCCTTTAGATATTTGTAGACAGGTATTAAGTCTCCTCTTAGCCTTCTTTTTTGCAAGCTAAACATTCCCAGATCCTTTAACCCTTCCTCACAAGACATGATTTGCAGACCACTCACCATCCTGGTAGCTCTTCTCTGAATTTGCTCCAGTTTTCCTATGTATTTTTTTTTAAATCGGGGTACCCGGAACTGGACACAGAATTCCAGATGAGGTCTGACTAAGTAGGAGTAGAGGGGGATAATTACTTCATGTGATCTATGCTTCTCTTAATACATCCCACAATTGTGTTTGCCTTTTTTGCTGCTGTATCACATTGTGGACTCATGTTCAGTCCATGATCTATTAGTATACCCAAGTACTTTTCACATGTGCTGCTTAGCCCAATTCCTTAGATTCCTTAAGTTCAGTGAGCCTGTGGTACTTCAGTTCATAACTGTTAAGCAGAATGTATTTGTGGAAGCATACACCCCATTAATTCAATTACACAGGTCTGCAAAAAAAACTTTTTTAAAAATTGTTTTGATTTTGTTAAATCATCTTTATGTAGTTTTTTGCACAGATTTCAAAAATGGCATGGTTTTTTTCTGTCACGTAAGGCTTGCCTACAAAATAAAGTTGAAGTATTTGGAAAAAAATACAAAAAATGGAAAATTTTGTATTTGTTTTTATTATTTTAACATGAAGTGAAAGCAAAAAAACAACAACAATACCTAGCTAAAATAAGCATAATAGTGATACACATGTGTTGCAAAGTTATTATAAGTCTTTGTAAAAACGTTTTCTTTTTCCATCAAAGCTTCTTTTGGTACTTTTTCGGCTGTGTTCTTGTGAATTTTCCCTTTTTAACATCTAACAGTAGTCTGCCATCATGTTGACATTCCATCGACCTTGGTATCTGCGCTCCATTTCTTTTAGATCTTGATGGAAACGTTCTCCTTGTTCCTCACTTACAGCCCCAAGATTTTCTGGAAAGTAGTCCAGATGTGAGTGAAGGAAATGAACTTTGACATTCATGTTGCAGCCCAAGATTTTGTAGTTTTGTAACAATTCAGCAACCAAAGTTTTGTAGTTTGGGTCTTTTTTATTTCCAAGAAAGCCTGTTACAACAAGTTTAAATGAATTCCCGGCATTTTTTTCTTCCATTTCCATTTTAGTGACAAAGATTTCATCTTTTAAAAGTTTTCTTATGTCAGGCCCAACAAAGACTCCCTCTTTCAGCTTAGCATCTGATAGACCAGGAAACTGTTCACAAAGATACTTGAAACACTCTCCTTCTTTGTGTAATGCTTTCACAACCTGTTTCATTAGTCCCTATTAAAGATGAGCGAACGTGTTCGGCTCCGCCCCTTTTCGCCCGAACACCGAACTTTGCGAGCAATTCCGTGCTCGGGCGAAAAAAGTTCAGGGGTCGCCGTGGCAGCGCGGGGGGGTGCGGCGGGGAGTGGGGGGAGAGGGAGAGAGAGAGGGCTCCCCCCTGTTCCCCGCTGCTGCCGCCCGCGCCACCGCGCCTCTCCCCGCCCCCCGGCGCCCCCCGAATCTTTACGCGCGGACACTGAAGTCCTCGGTAAAGCCGGTGTCCGGGAGCGTAAGTGTTCGTTAAGAACACGTTCGCTCATCTCTAGTCCCAATTTGATATGAAGTGGTGGAAGTAAGATCATTTTTAGGATCCACTAAACTTTGTCTTTCAACATTTTTAACTCCAGGAATAAGAGCCTTTCTGATTGGCCAGGTCTGCTTGACATAGTGTTGTTTCCTGTCACGGCTATCCCATTGACAGAGGAAACATGGAAACTTTGTGTAACCACTTTGTTGACCTAGTAACATGGAAATAACTTTCAAATCCCCACAAATGGTCCATTTATGGTCAGAGTAGCTGAGCTTATTAAGAACAAACCCAAGATTTTCGTAGCATTCTTTCAAATGGACTGAGTGTCCAACAGGCACAGAAGCATATTGGTTACCATTGTGAAAAAGTACGGCTTTCAAACTCCTTTTTGACGAACCTATGAAAAGTTTCCATTCCTCTGGGTCATACGTTATGTTGAACATTTCCATGATTCCAGGTACATTGTTGCAGAAAACTAGTTCACCCTCTTGTGTAAAAAAAGGGACAAATTCCTTTTCTCTAAGTCGGTACAATGAAAATGAAACACCGGAGGCTAACATATGTCTTTCTTTAAGTCTAGACCCTAACACTTCCTAACACTTCTGCTGAATCCTTTGGTAGGCCCAGATCTCGTACTAAATCGTTCAAGTCTGATTTAGAGGGTTCAGGGTCATTGGTACCTGGATCATAGCTGTCACCATTATCGCTGCTACTATGTGACATTTGGTCTAAATCGTCTAAAATATTGTCCAGGGTATCCGGAGGTGAAGGAATAGGCAAGTCAGGTCCATGAGGAACAGGGCGAATAGCCGAACGTATGTTGGTTGGGTATGAAATGTCCTTCCTGTTTTTTAAATTGAAACCTTGCACTGAACAAGAACAAAAATAACAGTCATCACTGTGATTTTTAGGCTCTCTCCAAACCATGGGTACTCCAAAACTAAATGATTTCTTCTTACCTTGAAACCATTGTCTCAGTTCTTCAACACACACAGAACACACTATATGGGGAACCAAAGATTTATCTTGGTCCCCTAATTTCATACCAAAGTATGCAAAATACACCTTCTGAACAAAATTAGAAATGTTCCTTTGTTGCTTCTTGACGGTATAAGACCCACAAATATAACAGAAACAGTTAGGAGAGTTGACACATCTTCTAGTAGCCATTTCTTCTAAATACCATATCACAAAACTGTTTGATGTGTACACCACAGTGGCTGGCTCCACACTGAGTCACTGACTGCAGTCAAGGTCACGCCTAGCAGACAGTTTAGATTCATTGTCGTACGCGTACCGAACCTGAAAAACCCTGAAAATAAGAACATTTCAGGTGAAATTTGTGACTTATCTAAGGGTGATGGAATTTTTTCACTATTTTTACCGTAATCAGCACAAAAAATACTGTTAAACCCACTAATTAAATATGCTACAATTTTTTCATCGCAGACCTGTGTTATTAATTTTGAAATGTCCATTATGTTTTTTACATCATTAGTACTAAGCCGGGCAGATGTCATAACGTTTGAGGCTCAAAAACTGTCATTGCTATTGTATCAGGATTTAGAGACAAAGGTTTTAGAAAGTGCATGATGATACAGATATTTCTTTTGTCATCTTTCATCTTGGCTTGAGCAAGGGTGTACGTATCATGTAGACAGGCCATGGGACTACTATGGGCCCATGGAGAGAGGGACCCACTGATGTTTGGCCTACCCACTTTTCATCTGGGTGGCTGTAACCAGTGCAGGACTCCCTTCTCCAGAGGAAATGAATTGCTTAAAACCAAGGGGGAAATAGACATTTTTTTGAGGGCCACGGAAAAGGAGTGAAAGTGAAACCAAACACAAGACCCTTCTGTCAAAAGCCAGCACCTTAATAAGGGGCTAATATTGATCTTCGCTATACAGGGCCTCTAAATTTCTATGTACACTACTGGGCTTGAAGTATCTCAAGATTTAAGGCACCTTTACATGGAACGACTGTTGGTGGATAAACACCCAATAGCTATCCCATGGATTATACTACTATCGCTTTACATTGAATGGATGTGAAGCGGGCTGGGGATCATTCCGGCTCACCCACCTCCATTCATAGTAAATAGGCAGCTGTCCATAGTTGAATGACTGCCTATTTACACAGACCGACAGTTGCTTGGTTTTTAGTTCTGTTAAAAACCAAGGGATTCCAGCAAGTGAGGGATTTCTTGCTCAGTGCCTTGTTGGCGGCCACATGTACACGTGACGCTTATCGCCTAAATTCGCTGTTTCCAGTGATAATTCAGGCAATAGTCACCCTGTGTAAAGGTATCTTAAGTGGTGCAAAATGACTAACATTAAAAAAAAGAAATGTTTGCGCTTTTCAGTAGAATGTTGGAAGTAACACAAACGATTTTATTTTTCAAAACTAGTTATTTCACTCCACTCAACTTGGGATATTTTGAAACAAGAAGAAAGGAAAGACATGTCGAGCCTAGAGGAAAGGTAAGGAAGGACATGCCTGTAATAAAAGGCCCGCTACCATTTATACTAGAACTAAAGTACTCAAATGATCCTCATAGACGTAGAAGTATATTTTGGAAGAACAGAAAGGATCAGTTTAGTCAACTTTTTGGACCATACGGCAAGTTATTAGAAGCTATTCAAAACTAATCTAAATAATGCTTTGAAGCCTTAAATTGACGTTTACTTGAATTATGTGAAGACTGGTATCAATAGCCAAACACTGTGGACTTCATTTTCTTAACCTAATCACTTGGTAACCACACAACTGTAAATACGGAGGATATCATTGATCAAGAAGCTGTCTGTGCAATTGCATGGGTCATAAAACTCAAAGGTCAAGTTTGAATGTCACAGTCCCTGCATGAAGGTGGTCTACTTACATAAACAGGGTATAATTACTTCTTTTTGATTTTTTAAAATCAGGTAGTGGGTGGCAAGAAATGTTAGACAGATGGAAATCTTGGTAAGACAGGTGAGGAAGAATTATTGAGAGTAAGCCATATATAGGGTTACAAGAATAGTTATTAGTGAACAGAAAGTCACAGTAGTTGCCGGAACAAAATTATCATTGTCTTCGTATTACAATGATTTCAATGATCACTCTTCCAAGAACTTCTTTCCAGGAAATGTCCACAACTAAATTGCATATAAATTGTATGTCTAAACACTTTCTTTTGTGTCAAATGTTTAGTTATTTGTATTAAAACAATGAGCTGCGCTCTCTCGCTTTGCCCCCCGCTACACCCTGCCGCCCCCGCAAACCTGCTCGGACCAGTATGCAGTTACTCGAGAAGAGCGATGCTCGCTCGAGTAACTGCCTTAACCGAGCATGCTCGCTCATCTCTAGAGATAGGACCTCAGTGGCACTGTAGCCTTCCTGGCCCCTGTATAAGGCCCAATGTCCACAAGGAAAATAGATTTAGTAAATCCACGTGGGTCTCCCGCACGCGTGATCCGTGCCCATAGGGAACCATTGGGCACCTGCAGGTAATTAAATACCTGCGGATGTCATTTTTCCCTGGCGCAGAGATCACACGTGTGGGAAAACACCTACAGCATGCTTCATTTTATGCGTTTTTTCCCGCATGGACGGCTCCCACGGCTTCCATTTTAGCCAATGCAAGCCATCTAGACCCACGGCACAGACGCAGCTGACACTGCATGGAAAGCAGGAGTTTAAAAAAATGTGTGCACATCCGTCGGGCAGAGGAAACAAGATCCAGCCGCGATGAAAGGGAGACCCGCAGCGTCTGGACAGGTAACTGTAATCTATTTCTTGGCCTCATGTCTGCAGGCCAGGAGGAATCCGCTGCAGGATTCTGCAAAAAACCATAGTATGAACATGCAGCAGACCAGAAAGTCAAATAACAAACAGTGCATGACCTGTCACAGCAACAACCATAATCAAATGGACAGCAGTATATGGTACCAGGATCACTAGTAGGGCTGCCTACTTACATTTACTATACCTGGAAAACAATCACAGCTGTACTCATAAATTGAGAAAGGTACTGCAAAACACCTCCTGCAACCAGGAGAGATCCTAAGAAGAGGTTTCCCAAACTATAAATCCCTGTAAAGGGAACCTGTCACATTTAAATAGCAGTCTAATCTGCAGCCATCATGTTTTAGAGAAAAATCTAAATGAGTATGTGAATATATATGTTTTGGGGAAAAATTAGTATAACTAGTAATTAATTCATTTAAATCTGTTCATTCTGAGCTTAGGTGTCCAGTAGGCGGTCCTACTCAGTGACTGATAGCTATCTCTGTATCCACATTCATGCAGGATCGGCTGACACTCAGAGAGTAGGACTGCCCACTGGACTCCTAGACTCGGAATGAGCAAAATGTTTAAATGAGTCAATTATTAGTTATATCGAATATTTCCCCATGAATAGGTATATTAGACTAGTTTGCTCCTCTGGCTCTATACAATGCTGCCACAGATGGCATTGCATTTTCAACGTGGCAGGTTCCCTTTAAAACCAGTTTTGAAGCTTTATATCAAATACCTCTGACATTACTAAAAGATTCATTTATGTCCAATCACATCCTTCAAGAATGCCTAGTAGAACTCTGATCTCATATTTTCCAATATTAGCTATACATCAAGAACAGATGGAGATATTTTTGTAGACTCTCGTAATTCCAACATGTGCTCACTATTACACACATGCAGGTGATCTGTCACCTGGCTTTGCTCACAGAACACAATTCTTGGAATTCTATGGCACAGAGCTAATATATTCATACTATTATCTAAAGAACTTGGCAGATCCTTCTAAGAGTTGTCAGAATATGTTTATTCAGCTCTGTACCAAGAAGAAAATACAAAGTCATCACTTTCGCACTGCTTATGGTATTAGCTTGCAAATGCTATGATGGAGTAAAATCTCACACGGTAGAACGAGCTTTATGATATTTCACAGCATCCTTATAAAATGGTGATTATTAAAGTGTTTTTGCTCCGTTTTCAATAGTCAAGAACAGTTTTTTAAAGAAAAATAAGCATTCATGGTGGCCACAATGTGGTTTGGATGTGACTCACAGGCGATTTTTATGGTTCTTGACTCTAAGGCAAATAAGTGGGCTCTCTGGGCTGTCCCCCAAATATGCCCTCCCTTCTCCGCTGCCATTCTGCCAAGAGTCATACCTCTGGCAGCCACAGAAAGAACACAACACGAAATACTAAGAGCAGATGATCCAGAATGGTTATCTCATGGGGAATAGAAGAATTTACAATATCAGGGTGGATTCAGACGGTGTCCTTATCTGCAGGGGGGGGAAGGATGGAAGAGCCAGGAGCAGGAACTGAGCTCCCGCCCCCTCTCTGCCTCCTCTCCACCCGCTCTCCACCCCTCTGCACTATTTGCAATGAAAGGAGGCGGGACGGGGCTCTGAAAATTAGCCCCACCCCCATCCCGCCTCTCCCCATTGCAAATAGTGCAGAGGGGCAGAGAGGAGGCAGAGAGGGGGCGGGAGCTGAGAGCACTGCTCCTGGCTCTTCCAGGCTCCCCCCTGCAGAGAGAGACGACATATATCGACTGGGCGTGAAAACCCAGCCGATATACGTTCGTCTGAATCCAGCCTCAGACTTGTGCAGAGAGCTCACAAACCAGATCCCAAAATTAATCCATACATCTAAGTAATTTCAGACTCCTAAATAAACTGAGACCTCAGACAGATACCAAAATTAATCCATACCAGACCCCTACATAAATCCAGGCCTCATACCGGCCCCTTCATTTGAAGAGGTGAAATATACATGCATTAAAAATCACAAATCACAGAATCTAAATAAATCTTGTTATTTGTATGGCGCCAGCTTATTGCACAGCACTTTCAGGTAATTTATTTATTACCCACACAAAGCTGGGTACTCATTTCATCAGAAGGATGGAAGGCTGAGTCAACCTTGAGTTGACTACCTGAACCAAGCAGGGATTGAACTTGCAACCTTCAGGTTATGAGTAAGAGCTTAGGACTGCATTTCTGCTGCCTTAGCACTCTCTGCCACACAATGCTCTACAAAGAGAATAAATGTGTTCCAAAATTCACATAAAAACTTGTGGATTTTCATGCAGCTTTTAATGCATATTTTGCCCACAGAATGTATTCATTGCTTACAATGAATGAATTCCGTTGTGAATTTTCATGAATTTCTGCAGCCAATAATTATCTTCTGCTGTGGATTTTTTCCGCAGTAAGTGAATGGGGTTTGTTAAAACCTCATTCAGTTACATTGTACTGTACTTCACTGCAGAGTTTCGTTTCACATTCCGCAGCTGAAATTCCATAGTAATTTGGCTGTGTGCAAAATCACACAAAGAGAGCAAGCATTGACACCATCATTGCCCTAGTTCAGTGGTGCCAAACCTGTGGCACTCGTGCCAGAGGTGGCACACAGAGCCCTCCCAGCTGGCACTTAGCTGCGCTGATTCTGGCGCATACTGTGACTTCAGTGTACAGCCAGGATCTTCCTCCCCCCTCCTCTAATGTCTGCTCTTAGGTTCCGCGAGAGCAGGGGAGGAGGTGTCCGACAACACACCGACGTTACAGTGTGCATCTGGGATCAGCGCCAGCAGCAGCACCGAGCAGAGGAGGAGGGGGCAAGTATATGAGTCTCAGGGAGGGGCACTATTACTACTGCGGCCACTGTGGGTTGTCACTATTACTACTGGGGCCGCTGTGGGATGTCACTATTACTACTGGGGGCTGCTGTGGGATGTCACTATTACCACTGGGCCTGCTGTGGGTTGTCATTATTACTACTGGGGCTGCTGTGGGTTGTCATTATTACTACTGGGGCTGCTGTGGTATATCACTATTACTACTGGGGGCCGCTGTGGTATATCACTATTACTACTGGGGGCTGCTGTGGGATGTCACTATTACCACTGGGCCTGCTGTGGGAGGTCATCATCACTCTTTGGGCTGCTGTGGGATGTCAATATTACTATTGGGGCTGCAGTGGGGGGCACTGGCATACGGTGAGGGGAAGCAGGGGTCGCAACGACGACCCGGCCCTTGAGCTGAGGGGGCCCAGGGGACCGGCAGCATGATGGCTGAGAAGGGAGAGGGGAGGAGGGAGAGGAGAAAGACAGGAGGTAGCGCCGCAGGTTGGCAAGAGCAGAGGGGAGGGCTGTTACACGTGGAATCGGCAGCCAATTACAGACTCCCACGGCATGCTGCCCTCCCAATGATAGGCTGCAGCTGTGAGTGGTCACAGCTGCAGTCTATCAGTCTCTGCCGACCAGCGATTACCAGGGGGAGGGGCTAGTGCGGCTCTTCTCACCTCCGGAGCGCTGGATGCACAGGACCTGAGAGAGGCTCTGGTCATGTGATCAAAGGACAGGGGACTTTCCATTACAGGCTGCCCAGAGACTGCTGCAGAGGTGAGTAGAGAAGGAATTGTAATTACATATGTATAGCTGGTATAAGTTATACCAGCTGTATATATATAATTATATACAGGAGATACACAGGTTACACCAGCATGGGACATACCACTATATACAGGGGGATATAGGGGGATATACATCCTGTATATAGTGATATGTACCAAGCTGGTGTAACCTGGAGATCTCCTGTATATAATTATGTATGTGCAGCTGGTATAAGTTATACCTCTCCTGTATATATATAATTATATGCAGGAGATACACAGGTTACACCAGCATGGGACATACCACTATGTACAGGGAGATATACATCCTGTATATAGTGATATGTCCCATGCTGGTGTAACCTGTGTATCTCCTGTATATAATTATATATGTGCAGCTGGTATAAGTTATACATCTCCTGTATATATATATATAATTATATACAGCAGATACACAGGTTACACCAGCATGGGACATACCACTATATACAGGGATATAGGGGGATATACATCCTGTATATAGTGATATGTACCATGCTGGTGTAACCTGGAGATCTTCTGTATATAATTATATATGTACAGCTAGTATAAGTTATACCTCTCCTGTATATAATTATATATGTGCAGCTGGTATAGGTTATACCTCTCCTGTGTATAATTATATATGTGCAGCTGGTATAGGTTATACCTCTCCTGTATATAATTATATATGTACAGCTAGTATAAGTGATACCTCTCCTGTGTATAATTATATATGTGCAGCTGGTATAGGTTATACCTCTTCTGTATATAATTATATATGTACAGCTAGTATAAGTTATACCTCTCCTGTATATAATTATATATGTACAGCTGGTATAACCTGGGTATATACTGTATATAATTATATATGTACAGCTAGTAAAAGTTATACCTCCCCTGTATATAATTATATATGTACAGCTGGTATAACCTGGGTATATAGTGTATATAGAATCTGCACTAAAATACAGCATGTTGTGATTTTTCCTCCGTGAGCGGAAAACCGCAATTGCTTTCCGCTCGTGTAGAGAAAAAAATGCTTTCCCATAGCATGCTATGGGCGGTACATGCTGCGGAATCCGTAGGCGGATGCCCGCTCCATAATCCGCAATGTAAATCCAGCCGTGTACAGCCGGCCTCAGGCTAATTTCACACGGGTGAGTCTGATATTGGGCCGTGAAACTAAGCCCCATATCACACTCGCCAACGTGTGCCATCCCCATGGATGTGAGCGGTTGTTGTGTTAAAACCAGCTCACATCACATCATCATATTCTTGTGCGATGCAGAGAAAAAACAAAAAACAAAAACAAAACATCGCTCCTGTGTATGATCGCATTCAAAAGAATGGGGTTCATATTCATGTGCGATTTGTACGTCTTGCAATGCACAAATCTCACGCAATTTTTGCGGCCGTGTGAAAGCGGCCTAAGACATTACCAACAGGTTTTTACGTAGTCAAGGAAAGGAGTCCTGATGAGAAAGCTTACGCCAAGGGGCTGCATGATGTTTGTAAATTAGCACGGTTTAGGTATAGGTACGGGTACAGATGGAGGGGGGGGGCCCAGCTGAACTTTTGCACCCGGGCCCTTTAGCCTTTAGGTACGCCCCTGGTGGGGGTAACTATTACAACTGGGGGCCGCTGTGGTATATCACTATTACTACTGAGGCAGCTGTGGGCGTAACTATTACTACTGCGGCCTGCTGTGGGATGTCACTATTATTTCCTTTTCCTAGCATAGACCACACAGGATAGTGGAATTAGCTGTGTCTCTACCCCATGAGACCAAAGATGGTACCATTAACCCATCCACTACCCTAAACCATCAGGTAACCCGCTATTAAAACCACACACATTTACACTGACCTGGATGATTAAGGAAGCTGCACTCTAGACCAGCTGGGAAGTCTTAAATACTTATAACCTAATTTCTGTTGTCTTGTCGTCTGGTGTATCCTATAGTCTGGTGTATCCTATAGTAAAAAAAAAGCATGGCATTTAAATTGTAATGATTAGTTAATGTACTATAATCCAGGTAAACAGAGGCCACAACAGTTGTTTTAGAACTTCAAACTGAATTTCTCTTCCGACGGTTCATAACATTTGCCTCCATCCTACACACCACATGGTTAATACTGTGTTTCCACATTTCTGTCGGATCATGTAACATTATTCTTCAGTGCATATGGTCTAATGCTATTATTCTTCCCCTCTTTAGTTATCTGCAGCAGACTCAGGAAATGAGTAATATGAGTGAATTGTTGCCACCTCTTGTATTCACCTTCCAGCCTGCTAGTTCCTTCCCTTGGCACTGGTACAATTCAGCAGTTGTCAAAGATCTTCTGTCATTGTAAAGCTTCTATCATGTGCAAAAATTGGCAGCGGAGATCACCACTGGGATTTGCCTATATCCTTTCAATGTTATTGTATTTCTTTGGCATTCACTAAACAAAACGTGTGCAGTCTTTTTCTTTGATTCTGTTGCCAACAGTGGATGAAAAAAAACAATGGCTTACACTTTAAAGCACAGCATCCCATTGATGGCAAAAGCAACCTACTTCTGTAACATTGTCTGAAAACAGCAATTCCATTGCTGAAATCTAGGCCAGCAATCCTTTGTGACCTATTCTGCTTTCCCCTTCATCTTTAGCATGCAATGGGATTAAATATTGCACTGAGGAAAATATTTTGTCTCATTGTAAATCAGATAACATCTAGATTAATTGCTTTGGCTAAACCTTTTTTTACTCCAGGGTTCGCATACTAGATTGTCCCAAATTTTAGTCTACAAGAGAAACTCACGTAAAATATCACAGTGCCGATTTATGTTTTCCTTTGATAACATTAGTTCAGCTTGTTTATTACAATATTAGGGCTTATCATCAGCAAGCATTACCTTAAGGGCCTATTACAAGAGCAGATGATTGGAAATACGCTTCGTTCATTCGATCATTGACCTGTGATCCTTCGGCAAAAAAATAAATGCTCATTGGTTGGTGATCACATCTATTAAGGTACCTTTAAATGGGACGACTGTCGGGCCATACCACTGACTTTCATTGGTAGTGAAGTAGGTTATTACATTTCCAGCCCTGACCACCGATGGTGATGTCCGGTATTGCTCCATGGACAGCAGGTCGAAAGATCAGCTAATCGGCGAGGATCCCAAGCGATGGCTCCCCACCGATCAACTATTGATGACCGATCCTGAGTATAGGTCATCAATAGTAAAAGCCCAGAATACTCCTTTAATAGAGGGAGGGGTTTTCTATTCAAAATTGTCATATACCCTGTTTCCCTGAAAATAAGACATACCCTGAAAATAAGACATAGCATGATTTTCCAGAATTTTTGAGGATGCAAAATGATTTTTCAGGCTTTTTGAGGATGTTTGAAATATAAGCCTTACTCCAAAATTAAGCCCTGCTAACAGTTAATTAAAAAGTCAATTTAAATAGTGTCCAGGCAGCTATATATGTAAAAAAGTTAAACCTTTTTGAACAAAAATTAATATAAGACACTGTCTTATTTTCGGGGAAACACAGTATTACTAAGTATAATGAAACATCGGCCATTTTGGAGGAGCCACCACTTTCACATATTAGATGGACTGCCCATTGATTTCTATGTGTAATGCCTTCACTTCTTGGAAAGCATCTTGGTCATTTTATAATTGAATTTGATTTATTAGCAGCATGTAGCAATCATCTAAGCCCCCTTCCCCTAGACTAGAGCTACACAGTGACACATGTCTAATGACACATAGATCACTGCGTCGCACACAATGGCTGTTAATGGTGTCGCGTTGCAACCTGCATCCTCATATGGCTGCAACAGTGCAGTCATAACAAATCCAACTTGGTTGGATTTTGGTTGCAAGTTGCAAGAGGCTTTTTCACCATTGAGCGGTGGAAGTCACTTGCAACTGCAACTTTCCTGCAATTTTGCAGTTTTTTTACTACAGCAAGTCACAGACAACTTGCACAAATTTTTGTGTCACATGACTTTTTTTGTTAATTGCTGCCACACAACAGATGTCACCATGTAGCTCTAGTCTTATTAGTGACATCGTATTAGCTAATCAGAATTTTGTCATTTGAAGAGGTGGTATGAGATTAGAAAAGCCTACTCGCTCTCTTCTAGAAATAGTGCCACTCATATCCATGGGCAGTGTCCTGTATTGCAGATCAGCCCTATTCACTTTCTACAGAATATCATGGCCCAATTTCAATTCATTTTTCTTCCTTTAACTCATTCCTAATGTTATATTTATATGTTGAAGCCAGGTAGAAATATTTATAAAATTCATATAGTCTTCATAGGGGTTGAGTCATGAGAGTAACGCCTTTCCATGTGCCCATTTAGAGCATAGCGAGGTTAGGGACTCACCCTAATGGGTTAATACTGCCTCTGAAAGGACTGGAAGTGTAGCAATGCCTAAGGTATACAGGGCTTCACAATAAACCACCAAAATGACCACTCCAAACAAAAATGAGCATGCTCCAGGAACACTTGCTGATTGGCTAAGCATTGGCCATAAAAAGAGACAATTTTTGCTGCATCACAGTATGTGCGAAGACTGTTGCAGAGTGACCGGAGCTGCTGTCAGCAAGACAAAGGCAGAGAACAATAGGAACGGTCACATATAGCTGAGGTGTTACTGGGAGCGACCAAAAAGAGCCTACAGAGAGAGTTGCTGGAGACTGCAGGGAACAGCACAGGAGAAGCAGTAGGAACCCCAGAGACTGTGATAGAAAAGGGGCTCCTTGGAGAGAACAGTAGGCTGTGGACTGAGGAAACAGAGATCGCCTGTTGCTAGGAGTCACCTAAGAGAGACAGAGAGAGACTGTGCTACATTCCCAATCCGGTAGATTATTAGGACTGTGACAAAGATCCAAGGTAACCATTAGTCATCCTCCCATTCTTTGACTAGGCTAATGGTAGCAAAGATTCCCATGCAACGAATTGTAAGTTAGGCTAGCCTCCAACAGATAGGTGTCCACACCAGAAAGGGACTCAGTCTATTAATTATCAAGCCTGTTATAGGAGGTAGGGTTAATGTTATGGACATGGGACTTTATGTAAGTTTTAGGCATTTGAACCTGGTTTAAAAACTGTAATATTTAAAGGAACATCACATGAGCATAAGGGAACTAGATTTCCTAAGAGACTACGTGGGGCATTTATTATAAAAAGTGAAGTGGTAATCCTGTTTAGACAAACTATATGTTACGGTATGTGATTTATATCACTGATCAACGAGACTGACCTGCTAACAGCAACGGTAATACTGTTTTGCTAGCATTGCTATTACTTCATGCTAAGTATAAAGTATTGTTGTACCTTAGGGCGCCTACCAACTTGCGATTTTTTTCCTGTGATGTTTTGCGTTTTTTCTCAAGAGCAATTAGTATAGAATGTGTTCTTGTCCATCTGGGTTTTTTTTTCCGTTTCGTGGGGTTTTTTCACATAGGAACTATCAGTTGCATATGTGTCCTTATTTTTCTCTTAATGCACCCATGATTGTCAATGGAGGGCTGCAAAAAACGCCGCGAAAAACGCGCAAAAAACGTGCAAAAACGCCGCATTTTTCATGCGCGAAAATCGGCAACGCAAGTGGGTAGGCGCCCTTATTGTGCATAAACTATTAATATTACCAGGATTTAGCTAGCTTTAGGTAAATGTACGGTAAAGGTAGATTTTTGACTTGTTAATATACTATTATTTACTTGCTTTTCTGTTCATAAATAAATATTGCATATTTTTGTAACTCCTTCTGCTGCCTCATATCCTGAATCTGCATTGTGATACCACCACCTGCAAAAGGGTTTACTCCCTATAAATCCCTCTATGAGCTAAAGAAGAGAGCCACTTGTTAAGACTAGCTTTCATCTGGCCAACCTACTTGCCCATGTGTTATATGGTGGGATATTCATTTGAATGCCTGGAATGTAAGGGCCTTTTTACATAGGATGATAATTGGATGAACATTGAACAAGCATTCCCAATTATTGTCCAATACAGGGCCACAATTAGGGCGCCTACCCACTTGCGTTGCCGATTTTCACGTGTGAAAAACGCGGCGTTTTCCGCAGCGTTTTTTGCTCATTTTTCGCTGCGTTTTTTGCAGCCCTCCATTGACAATCATGGGTGCATTAAGAGAAAAATAAGGACACATATGCAACTGACAATTCCTATGTGAAAAAACCCCACGAAACGGAAAAAAAACCCCAGATGGACAAGAACACATTCTATACTAATTGCTCTTGGGAAAAAACGCAAAACATCACAGGAAAAAAAAATCGCAAGTGGGTAGGCGCCCTTAGTCAACAAATGATAAAACATGCATTTGTCGGCGATCTTTATCTTTAAGGCTGGATTCACATGGGGAGGAATTGCTGCGGACTTTCCGCATGGCAATTCCACATGCATTATTAAACCTGAGACTAAGCAGCAAAGTGGATGAGACTTGCAAAAATCTTGTCCACATGCTGAGGCCAAGCCGCACGGAAACTGGCATCAGGTGCAGAATTCAAATCCGCAACATGTCAATTGTACCGACATTTCTGCTACGGGCTCTACTCTCTATGGCGAGAGATTTCCGCAGCAGAATATTGGCAGACAAGCCGCTTCGAATCCGTGCCAAATGGCGCTGGCTTTCATGCACCTTTCCACTGCGGAAATCTTGTGAAATTTCCATGCTATCCCGCTGCGGTTATTCCGCAAAGACTTCCGTTGGATTTCCATCCTGTGGGAACCCAGCATTATATGGCCAAATAAAATATCTGTGTCACCATGTATATGGGGGATGTGAAGCTAACAATTCTGAAAGTGCACGGAGGATGAATAATTGTATTAATGATCATTTGTCCCCAATACAGTCAGCATCGGCCTGCGTGAAGGCCTTTTAAATGAATGCGCATATTGTCGACTACTATTCATCATATTACTCAAATTGAGCCATGATCACCGACATGTTCTCAGCGCAGACTTGGGGGCAGTCAGCTAGCCTCATTTTAAAGAGGAGCTGTTTTCGTGAAACAACCCGTTAAATGTACATTTTGTGCTGAGTGACGAGAACAATTAGATTACAGCATACATTACATATGTATCTGAAAGTTTCAACTTTACCTTACCTTTCAACAATTTTGGTTAAGCCAGAACAAAATATCTCCCCTACGTTTCATAAATAGAGGTGTCACATTCCTCCTTTAGTTGTGTATGAATGGACTGTAAGTGTGCTATATTATAAAGTTCTGACTCAGAAATTGAGAAAATGCCAAAATTGGTGTGAAAGTCAATGATATTGCCAAAACCTTACACTTTTGTTGCTTAAATTTTCACAATCACAATTCCGAGTGCCGTAACTCATGAAGAGACGCAGGGATCGCACAGGTACATTTAAACAGTTTAATTGACGGAGCTTACCTCTTTATTTGCATACTGAGATGTGAAGAATCTGAAGATGAAAGCAGTCACTTTCCAATATCATGTGCTGGCTAATTAACACCTACCAAACTGTTCTTTTCATATTATTAAAGGTGATGAAAACAGTATGATGTCATCAGCAGGGAGAATTTCCTATTTCCTGCATGGTGTTGTTCTTTCCCTTTTCCTACCTTGCTGAAGTGACTACTACTCCAAAATAATATTTTCCTACCTCTCATTCTGAAACTTACATGTTTGGTTTTACTATCTCCCATATACAACACTGACATCATGTGGGCACATGCAAAAAACACAACTGTACACAGGTATGACATACAGTCATGAGAAAAAAAATTAGGTACACCCTCTTTGGATTCTATGGTTTTACATATCAGGACACAATAAAAAAAAACATCTGGTCTTTCGAAGGTCTTAACTTTAGATACAAACTCAGAAGAAAAAAGTAGGCCAAAATACAGTGCATGAAAAATGATGAACATTCCATGAATGAATAGCTTGTAGAACCAACTTTAGCAGCCATAATAAAGAAATCATTTTCTGTATAACTTTATCATTCTTTCAAATCGTTTGAGAACTTTGGCCCACTCTTTTTTTACAACATTGCTTCAGTTCATTGGGGTTTGGGGGCATTTGTTTATGCACAGCTTTCCTAAGGCCTCGCCGAAGCATTTCAGTTGGATTGAGGTCTGGACTTTGAGTTGGCTATTAATTTTTTGTTTTTTCAGCCACTCTGATGTAGGCTTACTGGTGTGTTTGGGATCACTGTCCTATTGCATTACCCACTTTTGGTCAAGCTTTAGTTTTTGCATAGATGGCTTCACATTTTCCTGTAGTATGCTTTTGGTATACAGAGGAGTTCATGGTCAACTCAATGACAGCAAGGTGTGCAGGTTCTGTGGTTGCAAAACATGCCCAAATTATCACTCCTCCATTATCGTGCTTGACAGTTGGTATGAGGTGTTGGTACTTATATGATTCGTTTGGTTTTCGCCAAACATGGCCCTGGACATTAAGGCCAAACATCTCCACTTTGGTCCTGTCTGTTCAAAGGACATTGTTTCTGAAGTCTTGGGGTTTGTTCAGATGCAGCTTTGTAAGCTTTAGCCTTGTTGCTATGTACTTTTTAGTAATAAAAGGCTTTTTCCTGGCAACCCTTCCAAATAAGCCATACTTGTTCAGACTTTTTCTAATTGTACTGTCATGAACTTGAACATTTAACATGCTAAGTGAGGCCTTTAGAGTCCAGTTTTTTGGGGTTTTTTTAGATTTCTCTGAGCATTGCACAATCTGACCTTGGGGTGAATGTGCTAGGACATGCAGTTCTGGGAACATTGCCAACTGTCTTGAAAGTGTTTCACTTGTAAGTAATGATGGACTCTAAATAGTTTGAAAATGACCTTATACCCCTTCCTAGATCGATGGACAGCAACAATAGCTTCTCTAAGATCATTGCTGATGACTTTCCTCCTTGGCATTGTGTTAACACACACTTGAATGCTCCAGACCAGCAAACTACCAAAATTTTTGCTTTTATAGAGGTGGTCACACTTGCTGATGATCAAATAATCACGGGGATTTGTTAGCAGCACATAGCTATTACTTGCCCTCTTAATTCCTATGAAAACAATAATGGTGTACTGATTTTTTTACACATTGTTTCTGCAGTTTGGCCAAGTTATTGCTGAATAATGACTCAGTGTAATTTATTGTGTGTTTTTGTTCATTTGAGCTTAAATTTACTCACTTTTAAGACCTATCAGATATTTCTATGCCCTGATATGTAAAACCATGTAATTCAAAGAGGGTGTACTTAGTTTTTCCCATGTATTGTATATTATGTGCTTATAAATAACAATTTTTTTGAATAAAAATTTTAATATTCATGAAATGAGGACTGGTAGACGGCCAAGACACTTATATGCAAATAAGTACACAACGTGACCACTACTTAAATGACATGTCACATGGTGGACAGAAAATGTTTGGTGTCTTATGCCCCTCCCGTAAATATGGTCACATCCTTAGTAATTTTAAGTAAGGAATAAAATGGTTATTACTATTTCTGCATTAATATTTCATCTGGTTCATTGGTACTCAAGAAGGACATATCAGAGCTTGAGCAGCTAAAGTAATAAATGGAATGGGTGGCCTACAATACCCAAAGAGATTATCAAAATTGGGATTATTTAGAAAAAAGATGGCTAAAGGGCAACCTATTGACTACATATAAATATATCCGGGGACAATACATAGATCTCTCACATACTCTATTTATACCCAGGATTGTAACTGTAACGTCTAGAGGAAAGAAGGTTTCTACACTGACATAGAAGGGGTTCTTTACTGTAAAAGCAGTGAGACTATGGAACTCTCTGCCTGAGGACGTAGTGATAGTAAATTCCGTAAAAGAGTACAAGAGGGGCCTGGATGCCTTTCTTGAGCGATACAATATTATATATTATAATCATTAATAACTTGAAAATGGTTGTTGATCAGGGATTATTCCAATTGCCAGATTAGAGTCAGGAAGGATTTTTCCCTTTACTGAGGAAAATTGGCTTCTACCTCATTGTTTGTTATTTTTTTTGCCTTCCTTTGGATCAACATTAGGGGGGTAATAGGCTGACATATGTTTTTTTTTTGCCTGACATACTATGTTACTATATTTATTTATTATTGTTATTTATTGTAGCAAACATTATCCCCGTTTCCATCTAGGGAGAGTCAGGGTCGCACCAGGTCCTGGTTTGATCACATAAGGCCGAGTGCTCTCATCACATAAGTAGGTTAGGGGCAGATTTCCCATTCCCCCACTTTTTCAATTCATTCTAAACATATTGTGTCCACCACATTGGCACATTGTGTGTATATCCATCCTTCCAGGACCACAAATGACATCCGATTTTGGACGAGGCGTTTTTTTGTCATCCAGCATAACACATTATATATAAACCAGAATTCTTTCCTTTTTTTGGAACAGTACAATTCCATCCATGTTTTCAGTATCAATATCCTGGGCACATCCTGCAATGCTTTTTGTTCCAAAACTATTATGCTTTTTTGTTCTATAATTGTCTTCCACTCAGGAAAATGTCTTTTTCTCACACAGAATAAATCAGTCTGTTTAATATTGTAGATTTATGAAGAGTTCCTATGTTTTTGCAATTTTATTGAATCCATATATATAGAAGCCTAATAAAATATATTCTTGCCAGATAAAAATACAGCAGAAGATTTTGCTTTATGAGCACGCCATAATTTTTATGTTCAGAATTGTCTGGGTTTATTAGGGCTATACATATTGAAGCATCTGTATTTAAAATATTCTGTGTGCTGTAGGCCGGGCTTCTGATTTGCAGGGTATCGGCCGTATAATATTTAGCGATTGGCCGCTGCATTAGGCTTATTCTCAGGTAAATAATAGCAGCTTGTAATGTTTGAACCCATAAAGGGTCCCAGCCTTTTAGTATTTTTTTTTTGCCTCAAGACTTACTGCCCCTATAATCACAGCTCCCTGCACACTAATATTTCCTCTGATACAGTATGATCAATGCGGTGGAAAAACATTTATTATATTTCTTTCAGCTACTTAGAGACATTACTGAATTATGGCTACGGTGAAATGAATCTGCAATGCATTCCTCCTTCGTATGACGTTTTTACAATCTTCATTTCAGCTCTGCCACCACTGAGCTTGAGAAAATGCAGAGACCTTTCTCCAATGTGTGCCACAGCGACAAAACCAACCTTTTTTTGTTCTTTTTTTATAGCCTCCCCTGAGCGCCTCTCGTGTCATGTATTTTCATTCGCTCAAAGATACCATCTGCAGAACAGAGATGGCGGCGCAATTACAGCAGCCATGGCTTTAGCAACATTAAAGATTAGATTTCTTGAATGGGGTGTTCAGCAAATCTGGAGTCCTTGAGTGGAAAGGTGTAGGGGACATGAGTAAAGAGAAGAATAGAGCTTTCTTTGACAAATGTTCTGGTCTTATAATATTAGATGCGGTGCTATGTGTTACAATGTTAACCCTTTCATTTAAAATTCGCATTCCCGCTTTCAAAAAATCATAACTTTTTTATTTTTCCCTTGATAGAGCTGCGTGAGGGCTAGTTTACTGTGGGGCGACCTCTAATTCTTTTTTTGTACCATTTTGGGGTTCATGCAACTTTTTTTTTATAGCTTTTCATTCAATTTTCCAATTAGATCCCATTGACTGTGATGGGGTCTATATGGTTTCCACTCTACAATCTGGACAAAAAAGCCCAGCGTGTTTATTTTGTGCAATGGAACCTACAAACGGAGGTTCCAGCACAGATATGAAAGAAGCCTAATGTTTATTTTTTACTAGCTTACCCGTCGCGCGTTGCTGCAAAGACAGACAGACATACATTCATTCGTTTTTATATACCGTATATACCGGCGTATAAGGCGACGGGGCGTATAAGACGACCCCCCAACTTTCACCTTATACGCCGGTATTACAATGGAGAAAAAAAAAATTATTACTCACCTCCCCCGGCGTTCTGTCGCGCTCCGGCAGGATGTCGCTCGCTCCTCGTCCCCGGCGCAGCATTGCTTTCTGAATGCGGGGCTTGAAATCCCCGCCTCCAGAAAGCTAATACACACGCCGTCAGCCAGTTACAGCCATTCAATGACATCATTGAATAGCTGTGATTGGCTAAAACACATGTGGCTTCAGCCAATCACACTATTCAATGACATCAATGATGTCATTGAATAGTGTGATTGGCTGAAGCCACGTGTGTTTTAGCCAATCACAGCCATTCAATGCTGTCATTGAATAGCTGTACCGGCTGACGGCGTGTGTATTAGCTTTCTGGAAGCAGGGATTTCAAGCCCCGCATTCAGAAAGCAATGCTGCGCCGGGGACGAGGAGCGAGCGACATCCTGCCGGAGCGCGACAGAACGCCGGGGGAGGTGAGTAATGATTTTTTTTTTTTAACACTTTTTTTTTTTGTATTACCGGCGCATAAGACGACCCCCGACTTCAGAGCAGATTTTTCGGGGTTCAAAAGTCGTCTTATACGCCGGTATATACGGTATCTAGATAACAACCAATCACACCGCAGCTTTCATGTTACCTCAGTGGTATAATATATAACAACCAATCACAGCGCAGCTTTCAAGTTACCTTAGCAGTATAAAATATAACAACCAATCACAGCGCAGCTTTCATGTTACCTCAGCAGTAAGAGAAATAACAACCAATCACAGCGCAACTTTTATTCTGCCTCAGCAATATAAAAAATAGCAACCAATCACAGCGCAGCTTTCATGTTACCTCATGGTATAATATATAACAACGAATCGCAGCACAGCTTTCATGCAACCTCAGTAGTATAAGAAATAGCAACCAATCACAGCACAGCTTTCATTTTACCTCAGCAGTATAATATATAACAACCAATCACAGCACAGCTTTCATTTTACCTCAGCATTCTCAATATCCAGCAATTGTCTTGCGAAACGTTCGGCGGATGCATCATTTTCTGGTTGAACACTCATCCCGTTGGTCGTAATGCCTTTTGCTTTCGTGCTTGAGATGGAAATCAAACGATCTTTGTCTGGGGGGCATAACTGTCGACGATGCTCGTACGCGCGGCACCTATCGTAGGATAGTTGTACTATGCCTATAATCTTCCCAGGAGTGTACTTAGCAACTTCCCAAAGTCTCATGGCAATTGGATGAATGGTGTAGTAATGCATAAAGGACAGACAGACAGACATACATTCATTTATATATATCAGGAAGTGAGAGAATTAGATTCCGTACGTAAAATTTGGACGCTAATTCTTTTGCGCTTAGAATTGAATAATAGAGTTGGGACCCATTAACTTTTCCTATTTATGGCATAATCAATGCCCGTGCCAAATTTCATGTTTCTATGTGAGAAAATTACATTCCGTACGTAAAATTTGGACGCTAATTCTTTGGCGCATAGAATTAAATAATCGAGTTGGGACCCATTAGCTTTTCCTATTTATGACATATTCAATGCTCGTGCCAAATTTCAAGTTTCTATGACATTGGGAAGCGAGAAAATTAGATTCCATACGTAAAATTTGGCCGCTAATTCTTTGGCGCTTACAATTGAATAATCGAGTTAGGACCCATTAACTTTTCCTATTTATGACATAATCAATGCTTGTGCCAAATTTCAAGTTTCCATGACATTGGGAAGCGAGAAAATTAGATTCCGTACGTAAAATTTGGACGCTAATTCTTTGGCGCTTAGAATTGAATAATCGAGTTGGGACCCATTAGCTTTTCCTATTTATGACATAATCAATGCTCGTGCCAAATTTCATGTTTCTACAACATCGGGAAGTGAGAGAATTAGTGGCAATGATGGAAATCGAACAATCTACGTGGGGGGGTCGTAACTGTCGACGACGCTCGCGCACGCGCCATTTGTCATAGAATATTTGTACTATGCCTATAATCTTCCCAGGAGTGTACTCAACAACTTCCCAAAGTTTCATGGCGATCGGATGAATGGTGTAGTAGCGCATAAAGGACAAACAGACACGCAGACAGACACGCAGACAGACACGCATACATTCAATTTTATATATATAGATAATCATTAAAATATCTTTTCTTTAGTTATTTTTACTTTCTTTTTAGTTTTCATAGAGGACTTGAACTTGCGATTATTTGATTGATTATACAGTAGAATGCAATACTATGGTATTTCATTATACTATATTTTAACATGCTGCCTACTAAAGATATGCCACAGACACATTTTAATAGGCAAACAATTATGGCAGCCCTGGGGGCCGTCAGAAGACTCTAGGCTGCCATGACACCCAGATAACAACCCCTCAATGCATTAGGGACATTGAAGTGCCGCTGTTGCAGGCAGATATAAGCTTAATAGTCCGCCAATAATTGCCATGTATGGAGTGGGTTCGCCTCCAAAGTGGATGTCTATATACTGTACATCCTAAGTGCATGGGGCATGTGCAGTTAGGATGCATATAGGCATATTATTGTATGGAAGGGGTTAAGCGCACAACATGCAACTTTGGAATCCATTTACTTGAAAATGGCAACAAATCTTTAATGTTTCATATGTAGATTTATATAAAATATTTTTTGAACTAACAAAAATCTGGATAAAATAGTTCCATTATAGTTAATTATTGATATTGATGGTATATGCTTAGGACAGGCCATAAATATCAGATCAGTGGGGTTTAAGTCCGGGCATCCCTTTCTTATCAGCTGACTGAAGGGGCCATGGCACTCCGGCGAGCACTCCGTTTTCTTCATAGTTCAGCAGGCACAGCGTATACACTAAGTAGTACCTTTGTGGAGATAGCACCTGCCTGTGTGTCAGGCAGGTTGATGTGAAGATACCTTGCCACATACCGGTTTGGCTCTGGTATATTCGTAGAGACAGCCTTTGTAGAGTATGAGAGGCTCTTGCAAGATTGATCTCAACATATATCTCATTACTCTTTTCTATATATGAAAAAGAGAAAAGAACTCCTGCGCTCAGAGTGGCCCAGATGTGAAACAGCACCAAAGTATGGTCAAGCATTGTTAGGATTACTGTTGAAATTGTAGGAGCTAAGCAAGGATAGACATACCATATTCTCAGTCTGTGCAGTAGCAATGAAGTCTACTACCACCATGGAAAGGTTTGCAGTCCTTTCTAATGTCTACTACTACCAAAGAAATATTTAGCACACTTGTGAAGCATATATAGAAAAGAATACAAAGCAAACTTGGTAGGACCGCGCCTCTAGGTATGTATGCAGTTGATTGCAGTCAAATCTTTGGGTGGGGAATGCCTGCCACAACTGTGTGTAGAGAGAGTGCTGTGCAGCGAGGGAGACACCCTGTCCCAAAGGACATCCGCAGGAGAGCAAAAGCAAGGAGAAATCCCTGGGAATGAAGACAGCCCCAGGGAGGAGTGAGAACTGGAAGTAAAAAAGAGAAAAGAACTCCTGCGCTCAGAGTGCCCCAGACGTGAAACAGCACAAAAGTACGGTCAAGCATTGGCCAAGTGACTGAGGATAGTTTAAGAACCAGGACTGATAAATGAATAAAACTTAATGAATATATAAAGAGTGGTTTATTAGATAAAGACACAGTGCAACGCGTTTCGGAGCCTATATGCTCTTTTCTCAAGCACAATTCTACATAATAATAAAAGACACATTAATGATTATTATGTAGAATTGTGCTTGAGAAAGGACAGGCCATAAATATCAGATCAGTAGGGTCTGAGTCCTGGCATCCCCTCCTTACCAGTTGACTGAAGGGGTCATGGCACTCCGGTGAGCACTCCGTCTTCTTCATAGTGCAGCAGGCACAGTGTATACACTAAGTATTATCTGTGTGTCAGACAGGCAGATGTGAACCCACCTTGCCTAATACTGGTTTGGCTTTGGGATATCTGTGGAGATATTACCTGAAGAACCCTATTTTAAACCTTGACCCCTCCAGGTTGGATACAGTCTTTTCTGCAGGGTTCCCAGGCTGTTACTTGTGCAGATAGCCTTGGTGATGTGAGTACTGATACATGATAGTACCTGGTGGAGTGAAGTAGAGCATAGTAAATAGAAGATGGTCAGAGCTGGCAGCACAGATCCAGAAGCAAAGCCCAGATGATCTGGGCAAGCAGTAGCAAGTCCAATAATCAGAGCCAAGGTCAGTGAACACAGAAGTCAGAGCAGTTGAGGGTAAGGTGGGAGTCAAACCCCGAATTCACACAAACAAAGACTTTGTCACAATGGCTGTGGGAGACTAATTGTTTAGGCATACTCTATAGGGAGAGGATGCTCAATTTAGCAGGAAGCTGCTGGTGGTTGATGGGGGACCTGATGCATGGTGTTCTGACCATTGAAGAGGATGGGTAGGAGCATACACGTGTCCTACGGGCTGAGGCCAAGGAGGTAGGGGGGACGTGCAGCATGAAGTTCACGCAGCATGGTGTGTAGGCTGCAGGAAAGGGTGATAAGTGACCACAGCTCCGGTGACAGGTGAGCTGAGGTGGCAGTGCGCCTCGACAAGTGAATAGAACTGAGCTGCAATATCAGGTACAGATGCTATTAACTATACATGAAAAACAAGAAAGTATACATGGCTGGCACTCATGGAAATACAGTAGCACTTTTGGTTAGTTAATGAGTGGGGATGCCATGAATTGGACTCCCAACAATCTCTTATTGATGTCCTATGCTAAGGAAAAAACATTACACAGTATTACTAGGAATGTAGAGGCTAAATACAGAGTAAGTAGCCGCAAAGCTAACAGTGACATAAAAAGCCAAGAACAGCAACATAAGCAAAACAAAAATGAATATTTGTACAGTAGAGTCATGCGTGATCAACCATCTATGCAAAATTGCACATCAATTTTATGCAGTGCTAGTTCCACTAAGATATTGAAACACATCATCTGCATTATGCAAATAGGAGTAAATTATGTAGATTATTCAGATGTGAAAATTGAATCATTCAATTATACTACAATAACAACTTACACATTGACCCTCTATTCATAGCAAATATGGTAATACTTTTTGCAGCAGTGCAGTACCAGAGATGGCCAGTTGAGGGCTTAATGGCAGGTTGTTTGAGGAGAACTATGGCATAAAAAGGGCAGTTCTGCCTATTAATTTGCAGACATCTGGCTGGGAATGTCTGTAGGAAAGAAAAACTGAAACTTCTCTGGATCCATTACACTTCAAGTCTTGGTTCAATGCTGAGCTCCTGCCACCCAGATTGAAAGAGCCAAGAAGTCTGACAGGGCAAGATTCCTTGAAGGAATGATTGATGGACATTGCTATATTATGTTAAGGCACTGGGCCTGTGGTAGATAGAATACAAGATCCTGTGTATAGTTAGTGGGCAGCTGGCCAGGTATTATTTTGCCATGACTGAAGACAAAAAACATATGTGCTCACCCCCTATTTTTTGTGCACTTGGTCCTGATGATCCGTCTGTATATCAAACCTCCTCAGTGAGTTGCGTATTCCCTCACGACATTCACATGAAACAGTTCAGAAAAAAAGAGATTCACCTTCGGAGGTATGAAAAAAAATTATTTTGCCATGGGCACTGTAATGCCTGAGACAACAGTGTGAATACTGTCTAATTCTGCTGAATTGCTGCAATTAAAAGCTAGTTTACCCAGTTTTTATACTAAATCTACGACCCGGATGTAATTTCTGATGTGCCACCACCCATCTGGTAGAGGAAAGAGATGTGACTGATCCCCTATTGTCACTCTTTATATAAACCAATGTATACGTGTTTATATGCAAAATGCAACTAATTGTGTAACTAACTAACTAACTTGTAAACTTCATAACTAATATCTTAGCACTTTGGCTAAATACTATGTAGAGACTGGATCAATTTTTAGCACCTTGTGAGCCGCATTCAGCTCTGAATGGTGGTTGGGGGCAGCAGTTACACTAATTTAAAAAAAATGAAGAAGAGGCATATTAAATTAGAGACCTAAGAAATCAATTTACAAATAAAGGTTGGCTGGTCCAACCACTCCATTTATAGTCTGCTTCAATGTCTGCCATAGGGGCACACTAGACAATTCTACAGGGAGGAAGTGATATCCTTCCCAAATTTTAAGAAAAAGCCATGTAGACTCCACCACCAGTCCTCTCCTATTAGAAGTTTTAGGGTTAGATTCCCTATTTTCCCTTTTGTTGTTTCTTTCTTTATATTTTTGTGTTATCCCTGTTTATATCGTGTGTGTTTGTGTAAGCTACATGTCCGGGTCGGACCTGACAATATGTCTATCTCTTAAAATATAATCTGTCAGCTTCTATGAGCCCCCATAAACTATAGTTATGGACTCATAGGAGCTGAAGTGCTGAGTCTAGGGATGTAATAAGAGGACTAGCAGAGCACACCTATGTGGGCCATGGGACAACTACAACCGCAGCTTTGAGAGTAGACAGCGGGGCAACGGCGGAGAATGTAAGTATGAGTCACACATCCCATTATTCAATGCTTTTGCTCCTGTGATTCCCTAATTATAGTTTATGGGGGTCATAGCAGCTGAATGATTCCCTCTAAAGAGGACTTGTTGGCTCTCCTGATATCTCTGTTTTGGCAAATATTTGCATTCCCCATGGAAAATAATTCTGGAAAATAGTTTCTTAGAACTCTGAATATGCTGTTTCTCTGTTATTCCTGTTGAAAATGTATGAATAAATTGACAATTGGGAGTTACTATTACTAGGAAATGTGGCGTGTCCCTACAAACTCTGACACTGTCCAATCAATCTTGACATCATCAAACCATGTAGTGACACACCCTTTTGACAAGGGCAACAGCAGCACAGAGTTGTTAAGTAGTCATACATTTACGTTAGAATCAATGACAGAGGAATGAAATAATGCAGAATCTAAGAAAGGGTGCTTCCAGCATTATCATTTCATTGAGGAATATAAGCCAGAGAGGTCAGCTGAGATGACAGACCCTCTTTAAAAATTTGCAAAATATGAAAAATACCTCAAATTTATATACAAAATCATCGACAGTTTATACATGTGTCATAAAATCTCACATTTCACATCCGATAGACTTCCTTGTAATCTCAGGATGAAAAGTTGCAGATGTTTGAATAACTTTGCCTGGGTAATCTTCAACTAAATTCATTTTTTTTAACCTGAGAAATGTGATACCACCCCCCCCCCCCCCACCCATCCGTACTACTAAAAGCCACATAATAAAACTTACCACATCTATTTGAACAAGCGCCTGAAAAGCGGTAGAATAATCCACAGCGTCAAAACTTAGTTACCAGCCAGGGAACTCATAGTCTGCTGAGAAACATTCATGTAATATTAAATTAGGATATAACAGATAGTTCTCTAGTGAGTTAGTGGTAAAGTTGGTATCTTACTAAAGATTATAAAAAGATCTGTTAATTACATTCCCATGTATATAAGGCTCTGTTCCCACTAGTGTTAATGGGGTCCACTGGGCTCTCCCTGCATCCCAACAAAAACCTAATGGCCACAATTAAAGTTAAAGGGGTCCACAAGGATTTGCTGGTATCTATTTGAAAATAAATTGTGCATAGCTGTTACAACTCCATTATAAAGAAAGCCATGACCCTATTGTGAACAGAGACTTAAAGGGATACTATAAACATCGGATGAGCAGTCTGATTTGCCAGCATCTTGATATAAAATAGTTAAGGAGATTAATATATAGCTTTGTGGGAAAATATTCTATATAGTTTGTATCTTATTCATTTAAATCTTTGCTTAGGAGTCCAGTGGGTGGAGCTAATCAGTGACTAATAGCTATTTTGGTATGCATGCATACATGCAAGGCTGTCAGTCATTGAGTCAGTCCACCTACTGAGCCAAGAATGAGCAGAGATTTCAATCACTGGCATAGCTATAGGGGTCACAATTATGATCTGGCCCCTAAGCTAGGGGGATCCAACGGGGCTCCTCACCAGTGTTGCTGCATTGCTGATCGCTATAAACAATCTCCGGCTACAAGCTGTCCAATCGGGAATCATCGTCATCACCTTGTTAGACTGCTGTATGCAGCGTGGCAGTTTAGGGCTGGTCAGCTACATATGCTTGCCACACTGCATTCAGCAGCAATGTAAGTGATGATTTCATATTTGGCAGCTGGCGGCAGTGAGGAGGCCTCACATAGCTAAACTTGGCATTACTTTAATCAGTTTCCAATTGCTGTTCTTTAATGTGCCCTGAAACTACTATTAACTACTGCCTGAGGACGTGGTGATGGCAAAATCCATTGAGGAATTTAAGAGGGGAGTAGACGTCTTTCTAGAGCACTATGATATTACAGGATATAGAGATTAGGTGACCAGCGGCGTGGTTGTTCCGGGGTCTGACATTTAGGTAGGAACGATCAAAGATTGATCCAGGGATTATTCTGACTGCTATTATGGAGTCGGGAAGGAATTTTTTCCACGAATGGGCTAGTTGGTTTCTGCCTTTTGGGGTTTTTTGCCTTCCTCTGGATCAACAAGGGGGTTGAAACAGGCTGAACTAGATGAACATTGTCTTCATTCAGCCTTACATACTATGTAACTGTGTATTAAGAAGATGCTCTGTCCACATGCGAAGAGACATAAGCAGAGGAAGCCAGATAGAAGGAAGCTCCAACCATAGCCCGCTCCTTAGGCACTTGTGTGCTTCCACTTAATCTCAGGTCACACACTTAACCCCTTCAGTGGCAGGTTTATTATTACCATGTCATGCCTCACAGGGCAGGTTTTTTAAATGAGTCAACAATGCAGTTTACTCTCGCCAGTATTTAAAAGTACTGTACTACTTTGGCAGTTGGTATTATGGCAGGGAAATCTCCGGGGTTTGCTGCGCTGAGTATGCAGTACAAACTCCGGAAGATTTCAGATGACAGCTCTGTACTCTGCACATTTCAGCACTAGAGCTGTCCACGGAAATCTTCCAGGGTTTAACATGGTCAGTGCAGCAAACCCGCAGAGATTTTCCAGGGCGTGCCAATAAAGGGGCTAAAGGGGTTTTCCAGTGAAATACTATTGATGACCTAACATCAGGATAGGAAATCAATAGTTGATCGGCTGAGGTCTGTCGCTTGGAACCCCAACCGATCAGCTTGGGACCTTGACCACAAATACACAGAGGTCTGAGCCGAAGCCTCTGCCCTGACCTCTGCATAGTGGCTGGGTTTTGTAACTGCAGGCATGGTTCTCATTAAAGTCAATGGGAGCCGTGCCTGCAGTTACAAGTGCCACTATATGGAGGCCGGCATGGAGGCTTCCACTCTGACCTCTGTGTATTTGGAGCTGAAGTCTCCGTGCCGACCTCCCATGTAGTGGCCGGCACGTGTAACTGCAGGCACAGCTCTCATTGGACAGTGCATTGGAGGTAATAAAAGAATTTGGCCAAATTTCATACTATAAAATTAAATGCACAAAAAACACAAATCCTTTCTATGAATATTTTTAATGAGTTATTACATTTTTTGCAAAACTAATATTCCTTCAACTGGTAAAGTGATGGTATAAAATATCTAGGTATAACCATAACAGCAGCACAAAACAGACTATATTAATGCAACTGCAAACCTATATTAAAAGTACTACAGGAAAAGTCTCTAAGACTGACTAAATCTGAAATATCATAGCTGGGAAAAATTGCCAAAATTATCATATGCATTTTATACCCTCCTAATAGAATCACCACAACGAATCTTTAAAGAAACAAATAAGCTTTGTCTGGGCACAACACAAACCCTGTATAGCCTGAACTTTACTCATCAAAGATAGACGAGTCTAGATAGGTCTAGGTCTCCCAGATATTCAAGACTCTTATCTAGCTTCACATGTCTCCCAATTAGTTCCTTGGTGGCGATCTGAAATTCAAAAACAGTGGGTCCATATTGAAAAACAGCTAGCTTATCCATTTTTTTGCCAAATCCGTATTGGTGATCTCCTTATGGAATCTTCCTCTATCCTCTTTACTTCCTCCATTAACTTGCATCTCCTTAAAAACATGCGAAAAAGTTTCATAACTATACGAGCCTCCAAAATATTCTCCTGGAGAATGAGATCTCTATTGAAATATTTCAATATATTAGACACCATTTGAATATATCCAGTTGGCTCTCACAGGGTATGACAAACCTTTACAAGGGAAATCTCTTATTCTATTTAAAGAAGTTCTGTCTAACTACTCCCTTAATTCTGGAGCCCTTCACACATACTCACAACTACAGCATTTTCTAAATACACATAAAGATTCATCATGGAAGGGCAACCTAAATATTTTCAAAATATTCTCCAAGGGTATCAAACGGTTTGAATCTAGAATGCTTTTTTTAGGACTAAACTTAAAAATATTCAATACTAGAGATGAGCGAACATACTCGTTTTGGGCATTTTTGCACTCGAGCAGCGATTTTTCCGAGTAACTGAGAGCTCCTACCTGTTCCCCACTACTACCCCCCTGCTCCACCACGCTGCCCCCCCCGCCCCCCGGCGCCCCCCGAATCTTTTCGTCCGAGTAGTCAGTTACTCGGAAAAAGCGGTGCTCGAGTGCAAAAACGCCCAAAAAGAGTACATTCGCTCATCTCTATACAATACATGTTATGAGATTGTATTTATTCCTAATCCACATTTGTAGTCCGAAATATTTAATATGTTGTATTTTGCTCAAAAACATTGAAAAACTACTGAAGCAAAATACAACTGTAAAATATAAAAAGTATAGGGAAATTTCAGCCAAATGGTTAGGAGGTTGTCAACTTCAGTACTTCCGATCTGCTGAAAGCATTATGTGGTAGTCTATAACTCCACGACTTTGATCAATGCATAAGTATGCTCACGTGTTGCAGTATACGTTGGCACTATATAAATAAGCGTTACTATGTACTATATTTTTAACTCAAGCTATATTTCTTATTTTTCAGAATATCATTTTTAGTATATCAGACTTAGTAGATGTCGAAACTCTTTTTTTCATAATGCTCTTCATCTTTTTTGCTACTCCATGCAGAAATATACTTATAACTGCCAATATACGACAGCCAAAGTACAGAAAATGGAAAAAAAATGGAATAATGGCAAAGTGATTTGCAACAGGTATTATAAAAAAATCTTGGAAGTCATTCATCTCTAACATTTCCAAGTACGACACTTCTAAAGTACCATACAATATTACCATGTATTAGGACAGGCTGATTGCCAAACAAAATTTTCTGTGCAGATAAGCTGCGATTTCACTGTAAAGAATTGAAAAGTGAATGTGAAATATGCCTACGAGAATGTCATTATTGGCTTTATTAATAACTTAATTGACATTAAGGCAAGCGCTTCAACCGTTAATGCAGTTTATAGAATTGCCAGACACTGCGAGCTTAGATTTTATTTTCCCTGAAGCTACGGTACTTGATGAGACTACATTTTCTTCCAAGTGTTCTAAGCGAATAAAGAACACTAAATACCGAGTGTGAGAATAGTCACACTAAATCATTATAAATGCATTATAATAAAGATGTTATGAGCTATCATATATTAAACTCACTCTTCAAACTGAGATGATCTACAAGGATATTCTGAATTACATTCTGACATCACAGATGGTTGTTACAGTAACCCTTACCTATGGTGAACCCAATCTGCTATTACTATACAGAACAAACAGACTACAATATAATAAACGGGCCAACAATGCATGAAAAAAAACAAACACTTGCTTGGTTAAAGGGTTTCTTCACTTCCCCTTATTATTCAAAGAATCCCCTTATGATAAGCTAATTATGAGACCCTGACCAGCTGTAATTGGCAGAAGAACCACTACAGGAAAAATGAAGCATTACATAGTGCCCATTGAAATCAATGAGCTGTCAGTAAAATGCATGAATAGGCATGGTCCTCCCCAGAGAGGCTCTCTGTAGGTACTCTCTCATCCGGCTAATTGATTGACGATGAGCAACTTCCCCCTTATGACTTAGAAACCCTAACAACGGATCTGAAATTGGGTTATCAAATCAAGGCAACATTTTTATAATATTTCAGCTTTTGTTCTTGTTTTCATCTTGGGTAGCAAAGACTTTGTATAACACGTATTAATCTGCAAATAGTCAACAGTTTTGATATTCTAGTGGATACTGGCAAACTAATAAATCAAGTTCCACCTAAAAGACATAGAGGAGAAGTTCCTCTCCTTCTTTTCCTGTGACAAACCTGTGCTCCAATGCAAAGTCTGTAAGGTCGGGCTCACACGGACAGACCCGCGGTGGATTCTGTGTACCTGTATCGGCGGTCGAGCGCAGTACAGGTTTTTCTTTGTTGATTTGCATTTCCCACGTTGTCGCTTAAATAAATGAATCTTGTTACTTGTATAGCCCCAACTTATTCTGTAGAACTTTGAGGTAATTTATTTATTTCCCCCACCATCATTTTACTGTCCTTGGAAGGATGGAAGGCTGAGTTAACCTTAATCCGCTACCTGAGACAGGCGGGCATTGAACTTGCAACCTTCAGATTGTGGGTGAGAGTTTAGGACTACATTTCTGCTGCCTTAACACTCTGCGCCATACAAGGCTCTATTAGTGATGACATGGGTACCCACAGCCCATATACAATCTTAATTGTGTATGGGCTGCGGGTTGGACGGCCTCCGTTGATATCAATGGAAGCTGTTTGTATAGATTCTGCGACAAAATAAAGCATGCTGTTATTTTTCTTCCACTCGCTGAATACGCAATTGGTATTCATGAGTGTGAACAAAAAAGTGAAAATGCATGCTTTTTAATGCCCGTGTTTTACTGCGGAAAAACAGAAAGCAATTGCGGAATCCACATTCAAAATCCGCCTGTGTGAACCCGGCCTAACACCCCGATTTCTACTAGTGACTTCTTGTTTGGAAGTGGAGCTTGTGGATCAATTTCCTCTGCGCCACGTATAGCTATACTCCTTTTTTTGTATCCTCTGCATACATCAGAATGTTGGGTAGTGCTAGGACCTGTAATGCCTTGATATCAGGAATTTATCACACAAAATGTTCACAAATATGTTACCTTTTGTGCAAAATGTATCACTACCTTGACCCCTTAACGATGCAGCCTTTTTTTTTTTTTGTTCATTTTTGTTTTTTCCTCTTCAGGTTCAAAAAAATCAAAACTCTTTTATGTTACTATTGTTGTAGCTCTTTGAGGGCTTGTCTGATTTTCACAGCATACATATTGCGACAAAAACGAGATGATCAGAGGCAGGACTCACCCATTCATTGAATTAAATCAATGGCTGAATTCAATGAATGGGTGAGCGCTGCTTCTTATTCGCTGAGTGCAGGGACCAATCACAGGTAGCTCTCAGCTGTCATTCAATAGCTGAGAGCTGCCTCTGATTGGTCACAGTGCTCAGCCAATCAGATGCAGCCCTTTCAGCAGGCTGGGATTTTGAAAAAGCCGACATATAGTTCCAGGACTATATTTTCAGCCCGACGTAAAAGTGCCCAGCGCTATATTGGTCCGCCAAGTGCTTTTACACCATGGGAAAACGGCCATGATCGTAGCGTATATCGGCCAGCTGTGGAAGCGGAAGTCGATATACGCTTGTGTGAAAGAGCCCTCAGGCTCATGTATTTTGGCCATGGAATGTGAGCTGAGTCGCTAGAAAATTCTATAATGCTTGGACAGATCAGTGGCAAAAGAAGATCTGGCCACAAAAGAATGCAACAGTGTCACGTTGTGCTCCTGGGACTTGTGGTACTGTGGGTTTCCAGGAGCACACTGCTGCAGGTGTGGTTGATTTAGGTGGCTGATGGTGTGGAGTTCTAAAACCAGCCAAACACCATCTACTGGCTGCATATAAATACCAGCCCCTCTTGCTGGAGGGTGCTGATCATTTATCCATTTACCACGTATCTTATTCACTCTCAGAACTCTGGTGCTTGGAGTCATGCATGTTCTGCTATGGTGTAAGTTGCATGCATGAGGTTCTGTGTGGGATTCCCTTGTCTGTTGGTGTGAACAGTGACGTGTTCAATGTCTGTGTAGGTGACCAGACATTAGGTGTGAACTTTCCTGTTCTGTTTGTATGTTGTAATTCCCTTGTCTTGTGTTTCTGCCAGTTTCCAAATAAGGCGAATCAGCCCTAAGTTCCAGCATGGGGCCGTCCCTATTAGGATGATCGCCCCACTTGTAGGCAAGACTCCCTTTGGGTTTTAGTTGTCTTCTTACAGTAGTGACTCACAAGACAACAAGGACCCTTGACGTGGGCTTGTGAGCTTCTGTACTTTGGCCAAAGCATTATATAATATTTTAATAGCTATTCTATATGCTATATGTGCTTTGGTGTTCTTGGGAAATGTTTTGATGTTTGTCAGTTGTTGTTGGATACCTGCTTGCAAGTCCATTGGGCCGCTCTCACATAGCCCACTTTTTACCACGATTAGCCACGTGGCTGAAAAGCTGTTGACAGCTCTGCAGGCCCAAGCTGATGTGTGGCTAACCCCACATGCTCTCCCGTCAGGCATGGTTGTGTGTGACAATGGGACCAACTTGCAGGCAGCCTTTCACCTTGGCAATGTCACAGACGTATCTTGTCTGGCTCATGTGATTAACCTGAGTGCAGCACTTCCTAAACAATTACCCAGGTTAATATCCAATGCTAGTAAAGGACAGGAACCTGTGCTCACACTTTTGGTGTTCACACCCAGCTGCCTCTCATCTAGAACAGATGCTATAGGGCTTCAGTAACAATGACATGCTGTTGTTACAGTAGGAGGAAGAAGGGATACAAAACTTTCAACTATCTGGCCTGGCTGCCATTACTGAACACCACAAGGAGGATATGTTTCTTCAACCATAGGAGACATATAGAGGAGGAAGAAGACAAGGAAGAAGAGGGAGATAATATAGGACCCAAAGCAGGGAAGTGGGCTATGCAGCATTCCTTCCATACATCACTAACCCCAGCTGTTCTACGTGGATGGTGGGACGTGTTAGAGGAGACTCTTAAGCCTTGCCGTGAGGAATGTGGGCCTATCACCCTTAGGCACTTTGAGGCATATGAGTGCATTTATGTGGCAGTTCTTGCAGAAGGACCATCACAAAGCCCTCATCAAAATATCAGATCATTACTGGATGGCCACCTTCTTTGATACCTGCTACAAGGCCAAAATGACAAATCTCATTCCAACAGTGGAGAAGGACCTCAAAATGTGGCGCTACCAGGACAGACTGTTAAGCAGCTTGAGTACAGCATTTTTTCATGGCCACAGGAACCCACCCACAATGAATAACAGCTCTGCAGCTCATGGCGGATGACCAGGAAGCCGCTGCAGCAGTACCACCATGACCAGTGGCAGGGACAGCCTACCAGAGGTGTAGCATTGTATTCTCAGGCTGCTGCAGCCTGCAGAAAAAGCACAGGGTAGGATTGATAGTCACAGGCAGCTTATTCATAATGGTCCAAGAGTAAGAAGTCAGCTCTCGTGTGAATATACTCAGATATGCATTGACCCCTTTGACTTCTGGGTGTCTAAGCTGGTCAAGTGGCTAGAGTGTCGCAGCTTGTCAGTTGCGACAATGTCGTGGCATGGTGGCCTCAACACAGGCAAAGACCTGTTGCCTTGTTAAGCAGGTCAACGGTTAATGCACCATGTGCAGAGTTCTACTGGTGCTGTCTGCCTTTGCTGCATGGATAAATGCTGGATTAGCCATGCCTCGGAATAGGGTGGAGGTGTGGTTTTCTATTCACTCTGCCAGTTTTCAGGTGCAGAGTGGCTATATATTCTTACCCCTCTTGGTTATCAGTCCTGCTTTTTCCACTCCATGGTGTAGATCTTGGAGTTTGGAGCTCTGCTGTGCTGGGTGTATTCTCGACTTGCAGAGTTGCTGCGGGTTCCTTTTTAGTTGTATTGTTGCTTTTCATTTCTGTTTTTGCTTTGCGTGTCAGTTCATCTTTTCAGGGGTTCCTGTAGGGACAGTCAGGGCCCTGATAGAAGACCGTGGGGCCGCCTTTTGTCGAGGTGATTATTCCACTTTAGGCAGGGACCCTTCACCTCTCTGCTAGGTTAGGTCTAGGCTTTCTTCCCTCTCCCTGGAGTAGTGCTACCATTCCGCATAGCGTGGTGTGCGGTTATTTCAGTTGTGGTGCGCACTGTTCTTCGATGCATAAGTCTATCTACTAATGTAGTTGTGAACATTAACCTACGTCCGTGCTTAGCGTGGTGCTTGTGAGCCGCACAGACATAACACGAAGCTTACACAACATGCTTTGGAGGTGCTTGCCTGTCCCGCTGCCAATGTGCTATCAGAAAGTGCTACAACTGACAGACACGTCGGCCTGTCCACAGACATTCTGGATTGCCTGACATTTATAAAAATGAACCAGGCATGGATTTCATCTGACTCCCCCCCCCCCCCCCCCCCGGCAAATTCCACTGATTAGTTAGCACTTTGGCAATTATTACTCACATATGACTGAGCATAGATTTATATCAAAGATCGCACTGTGCCCTAAAGGTGCTGATGCTGGTAGTGGTGGTGCTGCCGCTCTTCATCTCCTGCTTCAGCTATGTTTCCTTCTCCTACATTCCCCCAAAATTAAAAAGATGACAATACAGAAATATGGAGCTTCAGCTCTCATGTTTCCACAAGGAGCACACTGTGACCTCAAGGTGCTGTTAATGCTGCTGGTGGTGGTAGAACTACTACTGCTTTTCTTCTCCTTCTTCCACCATGTTTCCTCATCCTTCTTACAAAATGAAAATTTTGTAAAGCACAAGAAAAAGGTGCAGCTATACAGCTTTTCCTTGGAGAAGATCCGTGCTTAGTAGAGATGAGCGAGCACCAAAATGCTCGGGTGCTCGTTACTCGGGATGAAATTATCGCGATGCTCGAGGGTTCGTTTCGAATAACGAACCCCATTGAAGTCAAGGGGCGACCCGAGCATTTTTGTATTTCGCCGATGCTCGCTAAGGTTTTCATGTGTGAAAATCTGGGCAATTCAAGAAAGTGATGGGAACGACACAGCAACGGATAGGGCAGGCGAGGGGCTACATGTTGGGCTGCATCTCAAGTTCACAGGTCCCACTATTAAGCCACAATACCGGCAAGAGTGGGCCCCCCCCCCCTCCCAACAACTTTTACTTCTGAAAAGCCCTCATTAGCAATGGATACCTTAGCTAAGCACCACACTACCTCCAACAAAGCACAATCACTGCCTGCATGACACTCCACTGCCACTTCTCCTGGGTTACATGCTGCCCAACCCCCCCTGCACGACCCAGTGTCCACAGCGCACACCAAAATGTCCCTGCGCAGCCTTCAGCTGCCCTCATGCCACACCACCCTCATGTCTATTTATAAGTGCGTCTGCCACAGGAAAAGCAGGCACACACTGCAGAGGGTTGGCACGGCTAGGCAGCGACCCTCTTTAAAAGGGGCGGGGCGGTAGCCCACAATGCTGTACAGAAGCAATGAGAAATATAATCTTGTGCCACCGCCATCAGGAGCTGCACACATGGGCATAGCAATGGGGAACCTATGTGCCACACACTATTCATTCTGTCAAGGTGTCTGCATGCCCCAGTCAGACCGCGGTTTTTAATTCATAGACACAGGCAGGTACAACTCCCTATTGTGAAGTCCCTGTGGACCGACAGCATGGGTGGCTCCCTGGAACCCACCGGCGGTACATAAAAATATCCCATTGCATTGCCCAACACAGCTGAGGTAGTAATGTCGTGCTTAATGCAGGTGGGCTTCGGCCCACACTGCATGCCCCAGTCTGACTGGGGTTCTTTAGAAGTGGAAACAGATGCATTTATAATTCTCTGTGGACCCACAGCATGGGTGGCTCCCTGGAACCCACCGGCGGTACATAAAAATATCCCATTGCATTGCCCAACACAGCTGAGGTAGTAATGACGTGCTTAATGCAGGTGGGCTTCGGCCCACACTGCATGCCCCAGTCTGACTGGGGTTCTTTAGAAGTGGAAACAGATGCATTTATAATTCTCTGTGGACCCACAGCATGGGTGGCTCCCTGGAACCCACCGGCGGTACATAAAAATATCCCATTGCATTGTCCAACACAGCTGAGGTAGTAATGTCGTGCTTAATGCAGGTGGGCTTCGGCCCACACTGCATGCCCCAGTCTGACTGGGGTTCTTTAGAAGTGGAAACAGATGCATTTATAATTCCCTGTGGACCCACAGCATGGGTGGGTGCCAGGAAGCCACCGGCGGTACATAAAAATATCCCATTGCATTGCCCAACACAGCTGAGGTAGTAATGTCGTGCTTAATGCAGGTGGGCTTCGGCCCACACTGCATGCCCCAGTCTGACTGGGGTTCTTTAGAAGTGGAAACAGATGCATTTATAATTCTCTGTGGACCCACAGCATGGGTGGCTCCCTGGAACCCACCGGTGGTACATAAAAATATCCCATTGCATTGCCCAACACAGCTGAGGTAGTAATGTCGTGCTTAATGCAGGTGGGCTTCGGCCCACACTGCATGCCCCAGTCTGACTGGGGTTCTTTAGAAGTGGAAACAGATGCATTTATAATTCTCTGTGGACCCACAGCATGGGTGGGTGCCAGGAAGCTACCGGCGGTACATAAAAATATCCCATTGCATTGCCCAACACAGCTGAGGTAGTAATGTTGTGCTTAATGCAGGTGGGCTTCGGCCCACACTGCATGCCCCAGTCTGACTGGGGTTCTTTAGATGTGGTTTCAGATGCATTTATAATTCTCTGTGGATCCACAGCATGGGCGGGTGCCAGGAAGCCACCGGCGGTACATAAAAATATCCCATTGCATTGCCCAACACAGCGGATGTAACGTCAGCTGTAATGCAGGTGGGCTAAAAATTCATTTGATTACACTGTAGGCGAGGGCCCACAAAAATTGCTGTATCAACAGTACTAATGTACATCCAAAAAATTGGCCATGGCCAACCAAGAGGGCAGGTGAAACCCATTAATCGCTTTGGTTAATGTGGCTTAAGTGGTAACTAGGCCTGGAGGCAGCCCAGTTGATCGAAAAATTGGTTCAAGTTAAAGTTTCAACGCTTTTAAGAGCATTGAAACGTATAAAAATTGTTTAGAAAAATTATATGACTGAGCCTTGTGGCCCTAAGAAAAATTGCCCGTTCAGCGTGATTACGTGAGGTTTCAGGAGGAGGAGCAGGAGGAGGAGGAGGAATATTAGACACAGATTGATGAAGCAGAAATGTCCCCGTTTTGGATGGTGAGAGAGAACGATGCTTCCATCCGCGGGTGCAGCCTACGTATTGCTTAGGTATCGCTGCTGTCCGCTGGTGGAGAAGAGAAGTCTGGGGAAATCCAGGCTTTGTTCATCTTGATGAGTGTAAGCCTGTCGGCACTGTCGGTTGACAGGTGGGTACGCTTATCCGTGATGATTCCCCCAGCCACACTAAACACACTCTCTGACAAGACGCTAGCCGCAGGACAAGCAAGCACCTCCAGGGCATACAGCGCGAGTTCAGGCCACGTGTCCAGCTTCGACACCCAGTAGTTGTAGGGGGCAAAGGCGTCACCGAGGACGGTGCTGCAATCGGCTACGTACTCCCTCACCATCCTTTTACAGTGCTCCCGCCAACTCAGCCTTGACTGGGGACCGGTGACACAGTCTTGATGGGGAGCCATAAAGCTGGCAAAGGCCATGGAGAATGTTCCCCTGCCTGCGCTGTACATGCTGCCTGATCTCTGCGCCTCCCCTGCTACCTGGCCCTCGGAACTGCGCCTTCTGCCACTAGTGCTGTCGGATGGGAAGTTTACCATCAGTTTGTCCACCAGCGCCCTGTGGTATAGCATCATTCTCGAACCCCTTTCCTCTTCGGGAATGAGAGTGCAAAGGCTCTCCTTATACCGTGGATCGAGCAGTGTGTACACCCAGTAACCCGTAGTGGCCAGAATGCGTGTAACGCGAGGGTCACGAGAAAGGCATCCTAACATGAAGTCAGCCATGTGTGCCAGGGTACCTGTACGCAACACATGGCTGTCTTCACTAGGAAGATCACTTTCAGGATCCTCCTCCTCCTCCTCCTCAGGCCATACACGCTGAAAGGATGACAGGCAAGCAGCATGGGTACCGTCAGCAGTGGGCCAAGCTGTCTCTTCCCCCTCCTCCTCATCCTCCTCATGCTCCTCCTCCTCCTCCTGAACGCGCTGAGATATAGACAGGAGGGTGCTCTGACTATCCAGCGACATACTGTCTTCCCCTGGCTCTGTTTCCGAGCGCAAAGCGTCTGCCTTTATGCTTTGCAGGGAACTTCTCAAGATGCATAGCAGAGGAATGGTGACGCTAATGATTGCAGCATCGCCGCTCACCATCTGGGTAGACTCCTCAAACTTTCCAAGGACCTGGCAGATGGCTGCCAACCAGGCCCACTCTTCTGTAAATAATTGAGGAGGCTGACTCCCACTGCGCCGCGCAAGTTGGAGTTGGTATTCCACTATAGCTCTACGCTGCTCATAGAGTCTGGCCAACATGTGGAGCGTAGAGTTCCACTGTGTGGGCACGTCGCACAGCAGTCGGTGCACTGGCAGAATAAACCGATGTTGCAGGGTCCGCAGGGTGGCAGCGTGCGTGTGTGATTTGCGGAAATGTGCGCAGAGCTGGCGCACCTTTCCGAGCAGGTATGACAAGTGGGGGTAGCTTTTCAGAAAGCGCTGAACCACCAAATTAAACACATGGGCCAGGCATGGCACATGCGTGAGGCTGCCGAGCTGCAGAGCCGCCACCAGCTTACGGCCGTTGTCACACATGACCATGCCCGGTTGGAGGCTCAGCGGCGCAAGCCAGTGGTCGGTCTGCTCTGTCAGACCCTGCAGCAGTTCGTGGGCCGTGGGCCTCTTCTCTCCTAAGCTGAGTAGTTTCAGCACGGCCTGCTGACACTTGCCCACCGCTGTGCTGCCACGCCGCGTGACACCGACTGCTGGCGACGTGCTGCTGCTGACACATCTTGATTGCGAGACAGAGGTTGCGTAGGAGGAGGAGGGTGGTTTAGTGGAGGAAGCATACACCTCCGCAGATACCACCAGCGAGCTGGGGCACGCAATTCGGGGGGTGGGTAGGATGTGAGCGGTCCCAGGCTCTGACTCTGTCCCAGCCTGCACTAAATTCACCCAATGTGCCGTCAGGGAGATATAGTGGCCCTGCCCGTCTGTGCTTGTCCACGTGTCTGTTGTTAAGTGGACCTTGGCAGTAACCGCGTTGGTGAGGGCGCGTACAATGTTGCGGGAGACGTGGTCGTGCAGGCCTGGGACGGCACATCGGGAAAAGTAGTGGTGACTGGGAACCGAGTAGCGCGGGGCCGCCGCCGCCATCATGCTTTTGAAAGCCTCCGTTTCCACAAGCCTATACGGCAGCATCTCTAGGCTGATCAATTTTGCAATGTGCACGTTTAACGCTTGAGCGTGCGGGTGCGTGGCGTCGTACTTGCGCTTGCACTCAAACTGTGGCGCTAGCGACGTCTGGACGCTACGCTGAGAGACATTGCTGGATGGGGCCGAGGACAGCGGAGGTGAGGGTGTGGGTGCAGGCCAGGAGACGGTAGTGCCTGTGTCCTCAGAGGGGGGTTGGATCTCAGTGGCAGGTTGGGGCACAGGGGGAGAGGCAGTGGTGCAAACCGGAGGCAGTGAACGGGCATCGTCCCACCTTGTGGGGTGCTTGGCCATCATATGCCTGCGCATGCTGTTGGTGGTGCCTCCCCAGCTGATCTTGGCGCGACAAAGGTTGCACACCACTGTTCGTCGGTCGTTAGGCGTCTCTGTGAAAAACTGCCACACCGTAGAGCACCTTGACCTCTGCAGGGTGGCATGGCGCGAGGGGGCGCTTTGGGAAACAGTTGGTGGATTATTCGGTCTGGCCCTGCCTCTACCCCTGGCCACCGCACTGGCTCGGCCTGTGCCCACACCCTGACTTGGGCCTCCGCGTCCTCGCCCGCGTCCACATCCTATAGGCCTACCCCTACCCCTCAGCATGGTGTATTACCAGTGATTTGATTTCCCAGGCAGGAAAGAAATTGGCGCAAGCCTGCTGTTAAACGTAGCTGGCTGCGTATGTTTTTTGTTAACGTTCTGCACCCACCACACACGTACCCAGAACGCTGGGGACTGTCAGAGGCAGGCCAAATAGAATGTTTCCCTTTTTTTTGGTAAAGAAAAGGCCCACTGCGTATATTCAATCAATAATATATGTCTTCTGGCCCTGCAAATGTGTCACAGAACTGCAGGGTTGCAGAGTTATTAACTACAGCAGAGCGGTGATTTTTCCCAGGCAGGAAAGAAATTGGCGCAAGCCTGCTGTTAAACGTAGCTGGCTGCGTATGTTTTTTGTTAACGTTCTGCACCCACCACACACGTACCCAGAACGCTGAGGACTGACAGAGGCAGGGCACATAGAATTTTTCCCTTTTTTTTAAAAGAAAAGGCCCACTGACTATATTCAATCAGATAAGAAATCTGTTCCACAGAAATGCAGTTATATGAAGTGCAGCAGAGCGGTGATTTTTCCCAGGAAGGCAGGAAATAAATTGGCGCAAGCCTGCTGTTAAACGTAGCTGGCTGCGTATGAATTTTTTACTATCTCCACCCACCACACACGTACACAGAACGCTGAGGACTGACAGAGGCAGGCCACATAGGATTTTTCCCTTTTTTTTAAAAGAAAAGGCCCACTGCGTATATTCAATCAATAATATATGTCTTCTGGCCCTGCCTACACAATTCTGTCCCTGTAGTATTACTGCAGGGCGCAATGCTCTGCACAGCCGATTTTGAAAAAAAAAAATATGCAACACTGCTAACAGCAGCCTGCACAGTACTGCACACGGTTAAATGTGGCCCTAAGAAGGACCGTTGGGGTTCTTGAAGCCTACACTCACTCCTAACACTCTCCCTGCCTAACCACCACTTCTGTCCCTGGACTATTACTGCAGGGCGCAATGCTCTGCAGACAGCCGATTTTGAAAAAAAAAAAATTGTGCAACACTGCTAACAGCACCCTCCACAGTACTGCACACGGATAGATGTGGCCCTGAGAAGGACCGTTGGGGTTCTTGAAGCCTACACTCACTCCTAACACTCTCCCTACAGCAGCACCAGCAGCAGCACTTTCCCTCAGCTAACTCAGTCACAAGGCATCTGAGGCGAGCCGCGGGAGGGGCCGATTTTTATACTCGGGTGACATCTGATCTCCCCAGCCACTCACTGCAGGGGGGTGGTATAGGGCTTGAACGTCACAGGGGGAAGTTGTAATGCCTTCCCTGTCTTTCAATTGGCCAGAAAAGCGCGCTAACGTCTCAGAGAGGAAACTGAAAGTAACCCGAACATCGCGTGGTACTCGTTAGGAGTAACGAGCATCCCGAACACCCTAATATTCGCCCGAGCATCAAGCTCGGACGAGTACGTTCGCTCATCTCTAGTGCTTAGCATTTCTGTTCACCTGGTAGAATTGTCCTTTACACATTTTATGACATTACTTTCCAAACAATCAGTACACCTGCTGACTTAATTGGTGCAATGCTTAATCTAGGAGACCCATTTTCGGCCTTCTTTTGTTGTCAGTGTCACCCCTGTTCTACGATTGCCCATACAACACTGAACACAATTGACAAATCTTTGGGAGGAGCACAATATTCCCCAGATTTGTGGGTATATTCTCATGCAATTTGGGTTTTTTTGGCTGCACTGGGGACCTTCTGGAGGGCAAATAAGTGAACCCGATTTTTACTCTTATTGACTTTAATGGACAAAGACATAACTCACAGAAAAAGAAGCCAAACATGCATCACTTAATACTGCAGGGTAGGCTCAATCACCATATCCCCTAGTAGCATGCAGTAAGCCAGATTGCAATATATGGGTGATAAATGTTCAATGAAGACTAATGTGCAGCCACTCAACTCATCCCAAGATTGGGGGAGGGGTGACTGCAGATAACATAGTCTGCACATATGAACTGATACCAAGGATGCCAGCCATAGAAAAATGGCTACACTATACAGGAATTCAACCCCTACTGACAAAGCAGTGGATTGCCTGTATCACCACAGAATGCCTCCCTGGCAGAGCATTCTAGGCTCCCCCAGCATCTACTGCAGACTGCATGCAAAAAAACACTGATAAATGCGGGTGTTAGTTTGCATTTTGGCCAAAACACATAGGCAAATGGGCTGCGGAAAGGCCACCACATGTACATCAGTACCTACGCTATCTCATTAATATCTCGCTATCTCACCATTGACTTTAATGGGAGTCAGAATTGACCGCCCCTATTCACAATGCTTTTAATGAAATCGGCCAAACCCTGACAATAACCAATTATTTCACTAATCGCTCATCACTATTGGCAATACCAATTATATTTCTTTTATACGGCACAAAGAAAAAGGAAAGTTTTTTTGAACTTTTATTGTTTTTAAAATGTAAAAAAAGTTAAAAGCAACCAATCTTATTTGATAAAAACTAGAGATGAGTGAGCATACTCGCTAAGGGCAATTACTCGATCGAGCATTTCCCTTAGCAAGTACCTGCCCGCTCAGAAGAAAAGATTCGGCTGCCGGTGGCGAGCAGTAAGCGGCGGGGGAGAGCGGGAGGAACGGAGGGGAGATCTCTCTCTCCTTCTCTCCCCCCTGCCCCCCCTCCTGCTGACTGCCGCAACTCACCCCTCACCCGCTCCGGCAGCCGAACCTTTTCTTCCGAGCGGGCAGGTACTCGCTAAGGACAATGCTTGATCGAGCAATTGGCCTTAGCGAGTATGCTCACTCATCTCTAATAAAAACCATCAACAGGTACATAAAAAATAGAGATGCTAACAAAGAAAGGATTAGTTAGAATATTATAAAACCCATTTACCTGTGCAAATGAAGTCGGTCAACTCTTTAAAGGGACTATAGCAGAAAATAAAACCCACGTAACCCCCCTCCCCTTTTTTTCCAGCTGCCAAAGCTTGCTGCATATTTCATCAAAAGATAGGGCAAGGCCTATCTTTTTTTTGCGCAACATATAAAATACGTGACCAAAAACGGTTGTGTATGTGCTGAATGAATCCATTGAAAGCAGGTGCCTCGCATAGTCGCAGTTTTTTTACGTAGCTAAATTCCTGGATAAATACGGCCATGTGAATAAGACCCAAGAAGAATAAAATCAATTCAATGGACATAAATTAATACAATTAATCAATAAATAAATAAAATCAATGGAACAACAAAAAAATCTAATTCAAAATATATTATTTTAATCCCACAGGATATAAGTTTACTTCATGGTAGGGTGGTAGTTAACGCAACAAGATGTGAACTTACACCCTGTGGATGTTGTGGGCTCAGAAGTGAGGCCATGTGCTCCCACAGTGGGTACCGGCTGTGGCTGATAGCTAGCCAGCCTCCCACTGCAACAGCAGGGATCGATGAGATTACTGATCCCTGCTCTTAACCCCTTAAATGCTGTGATCAAGGTACATTGCAGTATGTAAAGGATTTACAGAGTGAGTGTGCTCCCTCTGTGATGCCATCAGCCATAGAGGGCCAACCAAACGCAATACAATGGAGTCTGCCATGACTGTGATCGCTATTGTGAGTGATAATTCATTGCAGCACAGAAGTACTGCAATGCATTATCATAGCGATTAGAGCTTTTAGGCTTCAAGTCACCTACAGGAACATGAAAAATGTAAAGAAAGAAAAATAGTGTAAAAAAAAACCATGTAAAATAAAGGAACAGGTTTTTTTGCACACTTTCCCGTTTAGTATAAATTAAAAAAAACAAAACAATTTGGTATCATTGTATCCGTAATGACCTCTACAATCAATTGAACATACTATTTATTCTGCATGGCGAAAACCATTGAAAAATCCCTAAAAATGCTTATTTTGTTCATTTTTTCTTCCAAGAAAATACATTAAAAGTAATCAGAAAAGCTGCATGTACCCCAAAATGGTACCAATAAAAACTACAGCTCATCACAAAAAAAACAAGACCTCACATGGCCCCGTCCATGGAAAAATAAAAAAGTTAAGGGACAAGAATTTAAAGATCCAATACAATACAACTAATAAGCTTGAGTCCCGGGCTCTACTTAGTGTGGTGCTCAAGGGAGCCTTTAGATCTAAAGAACTTGAAGCGAGACTAGGTACACTCTGGGAGACCCATTTGTACAAATAAGGAGCAATTAGATGATATTAGTAGTACAAACACGACTACTCATGGAACAGGGATCTCATCTACTGGAGGTAATATTATCCAGTTGGATGCTAACCTGTATGGGTTGTCATAGGTTTCAGTTTATAATGATAACTTTCAGAGGGTGGACAAAAATATAGAAACACCGAATGAAATGCATGGGATATTAATCATTAGTACTGAGCTGCCCTTTTGACCCCTGCTTGTCTAAGAGCTTCCCCCACAGATTTGTGTTCACTTCACCTCTTGCCCTGCTCTGGGTGGTTTTGGGAGCCAGCTGGTAACAGCAGCTGAGGGGCTCAAACTCCTGACCAATGTAACCTTGTTGCTCAGGCAGATATTCACTTCTGCCCAGCTGCATGTGTGTCATATTACTTCTACTTAAAATCGGTCTTATTGGTCTTATTGAAATATGATTTATAATCTCATGCAACTTAGGGCATGCATTCCATACTGTGTTTCCATATTTTTGTCCATCCCCTGTATATATTCCTGGGGTGGGTACTTCTTCGCCCTTCAACAATCCAACAGAATATGAATCTGTTTCTGTTTCAAAGAACTACCAACTAATGGCACATACCATCAGGGGTATCTGTGTCTCTCCAAGTGGCTTCAGTGCGCATGTCGGCTTCCGAGTGGGTCAGCGAGCCGCACAGCGCAAGCACTGGATTTCACCACTGCCTGTACTGATGTACGCAGCTAGGGGTGGCAATAGAGCAATGGAGAAGTACCAGCAACGGCCAGACACCTTGACTTGAGTTTAAGCAGCCCTCCTGCATGACTCGAGGCAGACCCATATATGCATATATGGCACCAAATTATACGAGGGGGTGCCGATAAGTCTTTGGCTTTGTGTTCTATTTTAGTTGCTATGGTAACGAATGTTACATCTCATGAAAGCCTTATGTGTCTAATATATGTTTTCAAAATTTTGTGTCTGTAGCTTATGGCAACAGTGATCTAGGTACGCGGGAAAACAAAATGGCAGAGTCTAAGGCGATAGTCACAGCAAATTAGAGCAGAGGAGTGATAAAATTCTTGTTTCTGCAAGGAAAGTCGGCGAAGGATATTCATGGTGATATATTGCAGACATTGGGGGATCAATGCCCTTCATAAGGAGGGCGTGCCGCTAGTGGACTACCTTCAAAATGGTTCCACCATCAATGCAAGGTATTACATTGAACTTTTGGACCAATTGAAGGCAGCTCTGAAGGCCAAAAGGCGCGGCAAGCTGTCCAAAGGAATCTTGTTCCTGCAAGACAACGCCTCTGCTCATGCTGCACAAGCGACCACGGCAAAACTGGTGGAGCTAGGCTTCCAGCTGGTTGACCACCCACCTTATTCACCAGATCTAGCTCCCTCCGACTATCATTGTTTCCAAACCTGAAGAAACACCTCAAGGGTACCAAATTTCACACTATTTCTGATGCCATGGCTGCTACAGATGACTGGTTTGAGGAACAACCGAAATCCTTCTTTTTACAAGGCTTACAGAACTTGGAATACCGATGTAAGAAGTGTGTTGACATCAGTGGAGAGTATGTGGAAGAAATGTAAAGTTTCATCTTCCTATCTCGTTTCTTTCTGGCTAAACCCAAAGACTTATCAGCAGCCACTCGTAGAAGTACGTTTTTGCAGCAATGAGTAACCTACCGCTTTTTAAATCGAAATTGTGGCGACAAAATCTCTTTAAGGACACAATTTTGGGGGGTTTTCATGTCCACTTTTCCAAAGCCATAGCTTTTATTTTTCCATCACCATAGTCAGATGAGGGCTTGTTATCGCATGGTGAGCTCTAGTTATTTTTTTATTAGTACTATTTGGGGTACATATGGTGTATAGTATAACTATTATAATTTCTTGGAGGAACAGGGAGAAAGAACACATCAATTCTGCCATTGTTTTTTGGATTGTTTTACAATATGCTATACAAATGACATAATGACTTTTTTCTGTGGCTCGGTACAATTACAACGATACCAAAAATATATTTTTTAGTGTTTTTTCCACTTATGCACAATAAAACCCCCTTTTTTTTTTACTTTTTTTTGGCATTGCTGCATTCAAAGATCCATAACTTTGAATGCAGCGATGCAGTTTTTATTGGAACCATTTTGGGGTACACACTACTTTTTGATCCCCTTTTATTGCATTTTTTAGGAAGCAAAATGAACAAAAAAAGCTTTTTGGCAGTTTTTGGTGAGGACCTGTGAATCGCCGCATACGGCAGTGATTTTTGCCTGTGCATGCACGCTGTCACATGCAATCATCCTGTTTTTTAGTTTCCCGCTCTGTCACTTAGGCACGTTGTGTGTAAAGGACACACATATGCAGGGTAATTGCATATGTACAGCTTTTTGCACCCATAGAGGACAATAGGGCTCTATCATGGTTACGAGGTTATATTTCACATGCTGTGTTCTTTTTTTACTCTCGTATTATCAATGTATTTGAATTGCCGCGATGTACCGCATATTATACACCCGTACATAATGTGCGTAACACATGATTTAAATACACTTGTGTGAGGCGAGTCTAAGGCGTACTACAGGTGCGTCAAAAACATGCATGGAGAAATCAGCATTGGATTTCTTGCGCTCATAGCATTGGGCTACTTTCTCACCAACATTTGCTATTTTAGTTGCTCTTCCCCATCACAGAAGCAAGAAATATAAGGGCAGTGCTAGGTCGTCATATAACGGACATCGACTGTAGTATCCACAGAAAAATCCAGAGCACAAAACTTCGCAAAGAATAGAACCCATTCACATTTCTCTTTTTTTGCATGTGCAGTTCTCATTGTGTGTATTTGCGCACCAAAGAGGCCCATAGAGGTCTATGGAAAGTGTTCAAATGCGCACATATGTACGTGCGGGTATGTGCTAAACACTGCGCATATTCGCGAAAATCGGCACCATTTTTGGCTTAATAGCCATTTAAGTTAGTGTGGGGTGATTCCCCCGTCCATGTGAGCTGGCGGTGCCTATACAAATTCACTTGCACACAAAGTACATTAGTTCACTGCGCAAAAAAGTTGCATAGAAGTGAGTGTATTTTGCAATATGCTGTATAAAACCACCCTTACTTACGTTTTTTTATTGTAGTTTTTAGGGCTCCTAGACATGTATGTTCACTCATGAGAGTATGACTGAATCCGCGCTGTTTACTACACTTGTTTGCGCTGCTCGTCTGTTCTCTTTGGTGCAGGACACAACTGTGACGGGAACAGCCTAATTAGTCCCTGGTGTTATCAATGAACACCGTGAAATAGCGCAGTTCCTATGGTGCCCTGAGTGCGCAAAAATAGATCATGTCACGTATATTTTCATGCAAATGAAAAACATGCGCAACGGCACTCATTGTGAGCGAACCCATTAAAATCAATGGGTTTGATCGTCCGCAGTTGGCACAAGCGATTTTGCGTGTGCGAAAACGCGCACAATAACCAACGAAAGGATCCCTTGGAGCCAGAATCTATGCAGAAAAATCTGCTTTGTTTTTTTGCCACGTGCTCATACCCTTAGGACCCTTTTATAAGGAACAATTATTCTTCAGATTCCCACTAGATTATGGCAATCTTAATGACGATCGTCCACCATAAATACTTGCAGCAACTGAAAGACAAATGATAATGTATTCGCTTTTCGTTCAGTTTTGGGTAGGCATAAAAATCTGTGTTGCTCATCTTGATCGGCCAGGTCATTAAAAATCATCCCGATTTTCGCTGAGTCAAATTGGGTTAGTCCAAACCACTTTTTTTTGCAAAAGTTACGGTTAAATGACTTTCCCATAATGCCTGCTTCAGAGATCAGCATGCAGCTAATCAGCAGCCAGGGCACATTGCTGATGTAACCAAATGTGTCCTCCATGCTATATTTAGGCAGTTCCATTGGTCGCCTGCATCACACCTCCTAGCCGTATATAACATAGGCATAGTAGCCAGTGGTCATCTCACCGTTGAGCACAGGACAGGGAAGCTGCATCCCATTTATATAGCTATATAGCACGCGGTCTGTTGTTAGGGACAGATATTCTTTAGAGGATATATTACTGTTGGTGTGAAAGCTTGTATACTGGGGTTATATAGGAGGGAGCGAAGCTACATTATATTTACATGCCTATACAACATGTGGTTCATTGTTAGGGTCTTTTCCAGACAACCATATGCGTTAATACGCACACCGCAGTGAAACGTATTCGCACATGAACGTGTCTGTGCATAGTACTGTATGTTTTGCACACGCAGGGCCTGTTCTCACGCGTGTGCAACACTCCCATTCCGTTGACTGAAAGACTATTCAGCCTAATGAGGTCCAGATGTGTTATTTATTACGCAGTTTTACGCAGTGTTTCAGGCATCTCTTTACGTATTTGTGCCCCTCATTGACTTTTATGAGGGTCTGTGCTGCACACAAAGCAGAAAGATGGAGCAGGTTCTACTTTTTTTGCGCACACATCCCGTGTTTAAGGAAGCTTACACACGCTACACATATAATGAACATTACAAGCACACATACATAAAGACATATAACACATATTATATATTACAATATCAACATTTCAAACAAACTCACTCTTATGCTGGGTCTTTCTCATGCACCTAAATGGTGAACAATATGCAACCCAACAATCCTTAATGGGGTATTTCCATGTCAGATATTTATGGAACACCCAAAGGATATGCTGGGAATATCTAAAAGACGAGAGTCATACCTTTTGGGACCTACGCCTTCTCTAGAATTGGCCCAAACCCCATCCTGGCTTACCTCCTCCTGCCTAAGGTGGCATGTGTCACAGAAACAATTATGTGCTCTGTGTTTCTCTATCTCTATATGCCTAATGCCCATGCTGTTATACTGCAGCTATTAGGTTCTATTGAACCTAATAGCTCAATGTTCATGCAGCGGAATTCCACAGTGGAATTCCGCAGCGTCAAAATAACCCGCGGCATGTCCTATTTGCTGCGGGAATACGCATGACCGGCTTCCATTGTATTAAATGGAAGCCGTCCATCATGCTATACTTCTGCTGTAGCACAGCGGAAGTATCGCGTGAATACACAGCCCCGCTGGCCACGTCATCTGACGCTGCTGAAACGTCATGCGCTGTACTGCGCATGCGAACAGGCCCTGCATGTGGGACGCGGACGGAGGATCCAGAGTGGTAAGTATGGAGTTTTGGGGGGTGCAGTGGCGGACTCTGCTGCAATATTCCGCTGGCAGAGTCCGTCATGGCCATGGGCATGGACCCTAAGGCTTCAAGAGTGGGAGGGCATGTGGACAGTTGAGAGCTGGGCGCAGATGAGAGAGGAGCTGGTGGTGGAGAATGAATAGGGAAGTGAGGAGAGGTGAGTGATCACTGATTTGTTATTTTGTACCATGGGGTAACCGGTAACAGGGGTTTCCCTTAACTCAACCCCTTTAAGGCCTTTCTCACAGAGGCGTTTAAAAAAACGCAGCGTTTTTCAGCGCTGCGTTTACTGCGGATTCTGCAGTGCTGGCATGCATTTTAGCACAGCTAAAAATGCAACCAAGGAAGCTGGAAAAGAAAAAGCAATACTCACCTAGCAGGCGTCATCTGGGTCCCTTCTGCTGCTCTCCAGCAGGCTTCTGTGCAGTCCACAGTTCTGACAGAGCATCTCTTCCTGGTAATGGGGATTGAAAACCTCACATCCAGCAAGAGACTGCTCTGATTGGTTCTTGAGCACTGACTCAGCCAACCAGTGCCCGCGCTCGATGCACCAATCATAGCCATTCATTGAACTGCTGTGATGAACCAATCACAGCCATTCATTGAATGGCTGTGATTAGTTCATTAAACACTGACTCAGATTGGCTTAGCCGCGGCACTCGAGAACCAATCAGAGCAATGTCTAGCTGGAGGCAGGGTTTTTCAATCTCCATTACCAGCAAGAGATGCTCTGTTGGCGCTAACAACTGCAAGCAAGCAGAGAGCAGCGGGAGGGACCTGAACGGCGCCTGCTATTCTGTTTTTTTTCAGGTAGTGTAGCTAGGGCATTTAGCGTTGTCAAAAACGCGGCACCAAGTTGTACAAATGTGTGAGAATTCCGCCCATTGATTTCAATGGGTGACACACAGCATTAAAAAACACTAAAACACCCAAAAATAAAACATGCACTGCTTAAGCGTCTTTCCGTGCCTGCGTGAGCAGTCCCATTGAAAACAATGGGAGCGTTAAACCGTGATTAGAGCGGTGATGAAAACGACACGGTAAAAATCGCCTTTGTGAGTGGGGCCTAAAGGTCTTTTACCAACGCTTACGATTTAGATTATTTTTAGCAACACTGTAACCATTTCCAAAAGCAACAAGTTCACGATTTGAATTGTGAAATCTTGAATGCATTACAAACATCATCCCCTTAAATATGCAGCGCAAATTCATGTGCAACTCTGAAATCTGCTAAAACGAAACATTTCAGAAATAAAACTGTCAAAAGTTATTTTGGCTCCTATAAGCCTCAAAGGCCACAAAGAAAGGACACGGCTATAAATCTAATGATGGGGAAGGAAGCTTGTGGCGAATGCACAAGAGAACACTCTTCCATTTCAACGCCAGGAAATATATTGCCGCACAAAAGTTACAGAAATCCCCGAGTTTAATTCGAGAGGTCCACGGTTCCACTTGGTCTCTTCATAACGTTTTAATGATTAGGTAATATACATTAACTACATGTCAATAAAGTCTTCCTGGGCACACGACCATGCCGAGGTTTGCAGATTTGCTAATGGTACCCAAAAGCAGCCGAGAATGAATCATTATTTAAACAATTTGCTTTTAGTTTGCGCATGAATGCCTTCCCATGATGCTTTGCCACTTTGTTTGCCCTTCTATAAAAATTATTTCTGACCCAAGTGTGATCTCTTAAATCACAATACTAATTCCTGCAATCGAAGCTCCAGCGAGCTAATGCAGGGAGAAAACCGGACTAATTTTTCACCACAACACTGAATATTCAAGAGGCGACAGTGGAGGGAAGAAGTTAACGTTAATTAATATTTGAAGCAGTGAAATAAAAGCAACAGTGGAGCTAATTTTGCAGGACAATTAATCATGAGTCCTACTAATTACACAGGGGATTTTGCAAATGATTTTTTTTTTTTATCAGGTAGCAGAATAAAAATTATAATTCACTAACCATCAAAACTGTTGGCTTCCAACCAACGTCCCCGGCGAGTACAATTAGCGAAAACAGTAGAGCATTGGTAATTGCGTGTGTTGAGACAAACATGTTAGAATTTTAATCGCCCTAAATACAAAGCTTACAAAAATAACAAAAAAAAACACAATTCAAAAATTTTCCCTCCGGACCGTAGCATTGATGTGTGTTGCTATTCAAGCGTATAAATAAAGTTTTGAAATTGAAATATTTTTGTCGTCCATTCAACATAAATTCCTATAGAAAATTCCATCCGAATTCTGAGCTGATTGTAAGTAATGATTGCTGATTTCTTGTTTTTCTAGATCGAGTCAGTCTATAATCCTATATGCAAGCAACGGGAATGTAGAGAAATAAGATCATCCGTGAAATATAGTGTTTTCTTTCAAAAAGGCAATTTGAGAGGGCGTAAACTCCAACAAATTACCATATTCATGAGCGCAGCCTGTGAAATTACAATGCAGTAAAGTGTGTTCATGTAATTTGCATGTAGCTTTGTTAATTAAAAAACGCTGCTAATTAGAAACAATGGTGCAATTCCGAGACATCTATCTTGAACGCAAGTGACATATACCCTTAATAAACTTTCCGAAAGATAGGCCCAGCAAAACAGCGAGATTATTTACTATTATGTACTTGAGCGAAATAAAGATGAATTTAAACAAATGTTTGTTTAATAGATTGAGAGATCGTTAGCGGTGGCAGCGACAATCCTGTCGTGCATAGCCTGCACATTAACTGACGTTCTACATGAAGCGCTTACATGAAGATTGTGGCCTGTTTTAATATCTATTTAATTTTTTACCTTATGTTGATTGTAACATTTGATGCTGAAGGTTTGCAGAAAAAAAATTGCAATATGGGCGGTTTTATACATTATTTTTTTAGGAAAACTGCATTTTTTTGCACCTCTTTATTGGCAATTTTGATGCTTTTCTTTTTGCAAAAAGGGCCATTCTCAGACGTTAGTTGTAGGTCAATAGGGAGTTAGGAAATACGCTTTAAACAGTGAAACTTTTTGGGTGTTTTTCCAAACTTTTTGAATGTGATTTTTAAGCCAATGGCGTCTTTTTTCAAACCGCAGCATGGTGCAGGTATGTGCGCATTTTACATTTTCCCTAAGCTCAAATTTCAAAATGTTTGACGAAAAACTATCACCGAAAAACACTTGCAAAAGTCACACAGATTTCATAGTTTTTTTTTGCAAGTATTAAAAAAACTGCCACAAAAAAGTGTGTGTGACGGAAGCCTAAGGTTAATTTCACACGGGCAATTGCAGTATCGGGCCGTTAAACTCGGACCACTCGTGTGTCAATATCGCCTCGCTATAATTCAGGGGAGCAGCGATCGGCAAGTGTTTCCTATTGTCTTCAACTGTTTTCAATGGGAAACCTTGCATCGCATGCCATGCAATGTTTTTGCCAGCCCCATTGAAAACAATGGGTGACGCGTTCCGAAGGAATGCCAAAGCATAGGAAATGCACCAATTTTTTCCCGCATCGCACTAAAAGAATGGGGTTTGAATTCATGCAAGATTTGTGCGCATTTGTGCGCCAGTCTTAGTATGGTTTTCCATGGTGCGCTGAAAACATGAAGAGGCTTACTCGACAAGCTTCACCCACTTTTCAAAAGAGTAGCAATGATAGCACAGACAGAAGAACAGTCGCAAAAGTTCTGTGTAAGAGATTCTTGTGCAAAAATGTGGAACTTTTGTATGCTAGTATTCTGGCATTCAACTTTGGGCAAATGTCTCCAATAATCTTTTATTCTGGTGTTTTTTTGCCCCCCCAAAAAACCTCCAGAAAAATTACATGGATCTTTTTTATGATGCCTGTGTTTTTTAGATGCTTTTGGGGTTGCAGTTTTTGATCACACGTGCATTTTCTTAAAATTATGGCTCTAGACTTTTCTGCGATGCGAGAGTGATTGAAAACGCATTATTATGAAATCAATGATTTTCAATGGTTTCATTCTCATTTGCGATTTCTTCACTCAAGTCTTGCAGCGCTAAGAAAAATCTGTGATATCGCCCATTGCTTTCAATAGGGCTGGCGGCAGCAGCATCAGCCCAGTTGAAATCAATAGGAGAAGATCGTAAAGCACGCTAGGAATCCCTCAGAGAGAAGAGAGAGGGGGGGGCAGAGCAATAGGGGATTTCTTACATATCTCCCCATATTTGGAGAGATAAGGGGCGGGGCTAGGGGGCTTTCCCAGGGCTTAACCAAGAGCGTGGATGGGGCTTGAGAGGGGTCGGGACTAGAGGGGTTATCGTAGTGATCCCTCTCTAGCCAAGTGAAGAGCCGGCCGCCTTTACACCATCCGGAAAATATATTTTTTGCTGGAATGCACCGAGAGTCAGAGGCGTAACTTGAAGCTCCCGGGCCCCGATGCAAAACTTGTAACAGGGCCCCCAACTATAATGCTTTATTCATAGCACTGGGCTCCCTATATGGAGAACAGAGGCCTTATGGGCCCCCTAAGGCTCCTGGGCCCGGGTGCAAACGCATCCCCTGCATCCTCTATAGTTACGCCCCTGCCGAGAGTCTATGAGAACCATTAAAAAAGGGAAGGGGTTGGAGTTTAGCAGCAGCTCACATTGCTAAAGTCCATCCCCCTCCCCTTGCTGGCAGCTGGCAAGGGGCGGAGAGGGAGGAAGTTTAACAAAGCTGAACTCCCTCCCCCTGGCCGACGGTTTGGGGCTGCAACGTATATACACGACGCACCTGGCCATCTGAATGGACAAGAAAACGTGAGATGCAGCCATGACTTGGTCACGGCTACCTCTCGTTCATGTGCCACATGAGGCTCAAGATGAAATTTGGAATACACTTGGAGAAATTATTTTTTTTCATTTGATGGGTAAGCACTGCAAGATAGATCTGGGATACTCTTAACATATTGGTATGTCATTTGTGGGTCGAATGAACTGAAAAAAAAAGTTCCTCGTCAAATACTAAGCCAACTCTTATTCATTTACAAACTATTCCCACAGCTTGCAACCCCATCCAAGCAGTTGACCTATTAGTTATTTTGCATTTTGGCAAGGTACATTACTGTTTGCTCTCATACTTCAACTGTAGCTTCTTCATGATTCCTAGTTCTGGACCACTGAAGGTTGTCAGGTTTAGAAACCCCATTGTCAAACATCCTATTATATGTCTATGCTAATAGTATAGATTCCTATCTTCTAGACTCTTCTTAACTATAAAAAGTTCTTGAATTGGAAGAACTGTAAATCGGTATATTTCAAGGACGACCCATAAATCTCCATAATGAAATTGTAATATTTAATTCCCCTATTGCAGTGCTTGGTGCTGTGTTCCCCCACAGATTACTGATCACTTAAGGTCCCAAACCTTCTAACAAAATTAGATTGTCCAAAGCAGACAACCCATTAATGTTGTAGAAGGTTGTGCTATAGTAGCATTGAAAAAGTTGACCATCTTTCCAAGTATGTTATAATTTGCACTTTAACCCTTTCCAATCCAATTTTGGATTCAAGGTTTCCTAAAAGGCTTTCTCTTTTTGCTGTTATACAACAGTGCCATCTGGTGGCTAAAGCCAGTGTGTGCGCCAGAGAGGCTCCGACAGCAGAGTGGCTGGCAATAGACGTAAGAATACCCTGTCGGACGTCTTCTGACAGTGAAGCTGTACAAGCTTTAATCAGAATGTAGGAAGACGTAAGACAGTAGATTGGAATGGGTTAAAATGTGGACAGATGTAGGAACTGTTACATAGATGGCAATCAAAAAACTAAATTTAGTTTTGAAAATGGCTTGTTAGATCAACTTGAGGTGCTGACCAACCAGCTGAACTCAATCCAATTGAAGGCTTTAGCATCAATGCTTGGCAAATGTAGCAACCTGACATGTATTGTCTCAAAGAGTTCCAGATAAATGATAACCCATAATGTGGAAAGAACTGTTGGAAATATGATAATGGAAATAGTTTTGAAAATAACTAACAAAAAGTAGTGAATAATCAACCTGCAATTAAATGCAAGAGCAGTACAGAGGACTTTCAAAGGAATTCCACTGGCTGACCTGCCTGAAGGGCAAGTGGTAATGTTCTTCATCCTCACTGCTAATTCTAAAACATGTTCTAACTAAAGGTAATTATGCATTGCTTTGGAGATAAAATCATAACTCTATCCAGTATAAGCTCAGCATTTCTTCTTTGGAAAAATTAAAAGCTTTCCTTAAACTTCAAATTAAGGCTGATAAATAATAAGCTTGTAGAAATCAGATTTACTTCCTTCATCAAAATGTACATTTCAGGAGCTAATAAGGAAAAATAAATAAAGAGTGCGGAATGAATTGCAAGATGTCGACAAGTGATTTGTGAGCTAAATGTTTCCAATGCAATAGGGACTGTTAAATATGATGTTTAGTTTCATAAATGAGTTGCTTTACGTTAGTCTGTATTTTATAATGCTACATTGTTGCAGAAGGGTAAAATCAGCAGTGCACATTGTTACAGGGATGGTGTTTAGTATCAGCACTAGAGATGAGCGAGTATACTCACTAAGGCACATTACTCGAGCGAGTAGTGCCTTAGCCGAGTATCTCCCCGCTCGTCTCTAAAGATTCGGGGGCCGGCGCCGGTGACAGGTGAGTTGCGGCGGGGAGCAAGGGGGAGCGGGGGGGGGGGGGGGGAGAGGGAGAGAGAGATCTCCCCTCCGTTCCTCCCCGCTCTCCCCCACCGCTCCCCGCCCCCGCCGGCCCCTGAATCTTTAGAGACACGAGCGGGGAGATACTCGTCTAAGGCACTACTCGCTCGAGTAATGTGCCTTAGCGACTATACTCGCTCATCTCTAATCAGCACACATCAGACTGATATCAGGTTAATGCTTTACAAATCTGTCTACTTTATATACAACGTAGTCAACAGACATAATTTGAAGCTATTGGCCCCAATGCAAAATCTGGGAATGGGTCCTTCAACTATAATGCTTCATTTATATAGTAGTACTAGTTTGCTCAAATGGGGAAGATGGACCTTATCGGCCTCTTAAGGTTTCGGGGCCCGAATGCAACTGCATCCTCTGCACCCACTATAGTGGTGGCCCTAAAACAAGCTGGAGCCTCAAATGTGTATATAAAGCAGTCTCTGTTGAACTTTTAAAGACCATATCATCCTTCATTGGACCTTTGTATATTGTAATAAACTTCATCATCTTATTTTCACCTTGCCACAGCAATTAGCCTTGCAGCAGAGCCGACATGGAAGCCGGGCGGTGATTGCCCAAGCCATTGGCCACCCAACCAATGAGAGAGTAAGACACTGTATTTGAAATGGATGCCCCTTTTCTCAGTGGACGTTTGGAATAATGGCAATAAGTGAAAATGTTGGGTGAATTTTGCCCAGTCTCCGAAATACCCCTTTAATTTCCTAACTAGGCTTAGATGTTTCAGTATATAAGTGTTTTAATTTAACTCCATATTTAAACCTTCTTCTGCTTCTTCATAGCTGTATCATATATCCATTTCTGCTACTCTCCTTTATTGAACATTGGCTTTTCTGACTACTCTTCTGAACTAACTGCCGTACACATACTCCATATATACATTAGAGTTACAGACCCTAGCTTTTTCTGACTATGATCTATGTTTCTGTCCTCTTACAATATCTGTCTCTGTATGACATCAGTTGACTAATTCTGGCCTGTCTGACTACTCAGCTCTCATCTTCAGCTATTGTCATTGCCCTTTGCATCTGTACTTTCAACTGACCCCTTCATGGCTGATTCCACCTCTGCTACCATAGCTGCTATCCAGAGAATCAATCACCAGCTAGTGGCACCTATGTCCCAATGCCAACCCTACATCAACCCTAACCAAAGTTATGGGAAAGTGGGATGCTTTAGGTGCAATTGGGCCATTCAGTTGGTTCTTTTTTGGGCATTGTTAGGATCAAATCATTACATATTTCTTATTTATATAGTAATGAGACATTGTAGACTTATTCAGTAGAGTACGCCTACAGTTACACAATACATATAGATCATAGTCTAATCTAGCTGTGTCAACGAGCAGAAGAGATTTACATGTTGGGGTCCGTTTACACCAAACAATTATCATTTGAATGAGCAAATGAGTAAATGACTTCAGAGTCTGCTCATTCGCTCGGGCAGCCCGTTTATACAGGCAGATACATCGTTGGCTCGTTTCAATGAGAAATTGTTTCATTTTTCACATTCGCTGTATAAATTAATGAGAACGACTGAACAAGTGCTGGTTAAACTGAACAATAAGACAATAAGGGAACGAGCCAACGATGATATTTATGCCTGCATGAAATGAACGACGAATGAAGAGTGAATAATTATTGGTCATTGTGTTTAGAGTGACCGATTATCATTCACTTTAGCTCATTTGAATGATTTTTTGAATGCTAATCATTCTGTCTAAAGGGGCCTTTAGCCTATGTTCATGTGTGTATCGGAGGCTACATTCAGAGCCCCCGGAGCAGATGCAGAACAAGATACCTTACAAAATAGTGTAGCATGCTGCGCCATTCATTGAATGACAGCTGAGCGCAGCCTCTGATTGGCTGAGCGCTGTGACCAATCAGAGGCAGCACGTTATGGAGGCAGGGATTTTTCAATGCTGGGGACGGGGAGAAGAGCCGAACAGCGCTTCTAGGTGAGTTAACTTTTTTTTTCTACAGCTAGAGATGATTGTCAGGGTAGGGCTTATATTACACCCCCACCCCCACCCCCACTTCCCGAAAATCATCACTGCAGTGGTTGCCTTCATTTTATTGCTTCCAGTGAAGTGACAGCAGCGTCGGCCCCATTGAAAGCAATGGGATAGCATCACGGTCCTTTGCCACAGCTGTGGCAGGGGATTCTTTCATCTCCGCTGCAGTCCCCTCATCATTGAACACTGTCCGTGGGGACTAAGGGGTTAACAGCAGAGCAGGACATTTAAAAGGAGTTTTTGGCCAGAAGTACCTTTTAAATGTTCTACTGTAAGCAGCGGGGAAGCCATTGGCAGAGCACGAGTTTCCATTAACTCCTGCTCCCATAAGTCAATGGAAACTCCTGCAAAACACCCACCTGTGTCCTATCTTTTTTGGGTGTGCGCTGTTTTGCGCTTCAAATTTCATGCATATGAACACTTCTATAGGAACCGAGCCCTTAAAGGGTTTTTCCAAATTATTTTAGAAAGCATAGGAAAGCAGAGAATGAAAGGGATAACAATAACAAGCTAAAGTATGCTCACAGCTCTGTTCCTCCGCCAGTGCACCACTGACGATCCCATCCTTACCACCAGTCTTATTTACATTCACTGCAGTACCATTTACACATTCCACCACTGCAGCCAATCACGAGCCTCAGTGGTTTCAAGTCGCCTACTACTAGTGGCAAGCATTTCATTGGGTGATGCCTATGGTTTTTGGGGTATTTTTGAATAGGTTTGAACAGGTGGGGCAGCCTACTTAGAAGGCAAGGCAGCCTAGTTAGTCCCTGGTGTTATCGATTAAAACCAAGAAATCACCCAGTTCAGTGCACGATCTTGTTTGGGACAAGTGTGCATTTGCGCACCCCATATACTCCTACGAGGCCTTGGGTGCGCCACTGTAAACTAAAATAGAGCATGTCACATATTTTTTCATGCGAATGAATTTTGCATGCAAAAATGCTCCATGTGAGGGAACCCATTGAAGCGGATGCCGTTTGCGCTAGCGATTTTGCGCACACAAAACCATACACAAATTCGTCAAGGTGAAGGAGCCTTAAGAATCCAAGGCAGATATGTTTAACCGCAATGAAGTTTAAACTGTATATTTGTTCTTTAAAGATATGACGCCTATACACAATAGAAGGAGAGATTAAAAGCAGCTGAAATTATAGGCAGATTTAATAAAAAATCATCAGGCGAGCTTTTTTTGCGCTCGCCTATTTGCACAAAAAAAAGCACGTCTGATAGAACCATTGGTTCCTTATGTAGTGCTCACATGTCTGTCTTTTACAGGCGTAAAATACTCGCACCTTTAAAAGATAGCACATCTGTGCGCTGGGAAGGTCCGTGATGTGCATAAAATACCATCACTTTTCCTTAGCTGCCGGGGCTCAGGCGCGTCCAGCCTGTCTTCTCACTGTACTGCTCTGAATCTGTTTAAGCAAGCGGGGATTTTAAGTCCCCAACTGCTGAAAGGGCTGTATCTGATTGGCTGAGCGCTCAGCCAATCACAGGCGGCACTCAGCCATTCATTGAATGAGTGCTGCCTGTAATTGGTCACAGCACTGAGCCAATCATAGGCAGCGCATAGCCATTCATTGAATTCAATGGATGGCTGAGCGCTCAGCCAATCATACCCAGCATTTTCTGGAGGCAGGGATTTTTAAATCCCCGGCCAGCAGAAAGTGCTTCAGAGCAGTGCTGGGGACCAAGCGAGAAGACACGCTAGAGCCCAGACAGCGGAGGAAGGTGATGTATATTTTTTTTTTTAATTTTTACAGCAGCTAGGGATGATTTTCAGGGAAGGGCTTATATTTCAAGCCCTTCCCCGGAAATCACTTCGGGGGTTGCATGCATCTAATTTTTTTTCAATGGGGCGGCTGCAGCGCCAGCCCCATTGAAAGCAATGGGAGAACATCGTGGTCCTCTCCCACAGCTGTGACAGCTGTGGCACGGGATTCCTTGGTCCCCGCGGGGATGAAGGAATCCCCTGCCATAGCTGTTAAAGCTGGGGCAAAGGATCGCAATCTTCTCCATACGTTTTCAATAGGGCCCATGCGGCTGGCAGCGGCACCATTGAAAGCAATGGACACGGAGCTACAGTCACGTGCATGTTTAACATGCGTGGAGCGCATTTTTTTTTCCACACTTGGTTGCGCAAAAAAAAGATGCTTGTCTGACTGATCCCTTAATAGTGTAAACCAACAATACAAGAATCTTTAATGTGACTTATATAAATTCCATATTGCGTATCTGAGTTTTGTATTTGACTATAGTGCATTTCATGTTATATGTACTAAAATACATGCATATGGATAAATACAAGCCTAACATTCAAAAATGCATGTGCACCAAAAAAAAGACATACAGGATAAATAGCTTATTCTGAGTGTGTGAGCATGAAAATATGCTTTCTGGGTCAATTCAATGTCTTGTGGATATGATGCACTAACACCAGGACTTCCTATATCTTAATTAAAATGCCAACAGATATCGTCACCTCTTTTTTAAAGTGTCTCTATGATAAGCGCTATAATGGGCACATTGCCAGCAACGCAAGTGCTTAATATGTGCCCACAAAGTGATGTTTGTCATGGTCTGCAAGTTAATGCACTGCATGATATGGAACAAGTTCATTTATAATTGCTTTTCCGCTTCCTTTACCGCTCCACATTTTCTGTTGGCTATACAATTCATTTAAAAGAAGCTTACAGAGACTCTGTCACCATCTTGTTGCGCCCCTCTCTGAGAGCAGCATTAGGTAGTGACAGACACGCTGATTATAGTAATATGTCTGCTGTATGTATCTGAGCAGTAGTTTAGGAGATACATTTTATCAGTAGCAGCAGATGCAGAGAGGAATACTTCAAATAGTCCTGGATATTCCTAAATTGCAAACCAGTCCTATTTACCTATAACTGTGCATAGAGAAGCTACTGTCAATCATTGGATGGAGGGTAGGGCAGGTGTGGCTAGCCGACAGTTCATGCTGGACTAATTCTGTGTGGCTGCCACTAATAAACTGCAAATTTCTCCCAAACTACTGCACAGATCCACACAGCAGACATATACACTACCGTTCAAAAGTTTGGGGTCACATTGAAATGTCCTTATTTTTGAAGGAAAAGCACTGTACTTTTCAATGAAGATAACTTTAAACTAGTCCTAACTTTAAACAAATGCACTCTATACATTGCTAATGTGGTAAATGACTATTCTAGCTGCAAATGCCTGGTTTTTTGTGCAAAATCTACAAAGGTGAATAGAGGCCCATTTCCAGCAACTATCACTCCAGTGTTCTAATGGTACAATGTGTTTGCTCATTGGCTCAGAAGGCTAATTGATGATTAGAAAACCCTTGTGCAAGCATGTTCACACATCTGAAAACAGTCTAGCTCGTTACAGAAGCTACAAAACTGAGCTTCCTGTGAGCAGATTGAGTTTCTGGAGCATCACATTTGTGGGGTCAATTAAACGCTCAAAATGGCCAGAAAAAGAGAACTTTCATCTGAAACTCGACAGTCTATTCTTGTTCTTAGAAATGAAGGCTATTCCATGCGAGAAATTGCTAAGAAATTGAAGATTTCCTACAACGGTGTGTACTACTCCCTTCAGAGGACAGCACAAACAGGCTCTAACCAGAGTAGAAAAAGAAGTGGGAGGCCGCGTTGCACAACTAAGCAAGAAGATAAGCACATTAGAGTCTCTAGTTTGAGAAACAGACGCCTCACAGGCACCCAACTGGCATCTTCATTAAATAGTACCCGCAAAACACCAGTGTCAACATCTACAGTGAAGAGGCGGCTGCGGGATTTTGGGCTTCAGGGCAGAGTGTCAAAGAAAAAGCCATATCTGAGACTGGCCAATAAAAGAAAAAGATTAAGATGGGCAAAAGAACACAGACATTGGACAGAGGAAGACTGGAAAAAAGTGTTGTGGACGGATGAATCCAAGTTTGAGGTGTTTGGATCACAAAGAAGAACGTTTGTGAGACGCAGAACAAATGAAAAGATGCTGAAAGAATGCCTGACGCCTTCTGTTAAGCATGGTGGAGGTAATGTGATGGTCTGGGGTTGCTTTGGTGCTGGTAAGGTGGGAGATTTGTACAGGGTAAAAGGGATTCTGAATAAGGAAGGCTATCACTCCATTTTGCAACGCCATGCCATACCCAGTGGACAGCGCTTGATTGGAACCAATTTCATCCTACAACAGGACAATGACCCTAAACACACCTCCAAATTGTGCAAGAACTATTTACAGCAGAAGCAGGCAGCTGGTATTCTATCGGTAATGGAGTGGCCAGCGCAGTCACCAGATCTGAACCCCATTGAGCTGTTGTGGGAGCAGCTTGACCGTATGGTACGCCAGAAGTGCCCATCCAACCAATCCAACTTGTGGGAGATGCTTCTAGAAGCGTGGGGTGCAATTTCACAAGCTTACCTCAACAAATTAACAGCTAGAATGTCAAAGGTGTGCAATGCTGTAATTGCTGCAAAAGGAGGATTCTTTGACGAAAGCAAAGTTTGATGTAAAAACAATGTTATTTCAAATACAAATCATTATTTCTAACCTTGTCAATGTCTTGACTCTATTTTCTATTCATTTCACAACGCATGGTGGTGAATAAGTGTGACTTTTCATGGAAAACACAAAATTGTTTGGGTGACCCGAAACTTTTGAACGGTAGTGTAACTGTAATCAATATGAGAGACACTACTTTATTATGCTGTTAGTGAGGGCTGCAAAAAGATGGTGACAGATTCCCTTTAAGGTACAGTGATAATTTAAGGGGAATGTATCAAAGCATTCGGAAGTATAGTATACTTTGACGTTTTCTATTTGTGATTGTTCTTTATAAGCACCTTAAATTGTAAGTGCATTTTCTCTGGGATATCAGATTCCGCCAATCAGCAGAACGAATGGAGCTAAAATGGCAGTAGAGGGCAATATAAGACATGACCATATGTAAAAATGCCTTGGCAAACATTGAAGGGGCTATAGTACCTTAAAGATCAATGTAGCCCCTTTTTCAATGGATTGTAAGTGCTTTAGTGGCTAGACACCCTAATTGCATATTAACCTAAACATAGGTTATGATTATGTTTTCCTGGAAAACGTCTTTAACCCTTTAAGGACCAAGCGCTGTAAATTTATGGTGCTTGGTCTTGGGCTTTATTCCCGCCCGATAGTAAAAATACGGTGTGGGTTTAAAGCCTCTGGCTCTGCAATCAAGCAGGAGCAGATCAGGTTCTCGGCTGTTAGTGACAACTGAGAACCCAGAGGAGAAGGGAGAAGTGGTTTTTAATCACTTCTGCCTTCTCCTTTCCCAAGTACATAGCACTCAATGACCACTATGTACTAAGAAATGAAAGTGGAAGTGTTTCTTCCACTATGCGAGCAGGCAGTCACGTGACCACTGGAAGCTTCAGTACTGCAGTCCTTGCAAGTCCTGATTAGCTCTGCCAGTGACTATTGTCACTACAGGGAATGTTTTCCCCTGTAACTGGGGCTCCTATGGATGCCTCAGCTACAGTGGAAAAGTGTGTAATAAAAAAAAGACCATGTGAATGACTCCCAGAGGTCTTATATGACATCATGGGGAACATAGATGGTAAAAAATAGTTACAAAAATAAGTAAGAAAAAACTACACAATAAAATAAAAATATATAGATAAAAAAGAAAATGACCCAAAGCTGACACCAACCCAAACCATCACCGTATCTGCGCTTTAATCCACTAATTAAGAAAAACAACTATAAATGTTAAAAAAATATGTCCCGGAAAAAAATAAAGATATTTTAAAAATAGCCTTATATGTACCGGAAAAAAACGCTGCAAAAATAATTTTGGTAGCTGAAGGAAAATATAATAGGACAGTAAAACCACCACATGGGTAAAATCCCTAAAAAGTGTCTCGTCCTTAAGATATGAAACAGCCGGGTCTTTAAGGGATTAAATATCATGAGGACCAGGCTCTTTACGTCAATCTACATCTTGCACTACTAAATTAAGAAATGCCTGACTACTTTGGGCTTTTCTTTAGCTACATAGAAGGATTTTACAAGCTGCAGGCCATACAGTTATACAATCTTTTTATCCCTATATTAGTAGGCTATTTGCTATACATAAGTCTGAGAAATGCTAGATGATAACCCCCTTGGAAGCTGTCATGATGACCAAAGTAGTTTTCCAAAAATGAGATATAATTAAGCAATCTTTAACATGACGGTGTAAAGCAGTGGAAAGAAACCCGTTTCTCAAAAATGTTTGTTTTTACTAACATATGATGCTACAATACATTTCATATGTATCAACTCTGGTAGTGTTTTAGTTCCTGGGTAAAGTATGGCCATTTTTCCTGGGGAACACCAAATTTAGTACTCCCCATGTGTCATTAGAACATTTCTCACATTGGCAAGGTAGAGTTGGTACATAGCTGAGTTAGTGGTACGGAGCTATTGATGGAGAGTTCGGAAACATTGTGGCACTAGCCACTGAAGAGTGCTGCAGTCCAATAGAGCATAGCAGGGTAAGCATCAAACTATACTTCGCATTGAAAACAAGCAGAAGATGAGGTAACAAGCCCAATGGTCTGAGCCCAAGAAACCCACCATCAATACCACTGCCACCTCCATTCATAGACCAGAAGACCAAAGTTCCCAAAGACTTGTTCTGCTATTGTTGCTGTCCAGTTTACTCGCCCTTAAAGAACTGTTCTGCAAAAAACCCAAGTTTATCCGTTCCTTCTCCTGCATCCAGCTGGGGAAAAAAAATCCCAGTTACATTACATCTCGACAACTTCTGAGGTTCCAATTGTTGGAGAAATGCTCTAACGTAGCTGCCAATTGCAAGAAACAATGGCTTAGAAAGATGTACAGCTATCAATTACGATATCTACAGATCTCCCAGGTCATCTCAAGTATCATCCATATCTAGAACCCTGCTCATCTTGCGATAGACAGATTAACTGGTCACCTGAACCAGAACATCATGTTCACTTCAAAAGAAAATGATGGAGAGAACAAGTCATGTTTATTGTCTGGCTGTAAATATCTTTTATTACATCTAAATCAAGCTGCCAGTCTATCCTTCAACTCTATCAGATTGATGGACATTTTGCCGTAGATGACTGGTAAAATCATTACATCTAGTATTTATATTTTTCCGGGAATAGTTATTTACTACATCACTTTTTTTATAGCTCCGCAACAATCCCAATGTATTGCTTGTCGTGAATTGAAGGATAACCTTAGGAAAAACGAAGGAAAGGGTTACTTCTTGCCAATTATGTATAGAGTAAGATGCCCGGTTCTAATTAAAACTCCTGCTATAAATAAACTTTAACAATTCATCACGCGACTTGATTTCATCTACAGAATGTATTTTAAATAGTCTTCTTCCATTTTGCATTGTACGTCTTACTTCTTCTTCTTTAGGAGGTGACGAACATCCGAGAAGAAGAATATTCAACTTTTTGTCTGAAGAATAACCCTTCTGTTATTTGGTTGCGATTTACATTTAGTTGAATGACAGAGAGGACTACATAGAGTCAATTACAAGAGCTCAGAAGGAATGATTTGTAGGATCAGCCACCGTTCAACCTCGGTGACATCAATGTTTCTATGGCAACAGATATTTCTTCCCTCTTTAGAATTAAGTATTGATCAAAGTAGCAGAAACAGTATTTCAGACTCGCTACTTTACTGTGTTGCAATTTACGATAGGAACCCATAACACCACTGTATATATTTTAGGCCCCAAGGAACCAATTTTGCAGACAGTTACAGTAGCGTATTATAAGGGGTCAATAATGTAAGTCTGATTATTATCCTTAGATAACTACTCCATGCTTCTGCTACATAAGATACCTCGCTACAATTAAATCAAAACTACAAAAAAATCTCGCTTAAAGCATCTTCTTCTTTTTTTAATTCGTGAACTTTATTTGACACAGATAGTTTGATAATAAAACTGCTCAGTGTGTCCGTAAAGTCCGGTGTGTGAGATAAATAAGTATTGATTAAGGAGGGACAATCTCACAATGTACTCTACACACAGCTTCAATTAATGATTCCATTGGGTGAACTGATAAGATTTGTACAAAAGCCGAACTGAAGGATCGTATCACAGTGTTACTGACAGCGAGCAATAAACTATTGTATACAATGGTTAACCACAAAGGCATGGCCATTAACCACTGCTTTGTTGTCAGCATAGAAATAGATATGACCGTCCTACTATATACAAGGTCACTTCATATTAACAAGGGATTTACATAGGCAAAAAAATTGAAAAAATATATTTTGAGTTATGGCTCATTGGATTGGAAATTTGCATTTTCCATGAAAATCAAGAAAATGAAGGTTACTACTATGTGTAAAATGTACTGGCACTACAGTGTCCATAAGATTCAGGCCTCTTTCGCGTGAGCGTTTTATCGCGGCTATTTTGCTGCGATAAAATGTTGACTGAAAATCGCGACCATCTGAAGCATTGGACTTCAATGTAACCATTCAGATGGGCGATTTTTCGGTGCGCAGAATCGGGCGGACGGAAATGATAGCGCATATGTGTGCATTCCATTGGGCTGCTTTTATGCACGACCAGAAAAGATAGGACTTGTCTTCTCTTTTGCTGGAATACATAGCCGTTTCCTATTGACTGCTATGGGAACCTATGAAAGCCATCAGAAAAGGGTGGGGGTGGAATCGTGTTTAGCAGCGGGTCGTATTGCTAAAGTCCCTCCCTCTACTATTGGCGGCAGCTTCTACAGGCTGGGGAGAGAGCGGTGAGAAATTAGCATGGCAAGCTCTGCTAAAGTCCCTCCCTTTGCCAACAGTTACCATAGGCTTCTATGGGAGTTTCTACTTCCGTGATCAGCCAGGAAAGGGAAGAGAAGGGAGGGGGAGAGGTTTTAGCAGCACTAAAGTCTCTCCCCCTAGCTGACAGAATTCCAGGCTGAGGCGTATATACACTGCAGCCCGGCTGTCTGAATTGGCAAGAAAACCAAAGCGGCTTTCTCTCGTTCATGTGATTTTCGATGTGGGTGGCCGAAAATTGCAATGACCAAGTGAAAGAGCCCTCAAAGTATCAAGATAACTACCAGGTGACAGACTACCAGGTAATCCAAGAAATGGCCTTTTTACACCAAACAAGAGCATTGCGATTCTCGTTTGCCCGAGCGAATCATTGTTGTTCGCGCTCGTGCAGCCTGTTTAGACAGGCAAATCGATATTGGAAACCATGAGCATCTCGCTCGGTGTTTCACATTCCTATGTGGAACACTGAACAATCAGTGTTTAAATACTTTGAGAACCCAATGAGCCAAAGAAAGATTTTTATGCCGGCATGTGCTGCAGATCAAAACAAGAAGTTATATTTTTGAAGAGTTGTGGCTAGAGATGAGCGAGCGTACTCGCTAAGGCAAACTACTCAAGCGAGTATTACCTTATGCGAGTACCTGCCCGCTCGTCTCTAAAGATTTGGGTGCCGGTGGGGGAGAGCCGTGAGTTGCAGGAGTGAGCAGGGGGTAACGGGGGGGGGGGGGGGGGGAGTGAGAGAGAGATCTCCCTCCGTTCCTCCCCGCTCTCCCCCGCCGCTCCCCACCCCCCGCCGGCACCTGAATCTTTAGAGACGAGCGGGCAGGTACACGCATAAGGCACTACTCGCTCGACTAGTTTGCCTTAGCAAGTACGCTCGCTCATCTCATCAATAGGATCATGTTATATTTACTGCACATTTCCCACACAGAAAATCATTAAAAATAGAAATGTTTGGCTTCTAAATTTCAAACTTCTTTGTCCCCTTTAGAACATGGCCATTTTCTGTTTTTTAAATTTTTTGTTTTCTTCTCCCCATTTTCAAAATTCATAATTTTGCTATTTTTCCATCAACTAAGCTGTCTAAAGGCTTATTTTTTACAAGAAGAATTACATTTTTCAGAGGCACTATTTAAAGAACCATATAATGTACTCAAAAGCTTATACAAATTTCTAAGGAGAGTAAAATGGAAAAAATACAATTGCGCCAATTTTTGGGAGGGAGTCTTGTTTTTACACTGTACTTGGTGCAGCAAAAGTAGCATGATAACTTTACTCTGCGGTCAGTACGATTACAACTATACCAAATGTATATAGTTTTTTGTTGCATTGCTTTATAAAATAAGATATCTTTTAAAAAATTATTTTCTGTCGCAGTCTTCTGACCTCCATAACTGTTTTTTTACTTTTCTGTTGATGGGGTTGAGTAAATGCTTATTTTCTGTGGGACAATCTATAGATTCTGTTGTTACCATCTTGAGGTGCATATGACTTTTTTAATCACTTGTCATTAAATTTCTTCTTCGCATTGGGACAACCAAAAATGTACAATTCTGGCATTGTGTATTTTTTTCAGAAGATGTTCACCATGTGGCATAAAATATACGTTTTTTGGACTTTGGACTATGTATGTGGTGATACCAAATATATTTATTTTTGCAAAAAAAAAGTTATGATAAATATGGAAATACTTTTTTTTATTTTTAATTTTGTTAATTTTTTTGTAATAATTAAAAAAACTTTATTTCCCTTATCCTTTTTTTAGTCCCCTAAGGGGACTTGAACTACTGACTGTTTGATTTTTTATGCAATATACTACAGTACTTCAGTATAATGTATTTCTGCAGGCATTCTATTAAGGTGTGCTACAGGCATGTCTTAATAGGCAGAAATACATGAAAACTCTTGAGGCCTTCACAAGGCTCCAGACTGCCATGACACACAAACATCCGCCTGCGATCTCATTGGAGGTTGGCCGTTCAGGACATTCAAATGCCACTGTTAAGATCTGATGGTTAACAGTCACGATCAGAGTTATCTCTCATATTAGCTGCTGCAGCAATATGTCTGCTGTCAAAGACCGCTAACACCCATCATGTATGCAGTGAGCTCAGCTACCATTCTATGGAGACCCTCCTCAATAGATGATGATCCCATGGGTGAGACCTGTGCTTATCAGGCATTTATAGTACAGTATATCCTTTGAATATACTATATATGATTAAGAAGGGAATATCCTTTTATGGTTGTGCAATACGTTTTCTGTTTTTGAGGATTCTAGGCGACATCACATGTGTGCTGCACCTCCATTTAGAAAATTGAAATATGAATCTATAGCTTCTTTACACAAATGTACATTAGCTCCGAATAGCCTGTATACTTACACCCCCACCTAATTTATGATACAACGACAATTTACATACTTGCCAATTTGCCAATTTACATAAATTAAGAGTAGCTGCATCTAATAACATTGATGTTCACATGCGACCATTAAGTTCACCCCAGCACATCATTCATGTGTCGGTTCCTCACACAGATGCAGCTACTCACATACCTCACAGCGGCTTTTCTTTACAATTAAGATGAAATTTCCAAAATCTAAGATGACATTGAATAAACCTTGTACTTAACATTGAGGCTGTCTGAGCTGTCAACACCCCTCCATCATTGAAGACTATGTGTCTCTTCTCTTACAATTCCTCTTGTCAAGGAGGCATGAGCATACACAATTTGACTCTGTCTGATCAGTTCTGACACTCTCAGGGCTCTTTCACATGAGGGCATGAACAGCGCGTTTTTACGCCAGACCGTGTACACTCAACCATCTCAGGCACTGGTTTTCAAAGCATCCGTTTACACGAGCAAATATATGGTGCGTAAAAACGTTGAACCATAAAAAATGGAAACATACGCGCCGTAAATAGGGGCTGACACATATACGGTGGCCAAAAAGATAGTTCTGGAACTGTCTTTTGGCAGATATATGGCGGCGGCTCCCATAGACTCCTATGGGAGCAGGGAACAAAAGGGAGGGGGAGGCATTTTTGCAGCATTCAACACTGCGAAAAGCTTACAGGTCCCTCTATATAGGCACTGGAAGGCATCCCAAGAATTTATGTAAAGCGAGGCTTTTCCGGGTTGCGACATATTTTTTCACTAAAAACCACGCTCACAGTCGTGTGAACGGACAAGAAGATGTTAATTAACTCTGGCCGTGTTCGTGGAAAAACTAAGGAATATTTACACGCACCATGGACATATGGTGAACACATATTCTTTGTTTTGCAGGCACGTGCCTTTGCACGCCTGTGAAACATGGATATGTGAACACACCATGCACGCACATGCTCTGAAGGCACCCTAAAATCTTCTTTATTTTAGGGAAGAGACATCTAATAAACAGACATCAAGAAACTGGACGCGTTTCGGCTGATCCGGCAGCATTTTTCAATAGCTGTGGCAGAGGACCGCGATGCTATCCCATTGCCTTCAATGTGGCCAGCGCTGCTGCTGCCCCATTGAAAGCTATGGAATAAAAGAAACACCTGCAACGATTATTTTTTTTTGGGGGGGGGGGTGGCTTGAACTATAAGCCCTACCCCGAAAATCATCCATCAGCGCTCAGCCAATCAGACGCAGCGCTTTCTGGAGGCAGGGATTTTTTAATCTCCGGCCTCTAGAATACAGAAGAAGACTGCCGGGGACGAGGAAAAGAGCCGGACAGTACTTCTAGGTGAGTTAAATTTTCTTTTTTTTCTACAGCTAGGGATGGTTTTCGGGGTAGGGCTTATATTTCAAACCCCGCCCCCTCCCCCCCCGAAAATCATCACTGTGGGGGTTACCTTCAACCCATTGCTTTCAATGGGGCAGCAGCAGCACTGGCCCCATTGAAAGCAATGGGATAGCATTGCGGTCCTTTGTGACAGCTGTGCCGGGAGATTCTTTCGTCCCCACTGCAGACCCCTCATCACTGAACACTGTGACAATGCTGTCACAGTGTTCAGTGATGAGGGGACTCCCCTCTGAGAGTCCCTTCATCCCCTGTCACCTCTGTACGATGTCTTTATGCGCAGCACGGACCTTACCAGTGCGCATTATAGGCATGCATGTCCTTTCTTTTGCAGATGCAAGTATTTTGCACCTCTAAAAAATGGACATGGGAACACTTCATAGGAAACCAATGGTTCTAATAGACACAATTTTGTTGTGAACATACACTTGCAAAAAACAATCTCTCATCTGACCGCAGCCTCAAGGTGTAAGCATTCCACGACAATTGAGCCCTGTAGCACATATAGGAGGGCTGTGGGGCAAGGGGGCTCATTACACTCTGGGGGATTTCTGAAACTTTGGAGAAACCTGCAGTGACAATAAGTAGGCAGCACCTTTTCTGTCATTTGTAAGTTTACGTGAGTAATACACACAGGGAGATGCAGTCTATGGAAAGCTTATATGTCATTGCTTATTACACTCACTACAAGTCATAAGTAAAAAAACTGCAATACATCTGGAGCTAAGCCTAGCCTTGGGCCACTCTAGCTTATGGGCCCATGTGCAATTTCAACCCCTGTGACCCCTATTACTATGCCCCTAGTTGGGTCCTTTCAGTTCTTATTGGTTCTGCTCATCTTAAAGAGCAGAGCGAGTGGTGTGTGGACTTATAGAAAGTCTCTACGCCCATATATCACTTGCCCCACTGTCCTTGGAGAGCCAAGCAAAGCCACAGAAACAAAGGGGCACAGCATTTAGCCCAATGCTCCTGTCGCTTAACTTTAGTGATCAGTAGGGCTTTCAGTGCTGGTCTCCCACCGATCACATCTTCTGACCTGTAACTATGATGTGCCAGGAGTTTTCTAAAATAATAGGTACCATTTAATTATGTTGTAATCAATGAAATTGAATGCAGTTTAAATGCATTACATATATCAGACCCTATGTGACTCTACCAGCAGCGCAATCTCCAATCTAATGAGTCATATTTTTACTGAGCTCGAACTTTGCTAACCTTTTTACCTCTAGCTACGATTCTAATCTACATAAAAGAAACAATCAATTTATAGTTATTTAGAGTCTAGCCTACACAGACTCATAGCTTTGGCTTGATGCCTTTTCGAAGTAAAGAATAAGACTATGAAATGTGACAAGAGACATATGGTCTTTTATGGCTCATAAAACTATAGCCCCGGCTATAAAATAAAATATATTATATTTGTCATATTATAAGAGTTTTTCTCAGTTGATATGAATTGCTACAAATCTATTGGTGCTTTATTACAAAGATGAAAGTGGGCAGAAACGCGTCTCGCGGAGTAATAATCTATATTGATGGATTGTACCTTAATGCACAGGCTTGATCTGGGGTTGGGTCCTGATGTGCATCAGATCAAATTACGAATATAGAAAAAGCCAACCTGATGACACTGAGTGATCGGGATGCCCAGCACACACAGATACGTCTTAAAAAAGGGAAATATTGTTGACGAGTCAATTTTCATAGTTTTTTTTTGCAGCTGGTTGAGTTATCCATTTTTTTAACAAAATGTTTTTCTCCACAGTCATGCCAAGCATGTTACTATTAGGGCTCCTGCACACGGGCGGATTTGATTTGCAGAATCAGGGTCCGGGGGCTGTTCCCGGATTCAGCAGGAAATACCGCCTGTAGCCTCCTATGGAGAACCGCTGCTTTCTGTAGACGAGCGGAAATCAACTGCGAGCATGCTCCATTTCTGAGTGGTTTCCGCCTAGACGGCTTCTATTGAAGCCAACGGAAGCCGTCTGTCCCGCAGCCCTTCCGCAATCATCATTGCCGAAAGGTCACGGGATCCATGTCATTGCCTAATGATGGTGCAGCATTATCTGTACTGCAAATCCGGCCCTGTTGTGTGCAGAAGGCCTTATACTGTATATACAGTATTTATGTATATAGCTAACCATAATTTTTTATGTCTGCATAAAATGAGTGATGAATGAAAAGTGAACGATTACCATTCATCGTTTAGCTGTTAGCTCTTGTACAGGGCTTTTTCACAATGGCGCTGCGATTTTCGGCCACCAGAATAGTGGCCGAAAAACACATAAACGAGAGGTAACCGTGACCAAGTCATGGCTGCATCTCACGTTTTCTCGTCTATTCAGATGGCCGGGTGCAGCGTGTATATACGTCGCAGCCCCAAACCGTCGGCCAGGGGGAGGGAGTTCAGCTTTGCTAAACTTCCTCCCTCTCCACCCCTTGCTGGCTGCCAGCAAGGGGAGGGGGATGGACTTTAGCAATGTGAACCGCTGCTAAACTCCAACCCCTTCCCTTTTTTAATGGTTCTCATAGACTTTCGGCAGGGGCCTAACTATAGAGGGTGCAAGGGATGCGGTTGCACCCGGGCCCAGGACCCTTAAGGGGCCCATAAGGCCTCTCATCTCCATATAGGGAACCCAGTACTAGGAATAAAGCATTATAGTTGGGGGCCCTGTTACAGGTTTTGCATTGGGGTCTAGGAGCTTCAAGCTACGCCTCTGTATACAGTAAATTAGTGGTTGCATACAATATACAGTCTTTGCTCACGTTAGAATGCCATTTATATACTGAATTAATCTACATAATATGTTGCATAACCTAGTAGATAGATTGCATTCATTTTCTTGTCCTTTTCCTGTATGACCGCATGTATTATAGTCCCAAGCTGCATTCTATTCTGCAGGCTTCAGAGTGACAATTACCCAGCATTCTATGCACAGCACTTGGTGCCGTATTTTGTATTCTGCCATCTTTGTACTAAGAACTATTCAGTAATCTGTTAAAAGCAAAAAAAAGTCCTAACATATCACAGGATCTCTGCTTTAGCCTCATTCATTCCTGCGCTCACACATTACATTTTCCAGTTCCATCATAAGAACAGGAAAACAGAAAGTCAGCTGGGGAAGGACATGACGGAAACAAATGGCGCCTGGAGGTCCTTATTGACAATAATGGGGTTCACCAGACTTCCATCATGCCGCTTGGTATTTTCTTGGGATAATAACACAGCATGCTGCACTATTGTGTCTGAAATGTTGTGCCAGATCTTCCGCAAAGGCTCCACATGGATTTCCAGTATAGATGTGAGCTTAGTCTAAGGTCTTAGACACAAGCTGGCAATAGTCTTGTTGACTTTTTCTAATGGCATCCTGCAGAATCGTGAATGCAGGTCTGCACTATAATATAGCAGAACTTGCAGTGCAAGATACAGTAATATATTTAATAATATAATAAGTTGTGGCACCTTTCATGGAGGTTCCATCCATATGCTATATATAGTGAAGAATGGCTGGATAGTGCAGTAGTTAAGAACGCTGTCTTTGATTCACAGGGTATGAATCCCGGACCAGGCTGGAATAATATGTCTCCACCAGGGGCCCCGCACGCTGCAAATGCGTACCTCAAATTATGAGAGCAGCACAAACTAAGAGTATCATGCTGGCTTGGATGTCACTTATATTACCAAAGTCTGATGATACTGCGCTACTGGAATAAACCACGCATAGACAAGAGAACCTGGAACTGAATGACCAAAAAGAAAAACTAAATCAAATCAGTATTTGGTGTCACCGTCTTTTGCCTTCAAAACAGCATTAATTCTTCTAGGTACACTGGTGCTAAGTCAGCTATTTTGTAGGATTATAGTATAAGTGGGCAGTGGGTATGATGAGTGTATGATTAATCAGTCATAGCATACAGGTGATAATGAAACTGGAAGTTCACCAAAACCACTAAAACCGGAGTATAACACTATCTAAGGCTTTATTCATACAAGCATATATAGGCTGCGTTTTTGCCTACGTGACCGTCTGAGGCATTGGTTTCCAATACATTCATTCACACGGGCGTATGTACGGCATGTAAAAATGCCACACTGTAAAAAATGGAACATACACGACCAAAATACGCGCCGGCGATTGTATGGTGGATAAAAAGATAGTTCTGGTTCTATCTTTAGACCCATATATGGCTGCAGCTCCCATAGACTCCTATGGGAGCTGGAAAAAAAGGGAGAGGTAGGGGCAGTTGAGCAGTGTCTAACACTGCGAAAAGCTTACAGGTGCCTCTATATAGACATTGGAAGGTATTCCGGAGAGTTATGCCAAGCAAAGGCTTTCCAGAGTGCAACCTATTTTTTTTGCTAAAAAACTTTGCCCCCCTTCATGTGAATATTTGATACTTGTTCGGTCTGCTCTTTGGGGTTTCCTGTGATTGACTTGCAATTTGGATGTCCTATCATGTGATAATTTAAATGCCTTTAGCGCTCATGGGGCTTGATCACTTGACCACTGTGACGTCACCCATCGCTTTATCTACGGATGTTAAATCTTTCTGTATCCCACAATATACATTGAAGGGCAGATGAAAGCGCCGGAATCCTTTTACTTTTATTTGTTTTCTGTATTACCACAACACAATGGAAAATAGCTATACATGGAAAAAAGACAAAACTTCTTCATCTCTCAGCTCAAGAGCAGAAATGCTTACGCCTTAGGACACTTCTGTTTGACAACATGTGTTCCAATCTAAGAGCCAATGACTTGACTGTCTGTTTCTGTAGGGTGTAGAATCACTTAAATAATTTATAGAACTCTGCTTTTGGTTTCAGGTGGTCTCAAAGCTCCAGGAGTCATTATACTTTAAGAAAACTAAAAAGTAACCTTTTCTCACCACAAACCAAAGATTGAAAGGAGGGAAGAAGAAGAAAAGAAAAAAGGTATTCCGTATAAAATTTTCAATAATCATATAAATATGAAAATGTACCAGAGATACCAAGTAGAAAACTTGACACTATTATATCCCCAAGTTGTCCTATGCTTTTCATTGCTCATCTCCAGGCAACTCATCAAGTCGAAAGAAAGATGCATGTGATGTATACAAAAAGACCAAAAGTCAGCACTTCCCACAAATGAGTTAAATGTGAGGGTGCATATCAAACTATGGTTATAACAAACACATGCCTCAGCCCACATACACACCTAATATCTGCATTAAAATCGTTAACCATTACTTATACTAACCACATAAAAAATACAAGGTTCTTAGCACATACTTGGATCAAATTATGTGGGCCCACCCGACACATCCAGTCGAACCTTGAAGGATGGGTTTCTTACTCTATAGACTTATCTCTTTGGGCTAAAGAGCCTACACATGGATTAGAAAGCAGGATACTTGGCTATATACTATTACTGAGCCATCTGGGACAGATGGGTGAATGGAGTGCATGGAATATCTAGGCAGCTAATCTTAGGAAAACGCAATGCATACATAAAAACAAAAGTCAACACTTACAGCAATTGAATTAAATATGAAGGTGCAAATTAGGCTATGGCTGGAAGAATTACAGTAATAAACATGCTTCAGCACTCATACACACCTAATACCTGCATATAAATGCACAATTATTCTTTATATTAACCGCATGTTAAACTTTGCACCTGTTATGCAGAAGGATATTCAGATTGATCAAGTTCTTTCCCAATTATTTGTAACTTTAACTTTCCTTCTGTGGTTCAGTCCCCTCAGAGGCAGATGTAGCACCTGTGTGGCTGGTTCGGCTGCACACAACCAGGACGTCAGCGGGAGAGCCAGAACGGTGGTGACTGCAGCAGCCAGGGAGCTTGACAAAGACCACATATGTGGTTGAAGCGTTGTTTTTAGTGGACCTAATAAAGGTACATCTGAAGATGTGATTTTACACCAAGAAGATTCCTGAATGCTGCTTGCATTACACTTGGCTTGACAGTTTACTAGTGGGTTCCTGGAAGTCGGAGCCCGGAAGACAAGCGAGCACCTTTTTCAGCTTCCCCACTGGCTGTGGAAGAATGGTTGTGCTGCTGACCACTACAACTACTTGACAAAAAGTACAGCAGCCAAGGAAGCGTGAAAGGTGAGAATAGCCAGTCTTTTTTACTCTTACTATATATAAGTCGGCAATGACAATATTATTCCTGAGCGGTAGTGAGGGACATTATTCAGTTTTGAATTTTACTACGGGTCCCAGCCTTTTCCAGTTACATTCATATCTATCTATGTATCTATTTTATTTTTTTGCACTGGGGTCAGTGTCCACCCCTGAGTCCCTTGATGAGGTGAACAACAAAAAATGTACAGTAAAATAGCAGTATAATAGAGTTACTTTTTCTGCCTGGTATGATGCTTTCAGGGCAGTTTCCCCATTGGTTTGGTACTTGCGGGACAGATTGAGAAATACTATGGCACACGAGCGTGGCTTTAGCGCAGTATAGGAGCTTGAAAAGATCGCAGCTAACTGCGCGAAAAATAGTGTGAGCGGGCGATTTTCAGCTATCAAGTCCTGAGCTTAATTAGCAGTGAAATTGCCATTCACAAAATTGAAAGCTGTTGTAGGAAAAATGCGCTGCTGTTCGGAATTCCCTCGGTCGGAAGAAATCCTCCTAATGACTTCTAATGTCTAAACTACAGACAACTCTTCTTTTCCGAGAGTGGTCCACAGCTAAACTCACTCAACCTTCCTTTTTGTCCTGCTCTCATAGGAGTCTATGGAAACTCCAGTGCGAGAAGGCACCAAAGATAGGTCAGGTCCTATCTTTTCTCACACCACGGACCTTAGATGCAGACATTGCAGTTGCATGTCCTATCTTTGGAAGGTGCATTCTATGGCCATTGACTTTCATATCAAGTTTTTCTGAATAAGTACTAATTTGCCTGCACTGTAATGTCTGCCTACTGAAGTTTGTTCTATTGTGTTTAAAAGTCTCTAGTAAAGTTTTACCGGACCTCTACCATTCCTGAGGACCCGAGGAACTATACACTTGTCCAGTGTTTATTGATCCGCCATGTACGAATGCCGGTGTGTGGAACGGTGGTGTCAAGAACTGACAACTACTACTTCCCTCATGCTGAGGACTACTGGCCCTATCCTATGCTGCAGTAACTCCTTCCGGGACCAGGAGTTGGTAAGTGCCACCGTGACAGGTCCACACCCCACACCCTCCCAACTCCAGCCATATGCTTAGATAATTCGCCATTTCCCTGCAATATCCGAAACAAGGGTGCTACCACTTCTGGCGTAACCTATAGCTCACCACAACTGCATCCCACCTTCTCCTTAACACTGCAACTCCGCCTGCCATACTGGAGAGCGCAGGCAAAAACAAATTGTGCCCACAAGGGTTTCTGCACTGCCTAAACATACCTGTGCCCAGAGAATGCAGAGCGCTGTCAGTAAATTATGGGTCATGTTACAACTAAAGGGAACTCAGTGCTAAGAATAAATTCCCTTTATATTCCATTCATCAATTGCGTGCTAATCACCTTTTTTATAGAAGTATTCACTATTGTAAATATTGCAGTAGAATTCATATACGGCTCTAATGTGATGGAACAATAGGTATAAATGATAATTGCTTAAGACTTTATTTAATGATAAATACCTTTAACATTCTTTTGGTGTGAAATATTGTACCAGCGGAGAGGTAGGAGACCCTGGGCCCCCTTATCAAACGATACATATTTGGAGATATTTCCTATGAGAACCTAACGCACCCTTGCAAAGCATAGGAAGTCCCATCTGACTATATAATGAGAGTCTAAGTGTCCATTTACATAGAAATTACCATTCCAGGTTTAAATTATGACTCCAATTAATATGCAAATGAGCAATCCAAGCTCATTTACATATATGTTTGCATGACTGTCAATTCCATTGCCTCCTCTGCAAGAGTTAATAAAGTTATATTTTTTTAATGGAAGACTTACTTTTCAAATATATGTAGATGCATGCAACTTCTGCTTTCCCTGGTGAACAATAGATGATAGTTGCTTGGAGAATCCTGTCTGAAATATTTTATAGTAATTATTACCTTTCACATGTAGTTGTGTATATAAATATGGCTCGGATAAATAATGATTTACTCTAGGTTTATCCAGTGAATAAGAATTAATCCTGTTTGTTTGCTACATAGTTGAATAACTTCCCAAAGCAGACAGACAGACAGACAGACAGACAGATAGATAGATAGATAGATAGATAGATAGATAGATAGATAGATAGATAGATAGATAGATAATTCAATCACAATAATCCATACAATATACTAATGGACATAGAAAAAAATGTCCCCTATTTTTACAACTTTTTAGGAATTTATGGACAGTTGGAAATTCTTAGTGCGACTACTTTTATACCTTCAAGTCCAAACAATAACCCCTAATCAAGGTAACCAAGAAATGGAATATTGGAGTGTGACTGGGAATTACTCATGTATCAAAAGGGTATTTCCATCTGGGATCTTTATGGCATATTTATGAGATATGCAATAATAGTCTGATTGGTGCAGATCCTAACCCTGGGACCCAAACCAATCATAAGTTTGAGCCCCCACCACTCTCAGCTCAGCAAACAGCTGCACTGTTTCCATAACTTGGGAAAGGGGCAAATTACACCAGGTTAAGATATGGAAGGCAATAGGAACATTAATTCTTGGCCAGGGTTGTGCAGCGCCACAGCATCCACAGGGCCCGTCACTCAACAGAAGCCCCCTCCCCATGGATTAGCAGGAGCTTCCATCAATTAGCTCAAGAAGATGCAGAGAAGATCAAGGTGATAATGGACCTAACAGGACCAAGGAGTGACAGGAGTAAGATACTTTTATTCGCTGCAATAAGGCAAAACCTTTCTGTGCTGGATTGGAATGTGTGTCCTTTTGTTAAAGTTCTAGAAATTAAATTATAGAAATCTGCATATTTACATTGAACTTGATCCAAAATGAGCCTGGAAAAGGCAAAAGAAAAAAAGATTTTCAAAAAATTCAAATATTACACTGCTCAAAAAATTAATTGAACACTTAAGCATCATATTATAACCCCCTTCAGTCATTTATACTTCAGAGATATCATCTTTACCAGTTAGGAAGCAGAAGTGATTGTGAATCAATTTCATCTGCTTTGGTGCCAATGAAAGTGACGACAGGAGTGCCGGAGAGGCAACTGCAAGACAACCCTCAAAAAAGGGAATGGTTTGACGTGGTGGCCACAGACATTCCCTCTCTTTTTATTCTTCCTGATTCTTCTCTGTTGCTTGAGTCCTTGCAAATAAGGGAGATGGAATAAATCCTCCACAGTGCCACCTATTGAAAAGCAGCATTCCTTCAGGCCAAAGTCAAACTTTTTATACAAGCCTTGTTACAATGACCGGGAATTTGAGTCCTTGTTACTATTGGTAGCATGAGGTGGTACATGCAGCTCAGACAGGTGGTACAGGCAGTCCTACTCCTCCAGGATGGCATATGCATATGAGTCATCACAAGAAGGTTTGTTGTGTCTCCCAGAATAGTGTCAAGAGCATGGAGCAGATACCAAGTCATGGTTTGTTACACAAGGAAAGCTGGATAGGGCTATAGAAATGTATCAACCCAGCATAATGACTGGTATCTGCTCCTTTGTGTAAGGAGGAACAGGAAGAGCACTGCTAGAGCTCTACAAAATGACCTCCAGCGTGCTACTGGTCTGCATGTTTCTGACCAAATTGTCCGAAATAGACTCATTGATGGTCGAAAGTCCTGTAGTGGGACCTGTGCTCACAACCCAGCACCTAGCTGAGTGATGTGCATTCTGATAACATCAGAATTGGCAGGTCCACCACTAGCGCCCTATTCTCTTCATAGATGAGACCACATGTGACAGACGTGAAAGAATCTGGAGATTTTCATTCCTCGAGATCTGATGTGTGATGTAAGTATTAACTTAATTTTTTTGATCAGTGTATCTTTCAAAATAATGCACATATATCCACCATATTATTGGCTTATATAAAATAAATCTAAAAACTCTATAAACTGTTAAAACTTGATTGGACAACTCTACACCCCCCTTCCATTTAACTAAGAATACACACATAATATATTTTGATCAAAGGCAACGGAAGCAGCTAGAGCTTTTGCTTCTAAAGAATCAACCCTCTGTTGAATTTTATTACCATTTAATGTTTTGCATATTTCCCCAATGGATCGGTTAATCAGAGTGTAAAGTTTTCACTATTTTTAAGAGCACGTTATTATGTAACACATTGAAAGCTTATTCTACAACACACTTTTTATTAAGAAATGACAGCGGGGTGTAACGGCAACCATATGTTCAGCTCCTTTAAGTGTAGCTGGGGTGAAAAGGGACATGGGCTAATGTTTGTTTGTTTGCTATCATTTCCATTTTCCTCTTACTTTACAGTCCATAAAGGAAAATAATTTAAGCCCTGGTTGTTAACGCCTTGGGGATTAAGATTTCTAATTAAGAGTTTGTATTGGCACGGTCTATGTAATGATAAGGAAGATATATGTGTAATTCGTTGAAAACAAATTCTAGTAAAACGAAAAGTTAATCCTTTACTTCTGCTTTAATTAACTGCGGTCAAATGAGCATAACATTATGCATCATATCGCTTAACATTCTGTAATGCTAGTTACATTATATCTATACATTCTTCGTCATGCTTCTTATGACTGTGCATGAGGGCAAAGAATTACTATTCCACCAAGTTTCACTGGCTATTCCAGTGATCTTCAACCTCAACCAGTTACTTGGGAGCCATATGTACTCAGCGCCCAACTAGTAGTGGTTGGATAGTGATTAGCGATGAGAGAACCTTTAAAAAGTTTGGTTCAGTGAATTTTGTTAAAAAGTTCAGTTCAATCTGAATTTGTTTGAACCCAACCGGAACTTCACCAAAACCCCTAAAATTGGTGTATAACACTAAGATCCACAAATCATCTTCCTCTTCTTCTAAATAAATGTATGTGCTATATAAATAAAGGTGGTTCTTATTCTGAGGAATAAACCCACATTGGGAGAACATACAAATTCCATGCAGATGTTGCCCTTGCTTCGTTTATATCTCCTCCTATGTGGAAGACTCTGGAGCCTTTGGGCTACCAAAGGCTGCAGGGTCTGGGTACAACTGCACCCTCTGTACCCACTATAGTTACGCCCCTAATGACATATACTAGCTATATGCTATCACTTACTATAATGGGAAACCTTGTTTAAGCCTACTTTATTTTATAATGGCCTAATGGATTATTTGCTAGATCAGTGTTTCCTAAACTCCAATCCTCACAAGCCCCCAACAGGTCATGATTTTAGGATATCCTACAGATAGAACACCTGTGGCAATGTCTGACGCACCGAGAATAATTGCATTACATGCGCAATAGTATGGCAATCCTGAAAATTGAGCTTTTAGGAGGTCGTGAGCAGGGTCGGCTCCAGGTTTATGTGGGCCCTCAGGTGATAGAGTCTCAGGGGGCCCCTCTTTCTATCTCTGCATTAACCATGATCAAAGGGCATTGGCTTAATTATTATAATGAGCCGGTAGGCAACACCTTAGTGATGATGTCACCAAAACTGAAGGGGCTGCAATACCAAGTGACTAATCGTCGGAACTCAGCTGGAAGTGGCTATTCCGACTCCACTGCTACATAGTATGTTAGGCTGAAAGAATACAATGTCCATCTAGTTCAGCCTGTTTCCACCCCCTCCCCTTGTTGATCCAAAAGGAAGGCAAAAAAAACCCAATGAGGCAGAAACCAATTTAGCCCATTTGAGAAAAAAATTCTTTCTCAAGTCCATAATGGCAGTCAGAATAATCCCTGGATCAAAGTTTGAAAGTTCCCACCTGACTCCAAGACCCAGATCAACAACCAGGCTGGTTATTTATTGTTTATACCCTGTAATAACGTAGTGCTCTACAAACAGATCATGGGAGAGATCCTTGTATTGTCCCCTAATGTGTTTATACATAATTATTTATTCGCCCCTTAACCGTCTTTTTTCCAGGGTGAATAATCCCAATTTTCATAGCTTCTCTGGGTATTCCAGTCCTCTCATTCCGTTTATTCCAGATAAATTTTAAAAGTCCCTGGATAATCTCTTTAAGTACACCTTTTACCCGTTTTACATGCATATGCCATCTTTTGACTCCTTTTTACATATAGATGCCATCTTTTGTCAAGTATTACATATAGATGGCACCTCACGCCATCTTCCACATATAGATGCCACCGTTCCTTCCCTTTATATACCACCATAGTGCCCCCTTTACATGCCACCATTTGCCACCTTTACGTGTCACCATTTGACACCTTTAACATACAGTGTTCCCTTTATAAATATGCAATAACATTACAGGAGCCCACTGAATTTGCCCAGGGTCCAGGAGGGAACACACATTCCCGACCCTCAGCAATTATGTGTGTGTCACATGATCACCCAACTTGAAACTGATCAGCGACAGCGGTGCCAACTGTAGCTGTCGTGGAGGGACAGGAAAGGTGAGCAAATACGTTTTTTATTTTATTAATAAAACTAAATGAAATTAAAACCCAAGGGCGGACTGCTGTGCTGACCCAGGCTCTCTTGGATTCTTGTGCACTATGGGCCCCTCCAGACGCAGTCAGCCCCCGCACCTATCCAGGTTTGCCGGATGCCAGCACTGTCTCTGGTCAGGAGGACTGACGTTTGGGAAACATTTTGCTAGATAGATATTTTTACCAGAACCGATTCCGTGGTTTTCTTCAGGATGGTTTATAGTCTGGCACTTCAGTGATGCTGATGTTTTCCTAAACCAGACAAAAAATGTTGCATGCGGCAGTGCGCAAAGTACACAAGTATGTTATCAATTGTGACCAGCTCCATTATAGAAGAATGGGCTGGATGCAACCAATATATGTGCACCCAGCCTTAGAAATGCTGTAATGGATGTTATAATGGTGTCCCCAGTCTTGTATGCAGGTGGGGGAGCACCGAAAAAACTCTAGAATGCCTATTGGCTATAAATTACTATTGAACCGTTAATGCACAGTAAATACTTATGCTCATTTTTAACTCTCCCTGTAAGTACATCAATTAGCGAGGGCTACAAGTTCAGCATCTTTACGTGTACATTCACTTGTTTTCCGTAGCTAAAAAGTGCCTGTCCACTATCTGAAATCTGCTTGACTTTTCCAATTCTAGAACTACTTTCATTAAAGCAAACTCTAGTGAAATATGGAACCTAGGTTTGCTAATTCCCATTACTAATGGTCCTGAATTGATTCTTAATTAGTTGCAGTTTTGGATACAATCCAATGGAAAAGGGAAAAAACAGCAGAATTTCAAGCAAGAAGAAGAAATTGCAACATTATGTGCAAAGCATTAAACACTCTGTCCTCTTCATTCCAATTGTAATAAAGTACACAGCAGAGGATTTAGAAATGGGTGACTACAATTAGGTAGAATAAACTGCATTTTTAGGAGACTTTTTCTTGTTAAAGATACAGACAGATCTATCAACGTATTTATGCCACAAGCCCTAGCTAGCTGCATTATTTGTATGCTACTACTGTCAAATCCTTCGCCCAGGACTTTAGCTTATAGGACCTCAAGACACTATAAAGCCAAAGACATGGTTAAATGGTAGGATCTTGCCAAGACATCCTATTCTTCCTTAGCAGCAGCAATATACTGTACATGGCTTTAAGAAAGCCCAAAGTATGCCCACATGCAATACAATAACCATAGACAATACCTTACATGGGTTATCCAGCTTTAAAAACTGAGGCCTAACCTCAGGATAGGCCATCAATATCTGATTGCGATGGGACCGCTGTTTAGGATGCCATCTGATCAGCTGATTGTTGGGTCTGTGGCACTCATGGAAGTGCTTCAGCCCTTTTGATGTTTACATCTAAGCATGTACTCAGAATGCTATATTACTTATAGCAACCATTACAAGCATTACAGGCTTGTCCCATTCACTTCAATAGGACAACCCTGTAGTACCCAGAACGGTTGCTATAAATAATATGGTGTTCTCAGTATGAACAGGTTTGTGCTCCGATGAAGAGGCTGCGGTGCTCCCACCAACGTCAGAGCTCCTTCTATCAACTGATTTGAGGGGATTCCAAGTGGTGGAACTTTACCGATCAGATATGGATGACCTATCGGTCATCCAAATTTAAAGCTTGTATAAGCTCTCTCAGGTCCTGGGCCTCAAAGCAAGATCTTTTACAGCAACGCATAACTATCACATATAATTTATAGTACTGGTCTCCTCATATGAATCAGATGAATCTTTTAGGCCCTCTTCAATTTCAGGACACGGGTGCAACTGCATTCTTGGTATAAGGGAACCTGGTCACATTATCCAACCAGAGGAACAGGTTACATACCGTTACAGTCAGATCCCCGTTGATCCTATCACAATTCTTATTATAGTTTTAGCCCCATCTGCTTGGCTGCAATGGTCCATTACTTTTGGAGCCTGACACTAGGTTACTGTCAAGTGGACAATCTTCACCGCCCAATGTTAAGCAAACATCATCTCAGCCATTTTTACTGAGAGTTGGGGACTGTCCACTTGATATTAACCCTTTGCAATCCAATTTTGGATTCAGGGTTTCCTAGGGGGCTTTCTCTGTCTGCCATTATACAATGGCGCCATCTGCTGGCTAGAGCCAGTACTGCAGTATGGGACATGCTGGAGAGGCTCCCGACAACAGAGCGGCCAGTAATATACAGTAAGAATACCCTGCCGGACGTCTTCCGATATCGGAGCTGTACAGCCTTCAATCAGAATGTCTTCAGACGCCAGACAGTGGATTGGAAAGGGTTAAACCAGTGCCAGTTTCCAAAAGTGAGGGCAGCCATTGCAGCCAAATGACTGGGGTTAAAAAAAAACTAAAAGTGGTGATGGAAATAATGGGGATGCAACTGTAAAGGTCTAAGGCCCATTATCCTTGCCAGTAGACAGGTCCCCCCTAAGTTTCATGGCCACAGCAGGAGATTGTATGGAGGCACAGCGATTATTTGTGGCTGTGTAAGACACTGGAGTATGAAGTCTTCTAGTGGTCATTAGCTCTGCATTCCATACTACTATTTATTCTTCATGCAGAATGCAAGAGAAAAAAACTTCTATATGCCTCATTAAAAAATAAGAATAATAGAGCCCCATAGAAGTCTTTGAGTGCCATATTATGCACTATGCCTTGCAAGTAATATGCCTTGCAAGAATATGTGCAAGAAATCTAATAATGCCATTCACATTATATCAAAACGTCAACAAACGTTTAACCAAAAAGTAACATGTTATAGCTGAATACAGAATAAAATGATAATGACATAGTAAAATAACACACCGATCACTCTATAACAATACTGTGAAGCAGTTGTGAAATATTAGTTGTCAGTTCTACGTAACAAGTTATTAGTATTATTAATAATACCAGTATTTCTGGTGGTGCAATGCGCCACTTATAATATAATATAGTGAATTACATCATCACCTGTAACTCACTGAACGACCTGTGATGATGGTTGGAGTTGGTGAAAATATTGAATGAACTGTGATGACGTCACCGTCATGTGATCAGGGGTGGAGCATGTAACTCACTCACTCGATGAAGGACCTGTGATGACATCACCGTCATGTGATCAGGGGCAGAGTATGTAACTCACTAACAGATAAGTGGCTGTTAGTATTTCAATATGTTAAAACACACTAATGTTAATATAAAGTTTTCAAATCTGATATGAATCTAATTGTAGTTGGTGTAGTTTATCAAAGTGACAAATCATAGCTTCTCTGCACCAGTCACTGTTAGATTTGGTTACTGACTTTTTGAATCTGCCAAGTAGGTAATCTCCTTCACTCACTGTCAATGGATAATGTCAGGGGGAGGAGGAAATCTTATGCCACCTACTGACATTGAGAAGACAAGACTACGGACGTAGCAGATTTAAAGAGCTAAGAGCTGAATCTAATGGAGGTTGGTGCAGGGGAAAGAGAAGAGATGCGATAAGAGTCAGCGGGTTGTGGCTGCAAACCTATGCAGCGAGCCTCCCTAATCAAAGGACAGGATAGGGTTTCTTTTAATAAATTGCTTTGCTTACCTTGTAGCGATTTACAGCTTGTATTTTAGGACCATTCCCAGGGGTGTTCAGACTACAGCAGGTTGCTGAGCTCACAGCTATCAGCACCCCTACTTGTTCAGTATCTGGGTAAAGTGTAATGTGCTGATTTGCATTCTGAGAAAGATATACTGATGACTTGAGCACTTTACCGAAATCACATGTAAGAAAAAGTAAATCTGTCAGATTGTAGTAGAGCAAAAATCTTTTATTTTTAGAAGCTCAGCTACCGCAATCTGTTAGGGTATAATCACATGCTGCAGTCCTATAGCGGTTTTTATTCTGCAGAAAACATTAAACTAAGTGACAAATCATATTCTTTCTGTGGCCATTAAGGAAACTTATGGCATACTGATATATCATCCATATCTGTATTCAGTATAATGGTAACCGCAGACAGAATTTTATATGCAACTATGGCTGTCCAAAAAGAAGTGACAGATTTGGACCACGTTATTGACGAAGCATAGGGGAAGAGTTATCATTGTTTTTTTGTAAAAAAGTTGCAAAATTTGCACAATAACTTAGCAAGTCTTTGATAGGTACTGCACTCTACACCCCTTTCCCAGAAAAGGGGAGTGGCTTGATAGCAGGGGGCATGGCCACCCCAAACCCACACATTTATATATAAATTGCACCAGATACTGGTGTAAATTATACCAGAAATCCACGCCGGATCCCAGCTGATGTAGATTTCTGTATAGGCATATGAAGGAGGCAAGATGGTCCTGATATACGGAAAGCTATGTTCCTCTCCATGTATTAGGCACATCATTAGCTAACGAGGATAATATTAGGACCAGCGTGTGAAACACCGCTCTTTGTAAATCTCTGCCACAGTTTTAACCCCTGTAAGAATTCTGGACTCATTTAGCTTAAATATGGTTAAACTGTAGGTATAGTTTTCTTTACTAATAATTCCATCACCATCCTAAATCATAAAATATATAACATTATTATGTGTTATTAAAGGGGTTATACTAATATCTAAAGTTATCCCTTATCCGGAGGATAGGGAATAACTTTATGATCAGTGTGGTCTGACCACTGGAAGCCATTGGCCCTGACATTAATGGAGTGGCGGACATACATGCAAACTGCTGCTCCATTCATTTCAATGAGAGCCCAGGAAATTGCGGCATACGAGCGCTCAGCAATCTCTGGCGCTGTCATTTAAATGAAATGAAGTGGTGATGTACATGCATGTCCTCCACTTGATTCATGTGAGGTTCGTAAAGTCCCCCCATTCTCAAGATTGGTGGTGTGCCATTTGTCAGACCCCCACCAATTATAAAGTTATCCCCTATATTGTGGATAGGAGATAACTAGATTTTGGTTCAACCCCTTTTACCCATAACCATCCTAGATAACTAAAACTAAGAATATTATCACTAAAATATGATGTTATAGATGTAGGAAGTTGCTAGAGTAATTACATATGTGGCACATCACTCTATTTAAGTATTATGCCACACATTGTGCTATTTGTCTAGTTCACCATTCTAGTTGTAAGTATAAGAGGTACAGGACTTTAGTTATATACCTTTGGTTATATAGTGCCACACGCAGAAATTATTTAGGTACCTCCTCCTCAACCAACCATTGTGGAAGGGGTATCTACATCTTTGAATTCTAGCCGTATGCTGTTTTGGTCTCTGTAGGCCTTGATGTAGTGCTCCTCTCCTGCAATACTTGAAGTCATGCTCACGCTGTTACATGGTTTCTATTGCCCATTTTATATATATATATATATATATATATATATATATATATATATATATACACATATATATATATATATATATATATACACACACATATATATATATATATACACACATACACATATTATATATATATAATGTGGTTGCATAAGTGTGAACACCCTCTTATATTTGGGGATGTGGCTGCGTTCAGAATGAAAGAATTTTCCTATTACATTTAAACTCATGATAAATAGTAGTCAGTACTCCGCTGCCATTCTTTACAGGGATTGTGATTTGCCCCAGCTTTTCAAGTAGATTTTACCTCACAACTTCTTAGTTGCAGTTTTCGGCAAAAGCCGTAAAGAGCTCACAGTAGATCAAAGGGATCTGATTGTTGAAAGGTATCAGTCAGAAGTAGAGGAGCAAAAAATGTCCAAGGCATTACATATACCATGGGACACAGTGAAGTATATATATATATATATATATATGTATATATATATATACACATATATATATATGTATATTATGTAATATGTCTGTAATATGTAAATTTATATATGTATGTATATATATATATATATATATATATATTTCCTCTCTCTCCCACAATGCAATCTTCCACCATCTCACGCACAGCTGGAGCGGCCCCTTCAACAGGACAGAAGAGGCAGACTGCGCAAGTGCGTCTATTCGAGCCAGGAGAAGGATTTGGTTGGCGCCAGGGAGACGGAGACGCCAACACAGGGGGGGACCCCCTGTAGGTAAGTATATAACTTCTGTATGGCCAATATTTAATGCACGATGTATATTACAAAGTGCATGTATATGGCCATACAGAAGTGTTTAACTTTACTTTGATTTGCGCTACAACCCCTTTAAGCTTCTGGGCCCCCATGCAAGATCTGAAACAGGGCTCCCAAATATAATGCTTTATTCATAGTACTGGGCTTCCTATATGGAGAAAGGTGGCCTTATGAGCCCCCTAAGGCTCCTGGGCTCGGGTGCAACCACATCCTATGCATCCCCTATAGTTACGCCCCTGCCCCTGGCTCTACACAGCTCTTCTATGCAAGTAGGCAGCCCCCCACCTGTTACATAGCACAGGAGCTGTGTGGAGCCCCCAAGGCCAGCCGTGAAGAGATGCATTCAAGTTTTAAGGTCTCCTAATTTTTTGGAATAGAAGCTGATAGAAAATATGGGACACATTTTAGAAGAGTTGGTCATTCTTCGAGGATGAGTGAAAGACTGCAGCATCCTCCAGTGTACAAAACCCACGTGACAGCGGCTGGAGTTGGAGACAGCGGCTGGAGTGCTTTCAATCTTTAAAATGGCGATATTCATGTTTCAAGAACAGCGTGCAATCATCTATTTTCTTCACTTGCGTGGAATGACACCCATCAACTTTCCTTGTCAGTTGAGTGAGACATGTGGTAGAAGGGTAGTGGATATGAAAAATGTACATTTGTGGGTGCGACAGTTCAAAAATAGGCGAACATCATGTGAGAAGAAGCTACAGAAGCCTTGGCCATGCACCAACGAGTCGAACAACACCATTGCTTTTCTTGATTGCGTTTTTCATGACAACAACTTTAAGGTGGTTCCTCGTGCTCTCTGCTCACCTGACCTTGCACCAATGAAGGACACTCTCTGTGGTTGCAAGTTTTTCAGTGATGCTTCTCCCGGATGAGTGATTTTCAATTGGGCAAAACAGACCCCTAAAGAAGCTTTCACAGTGGCCATGAAATCATGAAAATGTGTATGCCAAGAGGGAGATAATATTAAGAAATTACAATACTTTTAGCTTTCTTGGATAAGTTGTGTATTGCACCGTCCATACAGATGGCACTTGCTACACTTCACGCTATAGGACGCACAGTTAGGTCATGCAGGTGTGGGGTATGTATAAAGAGAAGTTGCGGGGCAACCTCTCTTTATACACCGTGGGCACCAGCTGTTTAATACGGCTGACACCCGCGGGCAATAGCTGCAATCAGCCACATGGCTGATTGGCGCTAGTAACCCTTTAAATGCCGCTGTCAATTCTGACAGCGGCATTTAAATCCCCTGAACGACGTTCGGGGGTCCCGTACGCCCCCCCACAATGAGATCACAGGCAGCCGCGTGGGTGTCCAAAAAAAAAAGGAACGTCAGAAATGCACTTTCAGTCACCCTGTCTCACTGAAAAAAATGCAACAAAAGCGATCAAAAAGTAATATATATTCCGAAATGGTACCAGCGTAAACTACAGGAAGTCTCACAAAAAAATGATCCCTCTGACAACTATGTCAATGGAAAAATAAAAATGTTATTGCGCGCAGAAGATGGCGGCAGAAAATAATTTGAAAAAATTCAATGTCTTTGAAAAAAAATAAAAGTAGTACAGCGCAAAAAAAAAAAAACCCATATAAAGGCTCCTGCACACTTGCGTTTTTCTTGCGCGTTTTTTTCACACGATATCGCTGCGTTTTTTTCACGCGATTGTCAATGGGACTTTCGAATGTTAAAAACGCATCGCACAAACTTGCGGTACCTTTTTTTAACATTAGAAAGCCCCATTGACAATCATGTGAAAAAAACGCAGCGATATCGTGTGAAAAAAACGTGCAAGAAAAAAGCAAGTGTGCAGGAGCTCTAAGTTTGGTATCGTAGTAATCGAACCGACCCCTAGAATAAAGTTATCATGTCATTTTTGCTGCAGTTTGTGCGCCGTAGAAACAAGACTCGACGAAAGATGGCGGAATGTGGTTTTTTTTTTCATTTTACTCCACTTAACATTTTTTAAAGTTTTTCATTACACTATATGCTACTTTAAATAGTATGAATGAAAAATACAACTCGTCCCACAAAAAACAAGCCCTCCTACAGCTACATTGATCGATAAATAAAGGAGTTACGATTTTTTTAAAAGGGGGGGAGGAAAAAATGAAAATGACAAAAAAAAGGGCCATGTCCTTAAGGGGTTAAGGTTGGAGGGGGAAAGAAAGGACACTTTTCTGCTTGTCGTAGCATCAGCACACTTTATAATGGCATGTTAATGCTAACATTTTAGTATCTTCCTATATCATGTAGTTTTTCCTCCTATTTTGTATTATCACACACTATAAAATGTGTATTCTTTGCCGGCGCTGACATGATAAATAAATGTTATTTTTAATTGATCTTTCCAGTCTCCATACTGCAATACTTAAAAAATGGTGCACATATAAATCACAATTTGTCATAAAGGAAGGACGTACTATGTTTATAAAACAATCAGAGGTCACATTGCAGCTAATTTTTCATATATCAAGTTTAATTATACTTTACAATAGGTGTGAAGGATTTCAGAAAAACAGCAGCGCTGCTGGTGACAGCCAAGTCATGTGACCAGCTTTTGTATTCAGAGGCAATAACTCACTGCCTGCAGCCAAGATATCCCCTGGAGGAAGCTTCTTCCAGAGTGGACGCACACATTCTGTGATCTACAGATTAACATGGCCAGAGTCATACGGCTTTGTCTTCTGCCCCTATGTTTGCTACAAGAAAAGGTTGATTCATGAATTTTTTAAAGCAAGGAAGACGCAGATAACGAATTGCAGCAATCAATGTATACATTGATTCTTGCTTCCGAGATATTTTCACTCTTAAGACCCTCTCTTCTTGCAAATGGTACAATCTTATCATAAGGAGAACATGCGGCGCTAGAGAAGGCGATACACAGCTGCAAAAAAATTGCAAAGGCTGTATTTAGCAAATGGGTAATCGTTCTACGGCTTTTCCTTTTTAGTATGACAGCCAATGAAAGAGTTAATACCGATGGAAATGGACAAATATGTTTCATCGGAACCCCCCCCCCCCCAAAAAAAAAAATAGGCAGCAGATGCAACCTATATGAATTATACAGAAATGCAATAAATGTAACGGAGGAGACTCTTTAATATTATAGGAAGCCGCTGCAGAGCGCACATAGAACCGAGAGGCACCTGATTAACCTTTCGCTGACTCCTTTGGGTCATGTGACTGCGAGCATGCTTTTCCTCAGACTGATGGCTTTAAAAGAAGATGTTAAATTTAACCTCCACCGCGGTGATAAATTGACAATAAAAAATTCAATGGGCTGGTAATTACCAATCACTTTGGACATCGGCAACATTTTTCAGTTCTGTCACCGCGCGTTGGCACAAAAGCTTCAACTGAAATCCTCTCGATTTGCCTTTTTTTAACTTTGTTTTCATGATGCAGATTAAATCTGCCACCCTATTGCTGATTCATTTTCCTAATTTTTCATGTCTGATCCCTGCCCCAGCTGCACCAGGCTGATAATTGCACAGCCCAGCCCTGATGATTAACATCAGAAGAATTAATTATGCCTGCCGTTAAAAATCCAGGTTCCACATGGTGATCAAGAAAAATTAAGTTTCTCCGAGCTTCTAAATCATTTCACCTTTGAGGGGAGTGATTTTGCTTATAGTGCTTAGACAGCGATGCTGCAGTCCGCACTCCTGCAGAGGCTTAAATGATGTACCCTTTGTGTAATCCGTTCACCACCTTGCTGGTTGTTTTTACTCCTACGCAGTGTTTACAAAATGGGTTTGATGTTCCTTAAATGACAAGCCAGATGCACTGCATTGCATGCTACTAGGGACCGTGTTAGTGCCGCTGTATGCGGAGCCGTGCCAAAAAATGGGATTTTCATACCTTGCATGCCTCCAGACAACATTGGTTTGAGTCTACTTGCCTTTTACCTGAAGGTTTCATCACATCACATCAAGGTTGTTGCAACATTCCAGAGTTACATTGGCATCCACATTCACCTTATATTCCGCATTCTGTTCTTTGCTATATTATTATTATTAGTTCTGCAGAGGAGCTGTATACACAAAACAGACAGATATTTAGAAACAAGATTGTTTGCTTCCTTTTTTTTATTTTAGGTGCAATGGAACAATAAAACAATGATTGTAAATGTGTTCATACCTGTTACGTGTGCTGCTGGGATCTGTAGTTCTAAGCTTCCTAACAGCACAGCCCTCACAGGGTTAATTAATTGAGCTGGCTGGGTGTGGTACTTCCTGCTAGCCAATCTCCTGGGTCTGTGCTCACATATAAACCTAGCTCCAGGTCAGTCTCTGTATGGCCCCTAGAGTGAGCAGTCATGAATCCTTGTCTGTTGAAGTTTGCTATGTTTCCTGCTATCTGTGTTTTGTTGCAGCTTGCTGTGTGATCTGTGCCTTGTGGTTCATGTCCATTTGTACGTTTATTTTGTGTCAGTTTGGTCTGCTGCGTTTGTTTGCTATGTCTGCGCTAGGTTGGCCCCTAGGGCGCTCTAGTAGATGTGTCTTGCTAGTGTAGGGACTGCAAGATACGAGGGGCCTTGCCGGGGCTTGCAGCTTAAGTTCATTGGCCAATGTACGAACACCTCGCTTTTACATTCAACTTATCTGCTATTAGTGTTTGCATTGTGGCTGCTGTATGTTATGTATTCTGGCTCCGTGTCCTGTTGTTCAGTCCCTGTCTTGTGGCATGTGAATGCGTCCTGTTCTGGTGTGTGGCTCCTAGGTTCAGCTAGGGCCCAGATCCAAAGACCAGTGGGCTGCCCTTATTGGGGCAATGTCCCCGCTCAGGTAGGGCCATGCCATCCTCCCGTGTAGACAGGGTCAGTTGTTTGAAACCTGTGTAACCCGTGTGCGTACCCAGTCCTTTCCTTTGGCAAAGTGAGCACGGGGCCCACACTATCGTAACAATACCCTTTATAGGATTGCTAACCTATAAAAGAATGATTAAAGTAGACAGTTTTTACATGTTAGAGCTTCTTTAGACAAGTGTGTTTTTGCTCGTTTTTGCGCGTGGGAGAATCCCGCCCACAAAACTCTGAAAATAGAACCTACTGATTGCGTATTTGTGAACCAAAGAACCCCATAGAGGTCTATGGAACGTGTGCAAACACGCACAACTGCACACATAGGTATGCACTAAAAGCTGTGCATATCCAGAATCACAAGCACCTTGTTACGCTAATTAGCCATTTTGATCAAGGTGGGTGAATTCTCCACCCATGTGAACAAGCAGTGCCTGTGCAAATATGCACAGTGTTTGCGTAGGCATGCGAGTAAAATACACTACTTCACTATGCAAAAAAATTCTGCAGGGACCAGCCTATTACCAAATATACTCGTCTGAAGACGCCCGTACGGTGCTTTTAGACAGAATGATTAGCGTTCAAAAAAACATTCAACTGAGCGAAAGTGAACAATTATCTGAACGATGCCCAACAATCTAACGATGAATTATAATAATTTACTCTTCGTTTATCTTCGTTTTACGCAGGTGTAAAAATCATCATTGGCTCGTTCACTTATTGTTAGGTTTAAACAGCAATCGTTTCAGTCTTTCTCATTATACAGCGAATGTGAATGACTGAACGATTCTCGTTTGAACTGCCTGTCTAAACAGAGTGCCCGAGCGAATGAGCTAGCGATGACGTCCTTCACTCGTTCAAGCGATAATTGGTTCATCTAAAAGGACTATAAGTGAAACGAAAGCACTTGAAGAAATCCTGCTGGGAACACAAGGGTTAATCTCCTGTTGATCTTTTCAGCTTTTGGCTAGTAAATATTGGAGAGGGTGGCTCTTAATCAAGATGTGTAGCTTACTAATATTTGTGTCCTGTAGACACAGCCATGGGGGAAAATCTTTCTCAAGACCAGAGAACACACTAGGTTAAAGCATCTGAATACGTCAACCTTAGTGGTGTGGCCAACAATTGTATGTGCATTGGGGGGCTCCCAAGTCTCCCCCAACAGGTGATGCCCAGAAAAATAAGGAAAACAAGAAAAAACACTGACTTGTTGAATTTCTATGGCAAGTCCAGACCCATCTGTCAACTTCTCTTCAGTCACTAGGGGGTCCATGGGCAGGGGTCTTATTTTAGGAGTCATAGCCAGAGTAGGACATCTCCGCTCTATGCGGGCCCAGGTCTGATGAGCAGATGACAGACTGTCAAAGAACACCCGGTCACATCGGTTATGCTTGGCCAGGACAGAGGCAACAAGCAATGCACATTGCTTAAATATGGTGCTTAACCAGAAACATGTTTTATTGAACAGCACAGGAACAGTCTCCCTTAGTGAGCAGCTTGTATGAAACAGCATCAAACAGAACAGGAACAGTCTCAGTGAGCAAGTGGCTCATATAACACAATATACTAGCAGTCTCTGTAAATATACAGCTCTGCGTGACCAGTGTTTGGCCTGGCTCTCTGGACTCTTCTGACTTGGCCCAGCATGGGAGTACGCTCAATAGCAGGAGCTCGGTAACCGCAGTACAGGAGGCTCAGCAGTTTTCTCAAACCAGGGTACACTTCTCTGGTTCGCTCTGATGGACTGATACTCCATGGCCACTTTGCAGCTCAAGTGGCATCAGACTCAGGCCTCTTCGGCACAACAAGGATCGACCCACTAATGCAGCTGCTTTTCACCATGGCTTCCTACACACTATGCCACTACAAAATGGTGCCACTTCTACATCCCCAGGGATGCCTTCCTCTACTATCAGAGCATAAAACATACAACAGAAAACAAAAACTTGAACAGGAGGAGTTATACCCTGTTACATCTCAACACCCAATCATTTTGTTCTCCCAGGAGATATGCTGCTGCTAGAGCTGTCTCGTGGGAGGTTTGTCCACTCTTCCCATAGAAAACAGATGAAGGCTTGGCCAAACCAAGGCAAATGTTCTTGATACATTTTTTAATTATAATAGAATGTTGTTGTTAGGCATTTAGTCATTCAGCGACCCTAAAGGCGAGCCCCCTCCATGTTTTTCGGTTTTGCGCTGCTTCTTTTCATTGTGTGATATCCATGCCAGTATCAGCTCTGACAGTATCGGCCATCGTGTCTTTTAGTCGCCAGGTCTTCTTTTGCTGCTGATCTGTCCAAGCATTATAGATTTTTCTAGTGACTCTGCTCGCATTACGTGGCCAAAATACGTGATTCTGAGTCTGGTCATCTTGCCTTCCAGTGATATATCATGTTTTATACGATTCAGGTCTTCTCTGTTACTCTCGCGGCCCAGGTAATACGCAGCAGCTTTCATCAGCACCACAGCTTGAACACATCAATCCTCCTTCTATCAGCTTTTTTCGCAGTCCAGCTTTCACATCCATACATGGCTTTGGGGAAAACAGTGGTTTGCACTATCCTGCATTTAGTTGCTATGCCGATATCCCAACTTTTCCAGATGTTGTCCATGTTTAGCATTGTGCTTTGCCCCAATGCTATCCTACGTTTTATCTCTGGCATAGAGTCCCCATCCTGGTCAATTTTTATGCCAAGGATGGTCAATTCTTGCACGTATCCTATGGCCTCATTTTCGATTTTGATTTGAATTCGGCCATTTCTTGCAGACATCATAATTTTTGTTTTCTTTAAATTCTGGTAGAGGCCCATTTTTTTACTTTCAGTTTTAATGTTCCATATCAGCTGCATCAGTCAAGCTTCTGTCCTGCAAGCAGAGATGTGTCAACACTGATTGTTGATGTTTCTTTCACCTATTTTTACCCCAGTTTCCAATTCGTCCAGATTTTTACTCATAATCACCTCCGCACATAGGTTAAACAAGAAGGGTGAGAGGATGCAGCCCTGTCGGGCACCTTTGCCGATTCCAAACCAATCTGTGTCCCCATACTGTTTTCTCACAGTGGCTTCTTGATTGGTATAAAGTGATTTTATCAGCTTGACTAGATGTGCCGATATGCCCAGCTCTTGTAGGGCCTGCCATAGCTTGTCATGGCCGATGCAGTCAAAGGCCTTCATGCAGTCGATGAAGCACATATAAATATTCTTGTTATTTTCTCAAGCTTCTTCTATGGTCCATCACAGGTTTGCATTACGGTGGCGGGTGCCACATCCTTGCCAGAATCTTGCCTGCCCATCAGGGAGTACCACTTTGAACACTGATCTCAGACTTTCTAGTATGATTTTGAGAAGGATCGGAATGAGGGCTATTGTTCGGTAGTTGGAGCAATTCTGGGAGTCACCTTCCTTTGGCAGAGGGATGAAAGCAGATCTTTTCCAGTCCTGTGTCCATTGTGTGGATGCCCATACTGCCTGGCACAGCGCTGTGATGGTTTTCACTGGTACTGGCAGCAATATCTTTGCCAGTATGTCTATGCCTGGCACTTTATTTCTGGCTAGTTGTTTCATTACCATAACCACTTCTGACTCCATAATGGAGGGCTCCACAGGCTCCCCCTCATGCAATGGTCCAGGTATGTGATTGTAGTCATATAGTTCCTCTGAGTATTCCCACCACCTATCTTTGATACTCCGTTGGTCATTCAGTTCCTTCCCATTTTTCCTTTGACTGTGCAATTTCGTGCCGTGAAAGGTTTTTGCACCATCTTGACCTGTGAGAATAGGACTCCCATATGGCCTTTCATGGCTTCTGCTTGAAGTTGTTTGAAATAATCATTCCAGTCCATTTTCTTGTCTTTTTTTGCGCTCTCTGAAAATCAGCATTTAGTTGCTGAGCTTCATCTTTGTTGCCAGCCACCTTTGCTGTTCTTCGTATTTCCACTATTCTGAGGGTTTGCTCAGACAACCAATAGCGTCGTTTTCCCTGCTGCTAATAGGTGAGATGCCTACTGGCTGTTTCAATAACCATGAACTGTATTTTGTGCCATAGTTCCTCTGGATGCTTTTCTGATGTGTCAAGCAGTTCAGATCTGTTTCCTACCTCAATACTGTATGATTGGGGGATTTTAGAGGTGTTGAATTTTCTAAATAGAGCGCCTTTCTTAAGAATTGAAGTCGCCCATAATGTAAATAACGTCCTTCTTTGGCACTTCGTTTAGAGTTTTTTGGACTTCAACATAAAAACCTTCAATTGTTTCTTCATCGCCATCTGTCATTGGGGCATAGACCTGTAAGATTGAGATGTTCACTAGCTTCCCCCATATCTGAATGGCTAAGATAAGGTCGCTGATTGTTTTAAAACTTTCTACTGCCTTTTGAGGTCCACTTGTTTATAATAAAGGCTACTTAATTCTTCTTGATTTCATCATGTCTGGCATGGTGCAATGTGAAGTCATCAGACTGAAATATCCATTACCATCCAGTGGAATTTGCTAGTCCCAAGAATATGAATATCAAGCCTTGATCAGACATTAATGTCCAAGATTAGAACAACCCTTTAATGTCACCTGCCTCATGGGTCACAATCATATCACAGGAGCATGGTATCTGTACTCATAAACTATATGTTTCATCAGCGCATTTTTACAAATTTTTTAACACATTAAGGTTTTATGTTCAGTAATGGGTTGCACGTTATTAATACATACATCTAAGGGTGCTCTTACACGGGATAACTGTCCGATGCTTAAGCGCCTGACAGCTATTCCTTTTTCACAAGAATGATAGTTATTCTATGAATGGAGGCGGAGTGCGCCAGATATGTCTTCCAGGTACCCACCTCCATGCACAGTGAACAGGCCGTCATTCCTCTATGAATGCATGCCTGTTTACACTGAGCAGGAAGTCGCTCATTAGCCGCTTTGTTTCAGTGAGCTGAAAGGAAGCGACTAATGAACAATTTCTTGCTGAGTAACCTGTCGGGTCCTACCTTTACACGGGTCAACTGTCAATTTTTCAGCCAGTAGTCAGCCTGTGCAAAAGTGCCCTTAGATGCTTTCGTTTTTTCTTTAATACACTTAAACTTCCACTGTTATCTTGATATGTGGCTTTAGAGCTAACAGAATAGGTATGGGACCAGTGTTTTACGCAATTCACTTATTGCATGCCAACCCACAATCCATGCACAGCTTTACTCCCTTAATCGGGTAGGGAAATTGCACTGTTCATTCTGGGCTACCGGATTCATTACTATAATACTGGAACTGTCTGAACTACAATGACATTTTCATAGATAGAGCAGTAGGCCCTTGTACTTGTTTGTGTGATTGTAGTATGTTATTAGATCAGTGCTTTATGAGTACCTAGTACTGATTTGCTCTGAGAAACTAAATTTCTCAACATCCCACAGGTATAAGAATCCTTGATACCAACCTTTGCACCAATCTGCATTTCTGATGAGCATCCTTTATAATCCAACTTATAGAGCAGACCTTGGGTCCCTAATGATGTTCACCTACAGCAGTGACCTCTATTGTAGGTTAATCAATTTCTATAACATCTGAGGCTTGTCGAAATTAAGGCTTTCCCTCCCTCGAGAGGGAGAATCTCATCTCGGGTGGCCTCATTCTAAGGACAAGAGCAATGAGGTTCTCACTTTCCGTTTCGGTGTCTATTGCTCCTTTGCACATTAGTCCTGCACCATATGTTTGATGTATAGAACAGAATACTCTCAAAATGCATTTATCATTTTTTATTAACAATCCATCAGTTGTTTAACAATTATTCCAATTTGTTACAGAAAATATGTAGCCTAATTATATATATTTTTTTTACTTTATTGAATTACTGTATATCAGAAGGATGGAGGATGCATTTATTTGAATTAGTTCATGCAATACTGAGATACAATCCTAGGTAAAAAATATATATTTTTTTTATTCCTGGGACTTTAATGCTAGTTTTGTGTTGTCTAGATCACATATAAGTGGTAATATGCCTTTATTAAAGCATGTCTTTGGCTTTGTACCAATTGAGCTGGAATTTAAGCTGGTCTTACATCCTGTGCAGCAGTTCACTGCACGCATAACACCCAATTGTGGCAGATTGCAAACAAAAGTGTTCACTGCACAAGCATCTGTTTGTATTTGTAAGTCTGGAGCTGCCTGGAAATCTGAAGTGTACTTTCTGTTGTTTGCAAGAGGCAATCAAACAAAGTATTTGTATTGGTTTTTCCTTAGCCTGGAGAGACAAATCTAGCAAAGTAACCACCAAAATTAAATCCTTCAGAATGCAGAGAAAGCAACAAAAAAAAGGGATGCATATAAACCGTATACATATAAACCGTAACCTTTAAAAAAATTACATAAAAAATACCTCAGCAGTAAAATCAGACACAAACCATACGTAGACACACTCCTCCAGGGGTCGCTAACAAATACATGCATGTTTATTAACTCTTTTCCTCCAGTTTTCAGCATAAAAATAGTCACAAGTGGGTGTTTACCCCAAAATTTGCGACTTTTCTTCATTAAGTGCCATTCCTGCCACTTTTTTCAAAAAGTGTGTGGGTTTTCAGTAGGGGACGTGGCTGCCAAACCAACAAATTTATCTATAGTTTATGCTAAAAATTTAGATCTTACCAGATTCTCCAGGACTTAAATTGATGTATCTTCAAAAGTAGATCCTTCCCCGTGGCAGGAACAGATCTGTTATGTCTGTCATGATGGGCTCGAAAGCTATACATAAAAAAACCTGTTGCACGCGCTGTGCAAAATGACACGTTTGTTTGCAATCTGCTAGGATTGGTCCTGTTTTCCTATTTGGGGAGCAGGAAAGAGGAATCCCTTGGCCACATGGGTCAGTCTTATGATTCAACTGAACAGCGCTGACTATAATGGCGTCCGTCTGGTTTCCGCTCAGCTGCCCGACATTTTACCGGTAGAAAATGTAGCACTATTTCTTCCAGTACCTTATGCCGGATTTGCAAGGAAAACTCAGAACAGAGGTTCCAGCGCAGATGTGAACCCGGCCTTACTGATTTTATGCAAACAAGAATAAGTAATCATCACATATTTTATTGCATCATAGAAAGTTTCAAATAAATGGCTTTTCTGGCTACAAACCCAAAGTTTAGAGCTACCAATGACTATTTTCTAAATGTTTGTGACATGAGACATCATTAAGAAAGGGTTACAAGCCGGGAAACAAAGTGTGCTAGGCCGCTGGATTGTGGGATCTGCACAATAATCGTTTAGTTTAGATGCCGACAGCGACTGAATGACAAATGATAATTCGTTCTACGTTCAGTTTCTGCAGGCATAAAAAAATCAAACAATGATTGTCTCATGTAAACAGACAGTCGTTCATCTATGAACAACAGTCTGCTTACTGCGAATTGAGGCAGGCGGCGGGAGTGATCTCCAGCCCACCCCGCCTCCATTCACTGAGCGATCCTCGCTCCTATGTGAAAGCATCGGAGTGATTATTATTGGGACGGCAGGTGTAATCATACAGCGCAGTCATCAATGAAAACATCTAATTTAAAACAATAAATGAAATAAAGGCAATAAATGAAAAAAGAAAGCGTTCAAACTACTAAAGCAAGATGGCAGCGCAGAAGCGCTAAAATCGTACAGGGAAAAAAACAAAATATGCAAAGATAAGATCAAAATTGCTAAGGAGGAGGCAGAAAGACTGATCGCCAAAGAGAGCAAAAACAACCCGAAACTATTTTTGAACTCTATTAACAGCAAAAGGATTTGCACTGAGAGCACTGTCCCTTTAACAAATAATGCAGGAGAAATCATTGAAGATGATGGAGGGAAGGCAAACCTATTAAATAGTTTCTTTTCAAGCATATTCACAAACGAAAAGGAAATGCCACACAAAATGCAGGGGAATAAAATGAACCCTTCACAAAATATGTCATACCTAACGCAGGAAGAGGTGCGGAACCGGTTAAAGAAGATTAAAATTGATAAATCGCCAGGCCCAGATGGAATACACCCAAGGGTACTAAAGGAGCTAAGTGATGTGATAGCTAGGCCGCTATATCTAATATTTGTGGATACTATCAAGACCGGGGTTGTACCATTGGATTGGCGCATTGCCAACGTGGTTCCAATTTACAAAAAGGGGTCCAAAAGTGAGCCTGGTAACTACAGGCCGGTAAGTCTCACTTCAGTAACGGGAAAAATATTCAAGGGGTTTCTGAGAGAAGAATCGAAGAATACCTCAAGGTGAACAACGGAATAACTCCTCACCAGCATGGGTTCGTGAAGGGTCGATCATGTTAGACCAATCTGATCAGCTTCTATGATGAAGTAAGCTCTAGGCTGGACCTAGGAGGGTCTATTGATCTTGTATATCTGGACTTCTCTAAAGCACTTGACACCATGCCACATAATAGGCTAATATATAAAATGAGACAGCTCGGATTGGGTGAAAACGTGTGTAATTGGGTTAAAAATTGGCTCAATGATAGAAATCAGAGGGTGGTAATAAATGGTTTGCACTCTGATTGGGCCACCGCTGCTAGTGGGGTGTCACAGGGTTCAGTATTAGGCCCCATTCTGTTCACTATATTTATCAATGACCTGATAGAGGGACTGCACAGTAAAATATCAATATTTGCACATGACACAAAATTATACAATATAATCAATACAATGGAGGACAATGTACGGCTAGAAACTGACCTAGATAAGCTGGGGGCTTGGGCAGAAAAATGGCAAATGTAGTTCAATGTTGATAAATGTAAGGTTATGCACATGGGCAGCAAGAATGGATGTTACCAATATTCGCTTAATGGGGTACCGCTAGGGAAAAGTGATATGGAAAAAGACCTGGGGGTACTAGTGGATTAGTACTAGTGGATTATAGACTAAACTGGAGTAGCCATTGCCAGTCAGCTGCTGCAAAAACTAATAAAGTCTTGGGGTGCATTAAAAGAGGTATAGGGGCAAGGGATGAGAACATTATCCTCCCACTATATAAGGCACTTGTCAGGCCTCACATGGAATACTGCACACAGTTCTGGACATCGGTGCTCAGGAAAGATGTTACAGTGCTGGAGGGGGTTCACAGAAGGGCAACTAAACGAATACATGGAATGAAGGGACTGGAATACCCTGAGAGGGTATCAAAATTGGGGTTATTTACCCTGGAAAAAGACGGCTAAGGGGCTATCAAATTACTATGCATAAATACATAAGGGGACAATACAAGGATCTCTCCCATGATCTGTTTATACCCAGGACTGTGACAGTAACGAGAGGGCATCCGCTACGTCTAGAAGAAAGCAGGTTTCGTCGCCAACACAGAAAAGGTTTCTTTACTGTAAGAGCAGTTAGACTGTGGAACTCTCTGCCTGAGGATGTGGGGATGGCAAAATCCATAGAGAAGTTTAAAAGGGGACTTGATGTATTTCTAGAGCGGAAGGATATTACAGGATATAAATCTTAGGTTAATTGTTAATCCGGGTATACAGGCAGGTAGGAACTATTAGGGGTTGAAACAGTGATTAATCTGATTGCCATTAGGGAGTCGGGAAGGAATTTTTCCCCCAAAAGGGCTAATTGGCCCCATTATAAGCAATGGGAGATCATCGCGATCCTCTGCCACAGCTGTGACAGCTGTGGCAGGGGATTCTCTCATTCCCGCGGAAGTCCCTTCATCACTAAAAACTGTGACAGTGCTGTCACATTGTTCAGTGATTAGGGGACTCCCGGCAGGGTTATTTTACACACACCACGGACCTTCCCAGGGCACAGATGTCCAATCTTTTGCAGGTGCGAGTATTTTGCACATGTAAAAGATGGAGATCTGAACACACCATGGGGAACTAATGGTTCTATCAGACGTGCTTTTTTTTTTTGCGCACATAGTCGCGCGCAAAAAAAAGCTTGTCTGACTTTTCCCTCATAGCGCAAAAAAGTTGCACTTAGATGTTTGCAATTGCCCATGTGAAGCCAGCCTTATGCTGTGACATGGAGCAGATGATTGATCGGAGCACAGCGTTTATATCACCCCAGGAAGTATGAAAAGAAAAAATATGCACATACAGAAACCAGCAGAAAGGAGGAAAAGTACTCAAAACATGCAGATATCCTACTAAGTTTAGTCAGTTTTGAATATACGTATATGACAACCACCTTGCATTTTTCTATCTAAACACATAAGAAATTAGCGGAAGAAGCTTTTCCTTTAAAATATTAACCCTTCACAATATACCTCATTATGTGCGTGTCACATCTAAGGCCATGTATGATACAGTTTAAATTCTATTAAATTGCCAAACACAGTGTACTTTTTAAAAAGTAAATTATTGCATGTGCGCAGATCCTGGCATCCTCTAGGCAAGACTATAATGAAAAAAGCAATGCCTTTGACTGATACATTTCTAAAATGATTGTTGAATAAGAAGTCTAATCCAGCTCACCCTCAGGTATTGAATTTACAAGCACTGCAAGCCACAAGAAGCTACGCATTTATCAAATTCTTCTTTTCGCCATAGATTCCATTTTTAAATTACCATAATAATGTGCATCACAGGGAGTATTAGGGAAAAAAAGGGAAGTCATTTGTTGTCAACTGATGTAAATATCTAAGGGAAAGAAGGAAAGGCATATTTACACATTAATCCAGCAGCAGCCAAAAGAGGCGCATTTGCATATTCACCATCGTTCCCCTATGTATGTAGTCAGAGGGAGGTATGGCATATTATTATATTTCTGTCTTTTTTGTTTTAACTCATTGCATACTTCGAGCAAGATCAAAGCTGAAAGCACTGTTTGCAGAGAGATCATCTAAATCCCTACCCACCTCAAAAAATTATTAACCAAGGATATTATATATTTTAAACTTTGCTCTTTGTATAATTTTATTGTTATGTGGGATGCCAGTGTGAATAAGTTTAAATCTGTATCAAATATATAACCTTTAAATACAATTGCACTTAAGTACTGTTATTTTATGCAGAAGGGTATTCAATAGATATTCTTACCTTATGCTATCCAAGTCCCCATGTCTAATTGACCTTTGATTTGTTAAAAAAAAACCTTCATATCAGTATATAACAATATTACCTTTGTATCTGAGTGCCATTGTCCAGTACAGATCCAGAATGCCCAGGTATGCCAAGGCTGACACTGGTCAAATAGTAGCTTGGGAGTGGTTTCCATAATGTGCAATGGGATCATGGTCTTATGCAAAGGTTTATGATATGACAGAGAACACAGTAAGTACATTAATGGAGTGTAGTTTGGGACAGAGGAGGGCCAAAATTACAAAATAAAAACAACTTGGACAAGCCCTTTAAGGATATCATATTTTCTGTTTATGTGATGTAGGTATTGTGATTCAATACAATTTGGAAACACATCCTCTTTAGTTCTAATCTTCTGGATTAGATGAGTAGAATCACCGACTGTGTTGATCAGAGATATGCAGTAGATATAGTGTATCTTGACTTCAGTAAAGCATTTGGACAAAATATCTCGCACCATACTTATTGAAAAAATGACTAAATAAGATAGAACTGGAAAAATGTTCCAAGTGGCTAACACAAGGCTCTGTCCTAGGCCCAGTGCTGTTCAACATTTTTAGAAATGATCTAGAGAAGGGAATTGAGGAGAAGCTGATCAAGTTTGCCGACGGCATAAAACTAAGAGGGATGGCTGACACTGGAGAATAGAGAGAGAGGGGATTCAAAAAGATCTGGACAAACTTGAACAGTGGGCGGAATTGAGCTAAGCAGTACATGTAAAAAAGACTTGGATATACTAATAGATCACAGACTGAACATGAGTCATCTATATGATGCAGTAGCAAAAAAGGCAAACACAATTCTGGGATGTATTAAGAGAAGCACAGAGTCTAGATCACGTGAGGTCATTATCCCCCTCTACTCTTCCTTAGTCAGACCTCATCTGGAATACTGTGTCCAGCTCTGGGCACCCCAATTTAAAAAAGACATCGACAAACTGGAGCGAGTTCAGAGAAGAGTTACTAAGATGGTAAGCAGTCTGCAAATCATGTCCTATGAGGAACAGTTAAAGGATCTGGGAATGTTTAGCTTGCAAAAAAGAAGGCTGAGAGGAGACTTGATAGCTGTCTGCAAATATCTGAAGGGCTGTCACACTACAGAGGGATCAGCCCTATTCTATTTGTACAAGGAAAGACTAGAAGCAATGGGATGAAACTGAAAGGGAGGAGACACAGATTAGATATTAGAAAAACTTTCTGACAGTGAAGGTGATCAATGAGTGGAACAGGTTACCACGGGAGGTGGTGAGTTCTCCTTCAATGGAAGTGTTCAAACAGGGGCTGGACAAATATCTGTCTGGGATGATTTAGTGATCCTGCATTGAGCAGGGGGTTGGACCCGATGACCCTGGAGGTCCCTTCCAACTCTACCATTCTGTGAGCAGTACCAACTCTTTACCACTTTTGCATTTTTTGGATGATTTTTCCTATTGAAGAAATTTGGAGCTAAGTACCAGAAAAACAAAGCACTATAAAAATATAGAATTATTCAGCCCAGAATGTTGGCACCATTTAGATTAAAACATTAGATGGTGTTCAAGGTGTACATTCATCTTAAAGAAGTACTGGCTTTCAGACAAGAGCATTTTCATTTTCTGGTCTTCTTCTTTGGACTTTCCTGCATTGAAATACAGTACCATGTAGAATACCTTGTCTAGTGTAGCTCTTGGCACTGGGGGGCAGCAGGCATGTTCCATGCAAAATTATACCTTCTAGGAAATAATATATCCTGTAAAATGATCAATACTATGGCATAGGGCTGCAGTCTTGCATTTGGAAGGCCACGTGGAGAACCACAACAATTATTTGATCTACTTACTATAAATCAAAATAATAGCAATAGTTAAGGGGAAACCTAACATGTAACTGTAAGAATTCACATTAGGATTTTATTTTCACTAGCACAGTGCCAAGAAAGAAAATGGACTGCTCAGTGCTGTCAATAAAAAGAGTCATTTAACAGACACCAGTTTTAATACCATAAACCTTTTATCTTAGCTCTGCAGCATTATAGTATGTATAGTATTGTGACTGCACAAATTCCTCATATTTTATAGTGGGTGTTGTGTGATATATTTGCAATGTGTATAAATAAGGGGGTATAAAAGAATAGCAAAAAGACAGGTTTTTAGAAATATAGCAGTATCATATGAATAGTACCTTAGTTATAAGCAAGATTTGGCTTTATATGTGGTTTAAGCACACGTCTCTTTTATAATGTATTGGTAGATACCTGACATCTTGGGACTAAAGATTCGTGGGATTAATAGGTGAATAATAGGTAAAAAAAGAAATGTACATTCTCAAAGTAGGATCACAAAATGTAATAATTGATATATATCTATATAGTATATATAGATATATATCATATATACTCGAGTATAAGCCTAGTTTTTCAGCACATTTTTTGTGCTGAAAAAGCCCCCCATGGCTTATATTCAAGTAAGGTAAAAAAAAACAGCAAAAAATCCGCAATACTCACCTCCCAGCCGGCATCTGTGTCCCCGGCGCGATGGTCTCCCCGGCGATGCGGTAAGCTGCTTTAGAATTCTCCCCCGCCGTCAGAGCTGTGTAGGTAAGCGCTGTGATTAGATTAAGCGCCAGCCAATCACAGCCGTTGCTAGATCATTCACAGCCATTCAGTGGATGACATCAATGGCGCTCTATCCAATCACAGCGCTGACGGCGGAGGAGTTCAAAGCCGAGCAGGGAGATGACAGCGAGGAGACCATCGCTTCGGGGACACAGACACCGGCTGGGAGGTGAGTACTGCATTTTTTCTTTACCCAGTATACACTCCAGTATATCTCGGCTTATACTCGAGTCAATAAGTTTTACTAGTTTTTTGTGGTAAAACCTATTGACTCGGCTTATACTTGGGTCAGCTAATACTTGAGTATATACGGTATATGTATATATATATATATATATATATATATATATATATAGTGAGACACTGAAGGGGATAACAATGGATGGTCGGTATGTTCCACCTAGGGTCAGATGTTTTGCCCAGTGGGCATGAAGGGAGTTTGTGTCTCAGTACGTGAGACACAAGAAAAAATAGGGGTGATGTGATCTCCAGCAAAGTTAGTTGCTGGAGATGTTTGTGTAAAACATGTTTGGGGCCTGTTTTTTTTTGGAATGGATGGCAGGCTTGGTAGTGGGGCTGTCCATTCCACCCCCTTTACTCCATGTCTTATTAGGGGGAGGCAAGCTCCCCAGGTGTAGAGGCTGGGTAATTAATCCAGTCTATAAAGTCTGCAGCTATGCAGACAGGGAGGAGGCCAGGTGCAGCTAGATGCTGGAAGCTGCTGGTCTTATCCCTTACCCAGGGAAGAAACTGGACTGTGTGGTTTTTAGTGCGGCTGCAGCGAGCCGTTTGTATAGTCAGGGACGGACTCTGTATAGTAAGTGCTGGATATGCAGGATTTTTGTTTATCCACAGGATAGGGGATAACTTTATGATCAGTGTGGGTCTCACATCTGACACCCTCACCAATTCCGAGAACAGGGCTCCCGTGTCCCTTCTCCCACTGTGGGCTAACTGTACCCCACTCCCCTGCAGTGAGGAGGAGATTGATTGGAACAATGGTTGTGCATGCACTGTGCCACTCAATTAACTTTCAATGGGGCTGCTGAATATAGAGGAGTACAAGAGCTTGGCAATTTCCATCAGTCCCCATTGCAATGAATGCAGCAGGGACCACGCATACTTGGCCTTTGCTCCATTCAGTCTGATGTCACTGCGGGTGGGAGAAGCGACCCTGCAGTGATGAGAAGAGGTGTCATGGGACCGCTGTTCTCAGATTGGTGGGAGTCTAAGCAGTGAGATTCCCACCAATCATAAAGGTATCCCCTATCCTGATTAACTCCTTCAAGACCAAGCCTGTTTGTGCCTTAATGCCAAATATTGGAAGCCTAGAATGAGTCACTTTAAGGCTGCAGTCAAACAAGCGTGGTTTACATGCTGCTAAGCAACATGTAAACCACGGAACTGACACGGTTTGCCCATAGCTCAGCGGAGCAGCCTGTTCACATGTCTGTGGTGTACGCAGCCTGCTTCCACGGCTCCCATAGGAGCCTATGTTAAGCACTCTGGACAGCGGCGTACCACGGAGCTGACAAGCGCGCTGTGGGCACAGCGGAAGTATAGCGGGAATCCACGTCACAGTCCAGCACCGGCGCATCATGAGCTGCACTGCGCATGTGCGCCGTCTCACTGGCCAACACTCTCGCGGTGGATCCTGACAGGTGAGTATAGAATTTCTGAGGGGCGCCAGGTTTGATTCCGCTGCGCGATTTCGCAGGCAGAATCCGACCCGGCCATGGGCATAAACCCTTAATATATCATTTTCTAATATACACAGGCATCAAGTTGCCTGTGTAGTACTAAAGTATAATAATAATCATGTAAAGTATGTAAACCATGTTTGTAATTCACTTTTGTACCCGCTACATGTTTTATATAAATATTAACCCTTTCCAATCCACTGTCTGACCTCTGAAGACATTATGATTTAAGGCTGTACAGCTCCGATGTTGGAAGACGTCCGTCGGGGTTCTCTTACTGTATATTGCCAGCCTCTCTGCTGTCAGAGCCTATCCAACGTGTCACCTCATGCAGTACTGACTTTAGCCAGCATATAGCGCTGTTGTATAACGGCAGAAAAAGAGTAAGCCCCCTAGGAAAACCAGGATACAATTTGGATTAGAAAGGGTTAACATTAACAAACATCAATGTTTGCAAGCACAAAGCCCAGCTGCAACCGTCGAGCTCCCCATGAAATAAATCCAACCCCCCCCACACCTGTAAATATTATCCATTGTCATGCTCTATTGCCCAGAAGATAATCTATGATTGCTATTTACTTAATTGCTCGGAAAAAAAGGGCCCTCACATAGGTGTCTGACTGTTTGGAATCTTGTGATTTTCCTGCCTCGAGATTTACAGTTTAGCGCCATTTTATCCTTTCAGAATTTAAGTGCTTGAAGTGTAAAGGGCACATTTTACTAGTTAAGTGCAACAGCCGTGTCTACATGCTCAACTCCCCAGAAACACAAGAAATACAGTATGATTAGAAATTAGTGGTCAGCCCCGCAGTCACTGATTAATATTAGGCTTATTCACTCAGTAAAACTCTTTGTCAGATTTATGGCTTCCCCCTTGACTAATTTTGTAGACAGACAAAGGTAATATGTAACGGAGGTTTAACTCCAGAAAGCAGCTATGTCATCATTGCCTTCGGAGTACAAGAGAGTGGTATGTGTCCTGCGTGTGAGCCTACAGAGCACAGTTGCAGTCTGTAACACCCCATAACAAGTTCTAAATCTGTCATCAGAACATGAATTTTATATTAAGCTCCTTTTCACTGCATGAGCCAGGAACTTAAGAGGGAAACATTCAGTATCATTTATGCTGGTGCTGGGTCAAGCATGACATCACTCTCCCATTTGAAGGGCTATAATGAGGTGAAAAGACAGTTTTAAAATAACATAACACTTTATATGGTGGAAATTATGGATATGCTCTTTTTAATATCGCTGCTTAGTGCTCTGGGGAGTTTTAGAGGATTGGATTTGGCACATGGAAATGGTACCTTAAAGCAAATTGACATGAGGTTAAATGTACTTGTTGCTTTGGGTGGCATAATATTTATTAAATACCGGGAAAAAACATTGGAAGATTAAGCATTAAGTACTGGGAATTTGCTAGGCAAAAGGAGCGACTGCCAAAGATTCTCTTCTTCATTTGTGGCCCTTTACGTAGGAGATCGCCCTGGTTACAGTGATGATTATATTGTTACATTTTACGTGTTTTTGTTTTTAACTGGGAGCTTAAAGGGAATCTGTCAGCTACTTTGGAGCTTTATAACTAAGCTTATGGGCTCAACGTCGCTGATCCGCTGAGGCTGGGAATGTAAGTTTTATACTTGCCTTCCCTGCCGTTCCCTTGGTGTCAGCAGTCAAACCCATCAGTGGGCGACTCTGGCGGACTACATGGCACACACATAGAATGAGAGGACTATATGGCGCACCTATGTAGTCTGCAGAATGCATTGGATTACAGCTGACAGTGAGGGAATGGTGGGAAAGGTAAGTATGAAACTTACACCTCTGGACTCAGCATCTCACCTATTTTGAGCCCATTGGTTTAGTCCATAGGACGCAAAGGGGCTGGCAGAGTCTCTTTAAAAGGGAAGTATAGTGCCTCATAATAAGACATCTCTGATTGTTGACCACATCTTGCAAACACCCCTCATATTTTTGGCCCCCTACCAAAGGCTAATAGCGGGTACTCTTGCTGCTCAGCTCAAATCTACTGTTTACTGAAGAAGAACTGCAATGTTAATGGTTGGTTTCCCCAACACCCCACTATGGGGGTGTGGGGACAAAGACAAGAAGCTTGTTGTTACTAATTAATTCTGGTGCTCTGCAATTGACATTAAAACTGAACGATAAACAAAAAGTGAACGATTCTTGTTCGTCATTCGCTCGTTGGCTCACATTTAAACCAATCAATTATGGTTTATTTTCACTAGTTTGAATGATTTTTTTTGAACACTAAGGCTAATTTCATACAGCGAGTATGACATTGGGCTGTGGAACTTGATCTTCCGAGATGGCTGACAGATGTGCCGGAGGATCGGCAAGTGTTCTCCATTGATTTCAATAGGAAACCTCGCTTCACGGCACACTTGCGTGCACCTTGCACGCCGTGTGATGCTTTGCCGGCCCTATTGAAAACAATAGGCGAAGCATTCCTAGGGAATGCCCAAAGATAGAACAAGCCATGATTTGTATTGGTCATGTATATGACCCCATTCAAAAGAATGGGTTTCAAATTCGCATGAGATTTGTGCGTCTCGCAATGCACAAATCTTGCATGATTTTCTAAAAGCGGACTGAGGCCTCCCTCACACAGGGTGTTTGCAGAAACGCAGCGTTTTTCAACGCTGCGTTTACTGCAAATTCCGCCCGGTTTCAGCAGCGATGGCATACTTTATTCCAGCGTTTTGGCTGCGTTTTCAGCACAGCTTAAAACGCAGCCAAGGATGCTGAAAAGAAAAAAAAAGCAATACTCACCTAGCCGCTGCGGTCCAGTATGCAGCCGTTGGTCTCTGCCACTGATCCGGGCTTCTCCTGCACCCGCAAGTCTATTGCCATAGGCCAGGATTGAGAACTCCGCCTCTAGCAATTGCTAATCAGTGCTGGCTCGATGCCCAATCACAGCCCTTTATTGACTGTCTCAGCCAATCAGCGGCGGCAATCTCCTCTTTTCCCAATTTTTCTCTAAAAATATCTAAACAATGAAAAGAAAACACTTATTCGGTATCACTCTGTTCGTAAAAGTCCAAACTCTTAAAATGCCACAATATCTCTTCTGCATGGTAAACACTGTAAAAAGAGGACAGGCCAGAATTGCAGTTTTTTTCTGTTACCCCCAGCTCTCGAAAAATTAATTTAAAAGTTATTAAAAACATATATGTACCCCAAAGTGGAATTAAAAAAAAAATACAGCTCGTCCTACAAAAGACAAGCCCTTACCCAAGCGATGAAAAAATAAAAAAGTTGCGGGTCTCAGAATAAGGTGATGGAAAACAATTTTATTTAAAAAAAAAAAGGTTTCTTTACTTTTTAAAAGTAGTAAAACCTACAAATACTAGATAAATTTGGTGTCACCGCAATTGTACTGACTCACAGAACAAATTTCATATGTATGTTTTACTGCACCAATAGCACTGTTAAAACTAACCCCCCCCCCCCCCCCAAAAAAAATAGCACACATTTTTTCACTTCACCCCACTTAATTTTTTTTAGGTTCTCAGTACATTATATGGTATATTGCATAATACATTAAAAATATAACTCATCCTGCAAAAATCAAGCCCTCATACCACTATGTTAATGGAAAAATAAAAAAGAGATGGCTCTTGGAAGTCAGTGATGAACAAATGAAAATAAAAAAAGTCTCAGCTCTCTGGTCTTGAAGAGGTCAATAAGTTTGGCCCAGAGTTTTCAAAAAAACAGAAGACACATTAACTAAAAACTTTGTTACCTGCAGTACCACCTTTTACCACTGTAGCTAAAAATGTAAAACAAGATCATATTCCTATTCAAAATAATATTATGCTCAGTATTATGTATCCAAGTTTACAAGCCCAAACCAGGAGGGGGTCCAAAACAAAGTAGTTGGCCTTGGGCTAGGGCTCCACTAGGACTTTTTGTTCCACAACTTTTTTTATTTGAACTTTTTGAGTGACAGCTGCAGTCCACAAGAGTGCACTATGCTGCATGCAATCGGACGTATCCCTTTAGACTGGATAACTCAACAGTAACTATTGCATAAAAGTCATCATATTGCACTAAGGAAATAGAATCTACCATCCCTTTAAGTTTGCATTATTCTATTATTGAATGTTTTGCTTATACAGAGTAAAGGTGAGTGATGACACCACTTTGTGAGGGCATTGAGGGTGTTATAATCCAAAGGAAACAGGCCACATCCAGGGACCTTCTGTCAAGTATTTTTTTTTGTCTGATGTTTTATAATGGACCCAAACTTCCTGCAAGTGGATAAATATGCATTGTAGTTCACGGCCCTTACTGATGAATGTATTCTAAATTGTATGCGTTAATCTCATGGGAGTACAGGGTAAAATACAATAGGCACTAATCAGGCAGGAGAGAGACAAAAATCAATTTCATTTATTGAAATCAATGTGGCAATGACATCCCTTACCACAAAAGGTGAGAGATAAAAATAACAATGCCAGGTAAGCAATGCCTCACAATTTCTGTATTGATGGTGGTTATTGACTGCGCTGAAAGCATCCAAGGTTAAGTGGCATTTAAATATCATGATATTTGTGTTATTAGTTGGCTGTAGATTTTATGAAATTTATGTCCATTTTAGAAGAAAACACTTGAACTAAATCCCAACTGCACCTAAGGATAAAGGTTCCTATGGAAGCCATCTATATGTTTTAATATGGACTCATTAAAGGGAACCTGTCAACTTGAACATGCTGTTTACACTGCATGCATCATGTTATAGAGCAGGAGGAGCTGAGCAATTTGATATATAGTTTTATGAGGGAAGATTCGGTATAACTTGTATTTTAATCATTTTTACCTCTATACATTCTGAGCTGAACAGTCCAATGGGCGGAGCTATTTGTCAATTACTGATAGGGCCGCCCATTGGACTGTTCAACTCAGAATATGTAGAGGTAAAAAATGACTAAAATACAGGATATAATGAATCTTTCCCCATAAAACTATATATCAATCCACTCAGCTCCTCCTGCTCTATAACATGATGCCTGCAGTTTGGAAAGTGTGTTTGAGCTGACAGATTCCCTTTAAACAAACATCAAATTTATATATATGATGTCAGGTTGTACAACTGGGATCTGATGTTCTATATGGGTTTCCAGTAGTACAGCTTCACAGGTGTCGGTTAATTGAGCTGGCTGGGTGTGAATGACTCCAGCCAGCCAATCCCCCTGGTTTGCTGCTCATATATACCAACCCCTCTGCTAGAGGAAGCTGGGTTCTCAACAACCTGGTGTTTGCTCCATGCATGGTGCTTGTGTGTATTTGTGTGAACAGTGTCATGTTCTGTGTGTCTGTGCAGGTGGCCAGACATGAGGTGTGAACAGTCCTGTTGTGTGTGTGCTTGTGTGAACAGTGGTGTATACTGTGTGTCTGTGCAAGTGGCTGGACATGTGGTGCATTATCAGTCCTGTTTCTGTGTGGTATGCATTCCCTTGTGTGTTGGAGTGAACTATAAGTCGAAAGATGGAGAGGGAACACTTAGCTAACTTAAATTAATTCAAGTCTTAAGGTCCAGATGAATTACATCCCATGATACTAATGGAGGCAGCAGATGTAATTGCTTAGCCACTCGCCATAATCTTTGAAAATTCCTTGAGAACAGGAGAAATCCCAGAAGATTGGAAAAGGGCAAATGTTATCCCTATCTTCAAAAAAGGGAAGAAGGTGGATCCAGGAAACTACAGGCCTGTGAGCCTGACTTCTATACCAGGAAAGATCTTTGAACAAATTATTTAACAGCATGTATGCAAGTACATGGATAAAAATGGAGTAATTAACCAGAGCCAGCATGGGTTTGTAACAAACAAGTTATGCCAGTGGAACAGGTTATCATGAGAAGTGGTGAGTTTTCCTTCAATGGAAGTCTTCAAACAAAGGCTGGACAAATATCAGTCTGGGATGATTTAGTGAATCCTGCACTGAGCACGGAGTTGTACCAGATGACCCTGGAGGTCCCTTCCAACTCTACCAGTCTATGATCCGTCCTGTTCCGTGTGCGTTTGTGTGAACAGTGGCATATCCTGTGTATCTGTGCAGGTGGCTGGACATGTGATGTATTATCAGTCCTGCTTCTGTGTGGTATGCATTCCCTTGTGTGTTGGAGTGAACTGTGTCCTGTTCCGTGTGATTGTTTACCATCTAGATCACTAGGTCCTTAGGTTACAGTGTGGGGCCATCTCTATTGGTACGATCGACCCACATGCAAGCAGGATTCATGTGTAAGTTGTCTCATTAAAGTAGGGACCCATGAGCCAACCAAGAACCTTGTCGGGGGCTTATGGGCTTAGTATCTTGGCCAAAATACAAACTAATACGGTGTACTGTAGCTATTCCATCTTGTTGCATGCAGGTATGCTTGGTAAGTGTTTTGGTCTTTTGTCAGTCCCTGTGTCATGTCTGCCAGTGAGTCCAGTTTATAGTTCACTTTCCCTTGATGTTTTGGTGAGGTGTTATCTGCCCTAGCAAATACAGTAAGTATGTTTGCAGTTTTACTAGGATGCCTCTCTGCCTCCATGCGGAGGTGTGGTGCGCCCAGTGGACGTGACATATTTCTTGTAAAATATATATTGTGGCAGTATGGCACTTAGAGTGATATATTTATACCACAAGGGCTGAAATGACAGAAGTATGTTCAGCAGGGGAAGGGTTTTCTCTGTGTTGGAGCTGCTTAATGAAGATAATTAGTAGTCAGGTGGGAGAGTACTTGAAAAGTGTTGTGGGCGCTTTCCAAAGAGCTCCCAGTATGTGGGAAAACAGGCTGAACAAAGGTCTATGGATGCCATATGGCAAAGTTAGTGGCAATGCAAGGTATGAGACACACCTTGTGTTACAGTATGTTTGAAGTGGCAGCAGTAGGTCTACACCTGATAGTGAGGGACCCCATTTGTGTCAGTGGTGAGACAGGGCTAGGGTTTATGCATGCACTGCTTGATGTGAATTGCTGTAGAGCAATAATAGCTGGTGCAACCAGCTTAAACCATAAATCTATTGTGTTGCAATTAGAGATGAGCGAGCACCAAAATGCTCGGGTGCTCGTTACTCGGGACGAAATTATCGTGATGCTCGAGGGTTCGTTTCGAGTAACGAACCCCATTGAAGTCAATGGGCGACCCGAGCATTTTTGTATATCGACGATGCTCGCTAAGGTTTTCATTTGTGAAAATCTGGGCAATTCAAGAAAGTGATGGGAACGACACAGCAATGGATAGGGCAGGTGAGGGGCTACATGTTGGGCTGCATCTCAACTTGCCACAATAGCGGCAAGAGTGGGCCCCCCCCCCCTCCCAACAACTTTTACTTCTGAAAACCCCTCATTAGCAATGCATACCTTAGCTAAGCACCACACTACCTCCAACAAAGCACAATCACTGCCTGCATGACACTCCGCTGCCACTTCTCCTGGGTTACATGCTTATAGCCGGTTCCACTGAAAGCAATGGGCTGCCGGCGTGCGCGGGATGAATTGTCGGGAAGGGCTTAAATATAGAAGCCCTTCCCTGCAATTCATCCAGAAATGTGTAAAAATAAAAAAAATATATATACTTACCTTGTCCCGGCAGACGGAGTTTAGCGCGGCCGGCAGTGGGTGTGAAGGAGGTGTGAGTCAGACCTGCCCCCTGATTGGCTCAGCCTGAGCCAATCAGAGGCAGGTCTGACTCACAACCCCTTCACACCCACTGCCGGCCGCGCTGAACTCCGTCTGCCGGGACAAGGTAAGTATATATATTTTTTTTATTTTAACACATTTCTGGATGAATTGCAGGGAAGGGCTTCTATATTTAAGCCCTTCCCGACAATTCATCCCGCGCACGCCGGCAGCCCATTGCTTTCAGTGGAACCTGCTGTATTGCCGGCTCCATTGAATTCAATGGGCAAACATCGTTCTTCTCTGCCACAGCTGTTACAGCTGTGGCAGAGAAGAATGATTTGTCTTCTATATGTTCTCAATGGGCTGCCGCCGGCCCCATTGAGCGCATATAGAGAAGAGAACAGGAATCGCAGATCGCAGATAGGTGCGATCTGCGATTTCTGACTATGGCCTAAGAAGGACTGTTGGGGTTCTTGAAGCCTAAAATAACTCCTAACGCTCTCCCTATAGCAGCTCCGGCATCAGCAGCACTGTCCCTGATCTCTGTCAGAATGCATCTTTGGCGAGCCGCAGGCGGGCAGATTTTAATACTCGGGTGACACCTGATCTCGCCAGCCACTCACTGCAGGGGGGTGGTATAGGGCTGGAACATCACAGGAGGAAGTTGTAATGCCTTCCTTGTCTTTCTATTGTCCAGAAAAGCGCGCAAATTTCTCAGGGAAGAAAATGAAAGTGACTCGAACACCGCGTGGTACTCGTCTCGAGTAACGAGCATCTCGAACACCCTAATACCCGAACGAGTATCAAGCTCGGACGAGTACGCTCGCTCATCTCTAGTTGCAATATATTCATACATGTGCCAACCGTCTTGCCCAGAAGATGGCAATCCCATTGAGCTGATATTCTCCAACTGGTCACCATATGGAGTAGTGTGCAAAAGTTTTAGGCAGGTGTGTAAAAAATGCTGCAAAGTAAAAATGTTTTCTAAAATAGAAATGTTAAAAGTGTTTTTGTCAAATAACAAAATGCAAAGTGAATGAACAAAAGGGAAACTCAGCATGGAGGTTGTTCCAAACAAGAACTAACACAGATCCTCTGTGGATGTAGGCTTGCTCAAATCCTTCTGTCTCTTCATGTAATCCTAGGCAGGCTGGATGATGTTGAGATCAGGACTCTGTGGCGGTCATATCATCACTTCCAGGACTCCTTGTTCTTCTTTACACTGGAGATAGTACTAATGACATTGGCTGGATGTTTGGACTTGTTGTTTTGCTGCAGAATACATTTTTTCAAAGACGCCTTTGATTTTTGAAAAAAATCTAATTTTGCAGCATTTTTTCTACACTTGCCTGAATCTTTTGCACAATACTGTGTAATGTGTATATACAGAATATATTTGGTAGAACCGGCAGAGAGGAATGCAAGATAGCAGCTAGGGAGTATCCTACACAAGAAGTAGTCCTAGCAATTCTGTCTTCTCTGAGGTGTTGGAATTCATATAATACTACAATACCTCAGAGTAGCATGCATGCAGTCCTATGTTTCAGGGTGGTTATGGTAGGTATGTAGCATAGAAGAGAGGTCCCCAGCTTTTTGCATATAGTAAGTCACATTCATGTTTGAGTGAAGGTCGGTAGCCATGTTCAAAACTAAAAATGAAAAGAGATACATTAAACATGTAGAAAATGAAATATCTGTTACATATATCGCAGGTATTATGTAATTCTGGTGTTGGAATTGGGCTATGTCAGCAATATGTGGATGTTAGGGCTCATTCACACAGGTGTATTTGTGCATGTATTTGCATACACAAAATATATTTGATGTGTCTTAGAGACATTTAAAACTTGAAGTATCCAGCTCTTAGCCCTCATGCATGCATCCATTTTAAGCTCTGGAGTTGTAATCCATACCTATTGCAGTCCATAGGTTTACACAGCACCTTCATATGGCTCAGATTTTATACAAATATCTACAGATATTTCTTATGTTGGATTTAGGGCAGCTTCACATTAGACTATGTGTAAATACACTTGCCGAAGCGCAACGTATTTACGCATAAACGAAGTTGATGAGTTTGATTCGCGCATCTGTTTGCGCATTGCTCTCGCCCATGACCAGAAGGTTGTCGGTTCAATTTCCATGTGGTTCAGGTAGCCGGCTCAGGGTTGACTCAGCCTTCCATCCTTCAGAAGTTGGTAAAATGAGCACTCAGCTTGGTGGGGGGTAAAAGATGACCCCGCAAAAACAGTCTGCCACGAAAACGTCACAATGTGACGTCACCCTAGGAGTCAGTCATGATTGGGTGCTGGCACCAGGGGACTTTACCTTTACCTGCGCACAGTACTGTACTTTTTGCTTATGCAGGGCCAGTTCACATGTGTACGTGACCCTTTTCCGTGGATTAAGAGGCTATTTAGCCTAATGAGGTCCAGACGTGTTCTTATTTTTGCAATTATGCACAATGTTTCATGCATCCCCTTGCGTATTTGTGACATCTCATAGCTTTTGCTGCACCGAAAATAGAAAGATAGAGCAGGTCCGCGCAAGACACGATCGCGAGAGTGAACCCATTGAAATCTATGGGTTCTATTCTTTGTGTTTTGTGTGCATATATTTTCCAAGCGCAAAAACATGCTTAAATACAGTTGTGTGAAGAATCCCTTATGCAGAATCCCCTAAATATTCTGCCGTGTTCATTGGATGCGATCTTACTAAGACATTTTCCTTTAAGGGCTCATTCACATAGACGTTATTCAGGGGCGTAACTAAAGGCTTAGGGGCCCTGATGCAAAAGGTGAGCTGGGCCCCCCCCCCTCTATCTGTATCTGTACCCGTACCCATACCTAAACCATGCTGCACAGAGACATAACTTGAAGCTTCTGGGCCCCAATGCAAAACCTGTAACAGGGCCCCCAACTATAATGCTTTATTCATAGTACTGGGCTCCCTATATGGAGAAGAGAGGCCTTATGGGCCCCCTAAGGCTCCTGGGCCCGGGTGCAACCGCATCCCCTGCACCCTCTATAATAACGCCCCTGACGTTATTACCATCTTTGTGCGGTCTGGGTTTTTGACTGACTAAACAAAGAAAGAACATGGACCTTTTAAAGTAAATTGGGTTATTCGCAAAAGAATTGTAGCATGTCCTATTGTGGTCCGTGTTCACGAATTGCCTATGAAAGTCTATGGAAGCATGAAAACAAAAAGCAATAAACCTGGATGTTACATGTGTCCACGACATTTCTCACACATGCTGCCAGGAGACAGTGAAAAAAAATGACATCAATTGGGCTTTCTTGTGTCTTTTTTTTTTTGCCTGCATGAAAACGGATGATAGATGGATTATACTTGGACTTAATAAAACACACATGCACAACAAAAACGCATGCAACATGCACATTCACATGCATTGAAATAGGTCCATTTATCACAGACCCAAATTGCATACGCTCGTGTGAATAAGCTCTTAAGGCAACACTTTTTATAATGTAGCTGTGCGAATTCTCGTACCATTAAAAAGGGGTTTTCCCTACTAAGGCAATATGTAATTGCCTGATCCCAGTGGTTGGACCCTGTCCCGGTAATGGAGTTACACGGGTCTGACAGTCACCAACTTGTGAAGTATGGTGCCCAGGGGCAGACCGCAGGGTCAACTCATTTCTCGGTCCCCGGATCCTGCACTTGTGCAAGATGGAGCCCAAAGTGCACCCTGCATGGCCTAGCACACCTCAACACAAATCGCTGTCACCAATAACTGTTTCTGATAGGTTGGTCAACCACCTCAGTTTTCACCAGCCGACACACATTTAACACACTTCAGAGTTCTGGTTCACTTAAAGGGGTTTTGTCATTTGAAAAAAAATTCTATATTTACCTATTCCTCCCCAGGCAGTCTTCTTACCGTCAATCTTCTCCTGGCTCCTGCAGTTCCCCAGGTCTCCTTACCTCCAGCCGGCCGGATTCTCTTCTTCCTGTGACGTTACGTACATTCTCGGTACTCTCCTTCCCAGCAGGTCACTAGTGATGTAGCGTTTACTGCCTAACAGGGAATGCCGAATCCTATGCCAGGCTATTGCCACGACTGTGCAAGTGCGCTGTCCCACAGCAATAGTATATGAACACTTGCGACTACACAGAGTGCATGTGCAGTCTCAGCAGTCCCCCGGCATAGGATTCCCCCTTCCATCAGATGAATGTCTAGCGCGCTGCCCAGTTTAGCGGGTCAGACGTTGTCATCAGTGGATCAAAGGGAGAGCCGCGATGTTGCTGCACGTCCTGCCCAAGACAGGATGTCCATTACAGGGACAGAGAGTGCAGTAGCAGCACAGCTCTTCCATTGATTTCAATGGGAGTGTAACCAGCACCTACACTTCCTTCCCGGTCTGCTGATTACAACATCCAGCCCACTGCACTGAACAGCAGGCCAGACAATTAGCTGTTAGATGGGGGTCCTGAGTGACAGAGCCCCATCCATCAACTACTCATGACCTATCCAGTAAGGATGACATCCATTGAAAAGAGCCCGGATAACCCTTTAACTTTCCTTGCATCTAATAGATAGTCTCAACAAACAGCAACACATGAAAGTTTCATTATATGACGGGAGAAAACTTTGTTATAAGTTGACTTCTATAACAGAACGAATAATGATCAGAGGTGCATATGTACTACTTACAGAGTTGTGTGTGTGCGCTCTTCTATACAAGCCTATGACAGAGCACCTGAATAAGAGTCATATTTTTGGCTGGCGCGTGGGCTTCATAGGTGGGCACTGCGGGATCCAGGAAGCAGGTGTATAAGGCCGGTTTCACACGGGTAACAAAATCGCGCAATTTTCTCGTGATGCAACAGTTCTACAGATCGCATGTATGTGAAGCCCATGCTTTCCAATGGGTTCCTTCAGATTAGCCATGTTTTGTCGGCTGCTACATTGCGAGAATACAAAATCGTGGCATGCTCTACACAGCTGCGATTTGCGATGTTTTGTAGCCCATGTTTCCCTGTGGAGCCTTCCTTTCTGTTGCATCGCACAAAAACACGGTTCTCATGCGGTGCGATGCAACTTTTGCAATAGGAAGTCCTACCATTTGAGCCCTAAAATAATAACCCCTAGCTGCATTAAAAAGAAGAAAACACAATACATCACCCAACCGTCGCTGTCCACTCCGCCGCAGGTTTCCTTCTGGCTCTTTTCTGTAGTTTTCAGACAGCTATTCCTAGGTTGAAGGTTCAAAATTCCACCTCCTGGAAACGCTGGTTCTGATTGGTTTTCGAGCACCGCTGCTCAGTCAATCACTGAAGTGCTTGATGAACCAATCACAGCCATCGAGTGGACAGCACCTGATAGGTAATGCATTGGGTTTTTTTTTTTTGTTTTTTTTTATGCAGCTATGGTTTATTTTAGGGGTAGGGCTTATATTTCAAGCCCCCCCCAAAATCTCGGCAGAAGCGTGCTACAAAGTCACGCAACTTTGTAGCGGAACAAAATCTCTATATTGCTGTGATTTTCTGGTGGCGATATTGCTGTCGCCCATGGGAAAAAGGCCTAAAAATACAGCACCAGCTACCTGTCACCTGCTCTAACAATACCATGATTTAGTTTACGGTGCTTTAGACAGGTAACAGCTTCCCTTTAAGGGCTGTTAACCCCCTGTGCATGCGCAGATGGCTGTTAACCCCCTGCGCATGCGCAGATGGAAGACCAGAATGCTGCGGGACATCACATAGGACGGAGGTGAGAAATTCAGCTCCCCTCATGGATCCAATCTGTGAGGGGAGCTGAAACTTTCACCTTTTTTTAACTTTCTATTTACTTTAATTCAATCGCCGTTATCCAATAGATAACGTCAATTGCATGACCAGGGGTCGTTCCCCACGCCTCCCCACGACAGCTTTCGGCAGTCAACAGCATGGAGCTGTCACATCCACAGCCCCCATAGCTTTAATATTAGGGCCAGCCTGTTTTTACGGCAATGGGGATTAAAGCCCACTTAGGCAAGAAGTAAAAAGACTATGTGGTGGTCACTAAGGGGTTAATATAAGCAGATAACAAGCACAACCTAATATAAAGTAGATCAGTGATCACATTTTGAGCACAACAACAATTCTTTACAATTTGAAAGACTCATTATCACAAGCAAGAAGGTGGTGTTAAAGTTGCACCCCCTAAAATACTTGGCCGGCGTCCCAATATCATTACAGTTATTGCAGTGAGCAGAACCAGCAGCGATATGTTAATATATTTACTTTCAATTAAACCCGTGGCACCATTTCCAACCAAAACAAAGGCTTCTTGTAAATAATCTAACCCCTGTTTACTTATAAATGTAAAATTAATGACCAGCAGAAGAAACTGTTACTGTTTTATTTTTGATACACATTATATTTCCATTCTATTTATTTTTAGCTCAGTCCTCTTAATGACTTACATAAACATCTAAACCTGCGTGAATCACCTAATTCATAGGCACCTGAAAGCTAAGGCTTGGAATCAAGTTTGCTGTTTACTTACGGACCACGTACATAAGAAATGAGTATATATATCAATAATCTGAGACATTCTAGAATGTTGGAAATTATGAAGTTTCTTTTCAAGCAGCCAGTATATCAGCATCATGATGTTTACACATTGCATACACTTTTTTGTCAGCCCCTACAATCATATTGCACATATTTGGTGGGAAACTGAGGCAGCTGTTGTCCATATCAAAAATAGTAGGTCACAGAGAAAGAGTTCAAGATTAAGCTATTGGCACCCCAAGACATATATGTACATCTTAGGTGTGTAGGGACAATATTGGTGGGCTCATAGGCTAAGCTACAATTAGCATTCCCACCAATCATGGCCGTTGACCCTTTAAATTGTGGCAGCGGCATTTAAATCTGCCAATTGGCAGTTAAAGGTCCAGATTGCCACCTCCAGTCTGGGTGAGGAGATCTCTGATGGTTAAACCAAAGTGAAAGAAGCACTCATCTGAGCACTGTGCCCATTAGTTTCTGATTGACTCTTCATGAAAAGTTGGGCAAGTGTTGTAGGAGCTCATAGAAATTCTATGATTCCATATACTATTCATTTGACTCTCCAAGGAGACCCAAGCAGAACGAATCGGAAGTGAAGGGACTGAGTGCTTCTGCCCCTTTGGTTTAGCATTTGGTAAGAGTCTCAGAATTCAGCATCTTAAATGTTTATTTTGCGTGAAATGGCAATGATTCATAATTTTCATCACCACGATTAGAGAGTAAGGGCTAATGCAGATGGGCGTAACCTCTCATCCGTCAACAGCACACTGCCCCTTTCAATAGGGCTGTTCAAACATGCGCCATTTTACACAGACAAATGGTCCATGTAAAATAAATAGAAGCATGTCCTATTCTGGTCAGATTTCTCGGATCATAGTCACTCATTGAAATCAATGGGTGTGCAAAAAAGGCAAAATAAAAGAGTTGTGATTTTTTTGAAAGTGAAAAAAATAGACACATCAAAAAGGGGGATAATATGACCTTAATGCTGACTCACAGGCATCATAGATTGTTTGTATTTATGTTGTATATTTTTAGGTCAATTGAGGACCCAAAATACTATTTAGAGCTTATAAATTATAGATAGTAGAAACATTTCATGGACAAATTGGAAAAATAAGTTGAATCATAAATAAGCTTAATCTACAGTCTGCTGGTTTAAAAACATCAAAAGTGCTTCTATTTTTTTTATAGACACTGCAAAAAAATTATCCTATTTTTATAAATTGAATGTAAAGCTGTATTCTCATCTTGGTCAATCATAACAAAGGTGGCATTACCCCTGTGTATATGGGTTTGCTATGGTTAATGGTGGTTCACAGGTTGATGGCAGCCCACAGATAAGTTTGGACCATTTATTTTCCAGGGTCCCTGACAGCAGTACTACCGCTGCTGCCTTTGATGGAAGTTAAGCCTCCAAGCATACATTTCCGGGACCCATCAGTGAGTGCTACTATGGTGTCTGTGTAGGGCATCAATAAATGGTCTGGTGAAATATCCTCATTAATAGTAGCATGTTGTTCTCACAATTAAAATATGTTATTCAGGTGACTTTTTAAAATGAAATATCATTTCACAAAATGCAGTAGGGCATCATGGAGGTATATGGGCACCACATTACAGTTCTATTCAACTTCATAATTAGCTCGTGGGCATAAAGTCTATTACTATCTCTACAACAATCTAAGGCATATCCCATTAATACTGGCTACATATTGTGTCAATACCTATGTGAGTATTAGTACAGTGCCCAAATGCCCATAGCCCCTTAGTGAGTTATGTCACTCCTTAATGTTTACAAGGGTTACCCAACTACCAAATAACACCCCTTCAATGGGGCTCCTGAGGTAAAATAATAAACTGAAAAGTACCTACTTCTCCGCCACCACTGGGATCCAGCACTGCAGCCCCACAGTGGTCCTGGCTTTTTTGTGATAGCATCACAGGAAGTCAGGTAACTGCTGTAGCCAATCAGAAACTGTAGCTTCATGTTCCCGAACGTCTGGCATCGTGGTGCTCCAGATGTGAGTGCCAATGCCAGGAGAATGAGTCGTGATGCTGTAGCCTTTGATAGGATGCAGCGGTCACTTGATTTTCTGTGATGGCAGCTATCACAACAAAAGCCAGGACCACAGTAGGGCTGCAGCAATCACAACAAACGCTGGGATCACAGCAGGACTGTAGCGGTGGATCCTGGTGGCAGAGAGGTAAGTTTATTATTTTACCCGAGGCAGCCCTATTGAAGAGGGTTGTCCGGTAACCTGACAATCCCAACAAGTGCAGTAACAAGGCCACAATAGATATACAACCACTTTTTTGTGTTGCCTATTGAGGGCAAGGAGAAAAAAAAGACTCAAAAATAGCACACAAATTAAATTAAAGAAAAAGCCGACTGCATTAGAAAAAATGCATTTAATGCTATAAAAGGTATATATGTATTCATGTAGAAAATATCTAAATTGACCCCTATTTTGTCTTTTTTACCTTACTCAAGCAGATCCATAGAGCAGTCAGAAAGAAATGAGCAGTGTAGTCACCTTTGCATATATAGATTGGTGAAGAGGATGGTTCATTTTAAACCTAATGCTTGTGTGCTTCTCAGAAATTAGAGGAAATCAATTCATGTGCTAATGAGAAAGTCCATAATTTATTGTCTGCTGAGGAATGCATGATACATTTATTTTAACAGTAAACAATTATTTTTATTGCAAGATTAATTATCCTGATTTATTGGTAACTCCTGTCTCCTCCTTTTCTAGAAAGCTGCAAGGTTTCTGGTTACTACTTTGTTGATCTCTCATGTCACATCACAAAAAATGTAAATGATGCATGAGACTGTTCTGTTTCTCTTGGCATGAAGAGCGGAGGACATGGTAGCGTGCGAGCTACTAATACACTGAGCAGTAATAAGGTATAGAGAGCATCAAAAGTTATTAAGTCATAAAAAATAATAGGAGGTTGAAATTTGCAAAAAGTTAAGACACTGCTACTTACTCTATTGCTATTGTTGAGGGTCAAGTTACTGGTAACACATTTTCGAATAGGGGGGGGGGGTTGAACTGGCCTTTAAAGGCTATGTATTGTTTTAAAAACCTTTTGATTGGTTGTCGTGAGGGCTTGCAAATAAGCAAGATTGAATTACTACCTCTGCCTTATTTGCATAAATTACCCAGAGGAGCTTGCATGGGTTTATGAATCTACTCGCTCACGTTCCAGGTGTCCCCACATCCCTTTTGGGTGCTCTCCTTGGAGACAGAGTATACCATCCCCTGACCCACTCACCCCCTAGGTGTCTCCACACACTTTTTTTTGTGCTCTCCTCAAGGAGACACGACACCCTCCTGACCAGTGAGGGCTTGTTTACGTTAGTGCTTTGAGTTACATGTTAAAAAATGAAATGGATAGCAAAATGGAATTCATGCAAATACAAATGGAAACTACAGTTTCAATTTTTAACAGATCCATTAAAAATTGACAGTTGCTATCAGTTTTTTTTTCTGTTTGCATCCGTTTACATCCATTTTCATGGATCTGTTTTATGTTTCTTTGTCTTTTTTAACAAATATTTTATTGCAAAGTTTTCAGTATTAAAACACTTACATAAAATGAGAAGCATTGATAGCATGCTATGGCTATGTTCACATCTGCATTTGGTGATTCCATTTTCCTGCTCTGCTATAGAAGCATCAAAGGGGAATCTCCTGGCCAAACGAATCTGTTTTGTGATGGAAACGAATGGCATGGAACAGACCCCATTGACTATAGTGTAGTCCGTTCAGATTCCATTCAGCCGTCCAGCATTTTTCTAGACAAAAAAGTCCTTCCTGCAGGACTTTTTGTCTGCCATATCATACCAGATCTGCCACGGAACCACCGAACGGGTCAGATGTGAACATAGCCTATTCTTCCATTAAATCTAATGGAATGGAATTGAACTGAGCAGAAGTGAAGCTCAGAAAATCCCACTGAAATCAATGAGACTTACAATTGAACACAGCCACATAGTATGGTAAGCTCCAAAAAGACAGACATCCATCTAGTTAAGCCTATCCCCCCCCCCCCCCATGTTCATTCAGAGGAAGGTAAAAAAAACAAGGCGGTAGAAGCTAATTTTCCCCATTTAAGGGCTCCTGCACACTTGCGTTTTTCTTGTGCGTTTTTTTCACGCGATTGTTAATGGGACTTTCTAATGTTAAAAAGACATCGCACAAGAAGCACCAACTTGCGAAGTGTTTTTAACATTAGAAAGTCACATTGACAATCGCGTTAAAAAAATGCAGCGATATTGCGTGAAAACAAATGTGCAAGAAAAACACAAGTGTGCAGGAGCCCTCAGGGGAAAAAAATCCTTCTCAACTTCCATCTGGCAATCGGAATAATCCCTGGATCACAACCTTTCTGAAGTAATTAGTGACTATAACATATAATATTGTAACACTCAAGAAAAGTGTCCAGGCCCCTCTTGAACTCTTAGTGAGTTCACCATCACCACATCCTCAGGCAGAGTGTTCCACAATCTCACTGCTCTTACAGTAAAGAATTCCCTTCAATGTTGGTGTAGAAACCTTCTTACCTCTAGATGTAGAGGATGCCCCCTTGTTACAGTCACAGTCCTGGTTATAAACAGATGATGGGAGAGATCTTTGTATTGTCCCGATATATTTATACATTATTAGGTCGCCCCTCAGATGTCTTTTTTCTAAACTAAATAACCCCAATTTTGATGACCTCTCTGAATATTGTAGTCCGTCTATTCCATTTATTACTTTAGTTGCCCGCCTTTGTACCCGCTCAAGCTCTGATATGTCCTTCTTGAGAACCGATGCGCAAAACTGTACACCATATTCCCTGTGTGGTCTAACCGGTGACTTGCAAAAAGGAAGAACAATGTTCCCATCATGCACCACTAGACCTCTTTTTGTTCGTTTTGTAGCTCCTTTGACTGAAACACAGGATGGAAATCAAAAAGAGTGATGTGAATGAGCCTTGATTTGTCAGAAGCTGTGATTGGTAGGAGTCTAGATGATGAGATCTCCGATGGCTAAACCAAAGTGAAAGAAGTGTTTTAGGGGCTCATAGAAATCCTGACTCCATATACTATTCGTTTGGCTCTCCAAGGAGATCCAAGCAGAACGAATCAAAAATGAAGGGGCTGAGTGCTTCTGTCCCATAGGTTTAGCATTTGGTGAGAGTCTCAGCATTCAGCATCTTAAATTTACATTTTGTGTGAAATGACAATAATTCATAATTTTTATCACTACAATTAGAGTGTAAGGGCTAATGCAGATGGGTGTAACCTCTCGTCCATATGCTGTCCGTCTGTGCAACTGCCTGCATATGGACAGCACACTGCCCCTTTCAAAAGGGCTGTTCAAACATGTGTTTTTACACAGACCAATGGTCTATGTAAAATAAATTACAGCATGTCCAATTCTAGTCAGATTCCTCGGATAATGGTCACTCATTCAAGTCAATGGCTATGCAAAAAAAAACAACTAGATGTCATCTGTTTTTCACAGATCATTACTAAGCTAGAATAAAATTTCTGGACTGAAGGGAAAAAAAAGCCCACTTGCAATGCATACAGTTGACACACGGACATTCACACAGATTACAATTGGCCTATTTTTTGCAGACCTAACTTATCTCAATATAGCCTATGTGCTGCGCATTGTGCGCAAAATTAGCCTGCACAATACGCAGAGAATACAACCGATTGATGCCAAGAGGGTTCGTCCTCATTACCGATTTTTTTTGCACGCATTTCGGTCATGCACAAAAAAATAGTACCTGCTCTATCTTTCTGTGTATTTCTGCACCAAAGGGCTGCGTAGAAGTGTATGGGAGGTGCGCAAATGCACATTACACTGCACAATTCCATGAAAAAGAGAACACAATTGGACCTCAATAGCCCTTTAATACAGGGCGGGGATGTCACGCACGCATATGTACAGGCACTACATGTGCAAAAAAATACAGTACTGTGCACTAATACTTTCACTGAATAAATACACTGTGCTGAGGTACGAGTATTTGTGTATATTCTCGTCTGAATCCGCCCTAAAAAGGCAAATACTTTTGGATATGACTGAAGGGCTTATGCGCATTAACATACCCTGTGCACACAGCCTGTGACAGGTGGAGTCCATACAGGTCCATTAGCAGAACACTTGGCTCTCTGTATCCTGCAGTATGGTCTCTATGAACTGCCTGCATAATATGACTTACGATGGAGCTCGCTACAATATCTATTTCTCAGGGATTCTTAATGATTAAGTCTAAAATTTTGGACAATTTTTTTTTATTTTAGTTCTCTTTATCAACTTTTAGGACTTTTGTGAAAATCTGATGTAGTTTTAGGTCAAATAGACGTAGAAATGTAGAAAATTCTGAAGGGTTCACAAACTTTAAGGACCACTGTAAGTACCAATTATATTACGGTATGTAGGTATTCGAAATGCAGAAGAACAGCCAAGACAAATGATCTCTTATAAGCAGGATGAATTTAATTTAGAACCAAAGCTGACCCCCTGATTGCCTCGAAATATTTCTTTTCGAAGTATGTCCATCCCTATATAACAAGACCATGCTTTCCTTTATACAAGGCACAAACCTCCACTTCACATTGCACAGTGTCTCATCCACAGTTAATTTTATTCTTGCACTTTGCTCTGAATCTCAACAAGCAATTTTGTTTATTCATTCCCTGGACTTATTAAAAAAACTTAGTAGCATAGGACATAGGGAAAAAAAAAGAAAAGATTACGTATTGAGGTCATCTATCTCAATTCTCTGCGTGACAGCGTTCTTGACCAACTCAGCAGTCTTACGGTTTCACACGAGCTGAACCAGAAATTCTCATTAAAACAAAACCATGCTTAAATTATGAAAATAATTTATCTTGTAAAAACATAGTAAATATATTGGTTTTAATCATAAATTCAGATTTACTTGTTGTATAAAAATGCTTTGACCTAAGGCAATTATACAATGTCAGAATCAGAACGATTTATTGTGTTACGGTGAAACAAATAGAACAACATTTCTAGTCAGGGATACATAAGGTTGGCTGTTCCAAGTCACGTATAAAAGAGATTGACTACTCTTATTTTTCTTTGTGATGACCCCTTCTGCTTCAAATTAAGCTATGTCTGTCAATCAAATGATATCACTTCCTTTCTCAGTGGTTACAGAGTATTGTTTTCCAATGAACCAAACTGTTGTGGTCACATATCATCCAAATAGTGGCTTCAGACAATCAGGGAAGCTCCACCCGTAAAGATCTAGACAAGGAAGAAAAAAGTGGGTAGAACAATCCCGAATTGGTGCCTGAAAATTTGAGGTGTTCAATAGAACCATTAGAGAGAAATGGAAATGAAAGTAGAATTAATGTGCTGCCAGCCTTGGTTGGTTGCCCCACCTTGGTGGATGGGCGTGGGATACTGCATGAAACAACTGTAAAGAAGAACCTGGTGCATCAGCGAATCTACCCCCATAAACCGGCACTGTGACAGCCCTATCATTACTGTTGGTGCCCTACAATTGAGTCATTTATTAGAACCAGCTCTTCCTTCCTATATACCAGTCGACTGATGAAGAGGCTCTTCACAATGTAATGCGTATCCTAAATAAAAAATATTGAACTTCATTGACCTGTCAAAAGTATTTTCATTGGAAGGTTGCATCATGCATCAACCACCCATAAAGATAACTCCTGGTTCTCAGCTAAAGGGTTTGTCTCAACAAAAAAGTAATCCCCTATCCACCAGATAGGGAAGAGCTATCTGTTCCCTGAGGTTTGACCAATGGGATGAAGATCCCAAAGGTCCTCGAATAAATGGAGTGGCAGTCAAGCATGTGCATTGCTGCACTATTCATTTCAATGGGATTGCTAGAGATAGTTGGCAATGGCAGAGTAGCTTGTTGGTACCCCCCTGGTGCATGCCCCCTCAGTCCCCTCCCGCTGGTTATTTCCTCAACCAATACAAACTGATTTGACTTCAAAACCGAAATCAACATTTTCTTTTCTAACTTAAACTTTCCATTAATTGGACAAAATGAGCATATGAAGTGTTAATAGAAACTGATCAGTATAAAGGATGACAGAAACGGTATAACCCAATTATTATTAGTTACAGCAGATAATTATTCCCACTGCTTTTAGTTGAAGCGCACAGACACTTTCCAAGTCTCTGATAAACAATTGTCATACGGAATTGATTATTTAGGAAATCTACTGCATTGTGATTATATAACAAGCCACTAGAGTATACTATAACGCTGTCCTCCAAGAACCTTGATTGATTTATTACATCTCAATCTATCATTTCACATCCATTACTCTACTATGATTCTCTGTAAATGTAAAGTGAGTTTTTTTTTTAGGGAAATCTATTTCTAGATTCTGGAATTTTTACTTCACGCTTTCTTTGTGTTACCAGGAGGATCAGAATGTCATGAAACATGAGCGCCGCTTACGTATTTTGTAACTATAAAATAATTTCATCTCGTCCTTCATCATTTTCGCTTTTTTTGTCCATTGGGACCTAATCAAAGAGATGCCCCAGGTTAAAAATGCTGCTTAATTGGACCCCATGAGAAGATAGCGGGAAACCAGGAAAGAAAGCCTCTTGCTTTATATATAATTGATCAGATTGGAATTGCGTTCTTCATGGGATTTAAACAAAACAAACAAAATTGCATTTTATTATAAGGCAGCCATAGACTAGCAGATACCTCCCTGGCATCAATGGTCAGCAAGAAGTCTACCCATAAATAGATGCGACCCCCCCCCCTGTTACGTCCAAGCAGGGCTTATAAAACATTGCCTACATGGGCATAATAAAATATCCAAACAGGACATAAATACACACAATATTGAATAAGGAGAACAAAAATATGAACAAGAAAACCAACTGGAAAACTGACTCTCAACCTCACACAAACATCCTTGCCTAAAAGCAGAGCAATCGCCTTGATCTGGACAACCCCACATCAGGAACCTTGGAGTGACATTGACTTTCCTAGGTGTTGCAAGTGACAGATGGCACTATATCATATAAATGGCCACTAAGCATACAGGGCAACAAGCTGTTAAACAAAAGTGAGTGAGCAGCTAACTTAGTTTTAACTGGAGACTCAAGCAAGAGAGGAAACCACAGACTGGACCAGAAAACCTTCAGACAGCACAGTCTTCACAAACTAGACTAAAAGTATAACCTCTCCCCTCCCAGAGGAGGAATCGCAATAAATGTGCAAATACTAGTGTTGATTGGATGACTGGCCTGTAACACTTCCTAGTCAACCAATCCACCCATAGACAGGCAGAGATGTGCTCCTTCCAGTGCCCAGAACAAGAATGATAGTGAGCATGATAGGAGGATCACGTGGGGTCGGGGCCAACGTCATGATGTCACCCCGGTCCTGTTCCTCTGATGCTGCCATCATGCCACCTCATACTAGCTTTTAAAAATACTCTGCAATGTCAAGTGTTTCAGATTATTACAAGGTAGGGACATAACTAGGTCAGTTGGCAAGTCCTGAGCCCTGGGTGCTAGGTGATTAATAGAATGTTGTCACACTACACTATCTTGAAGAGGGTATGTAGGAATAGGATTTGGATAGTGAACTGAATCTTAGTCTAGAGCCCATTATCATTCTGATTTAACACTTTTTTGCAAGCTTGTAATCAGGGACCAATTAAGGGTACCATGGGATCTGGACTGCATGGAAGCTGGGTCCTTCATTCATTAAATAGGCCCATACCATAGGCATATAGTTGCAGACTTTACATAAACTTAATTATCATATTACAAACATTTTCCAGGCATAGTCATCTAAGTGATCAATAAGTCCAAATATGTGCAAGCCCAGGGCATCAGGCAGGAGGAGCAAGAAGAGGAGGGGTGTTACCTGTAGCTATTCTTCTCTGCCACCTCTCTGATCTGCCAGTTCCTGGCCCCATTGTCCCAAGATGGCCAATGCAATCTTCAGACTACCTAATCCCCGCAGTGCTTTGGTAGTGCTAGACTACCAGTGTACTATGCCTGCTCTCTGAAAATTGCAGCAGCCATTTTGGACAGCCAAAAACATTGCCCGGATGAAGTCCAGATGTGTTCTTTTCTCCATGTTTTGCGCAGTGTCCCTTGCATATTTGTGCACCTTCCATTGACGGGACTTTTGCTGTGCAAAATGCAGGAAAATAGAGCCGGTCCTACTTTTTACAAAAACATGTTAATGAGAATGAAGCCATTGAAACCAATGGATCCTATTCTCTATGTTTAGAGCACAAATATTTTCCGCACGCAAAAACACGTGCAAACAGGCTTATACAGACGAACGTATTTGGCTGGGTTCACATGGGACGTATTCCTGTCGGAAATCCCGCGGTTTGGCCGCGGCTTTGAAGCGGACCTGCCGCTGGCTTTTCCGGCGCAGCCGGCGCTCCCATAGAGGAGAGCGCGGCCGCGACGAAAGTAAACAAAAAAGAAAAGTAAATAGACATGCTGCATCTTTTGAAACCGCGGTTGCGGCGACCGCAGCCGCGGCTTCAGCCGGACTTACCGCAGCGGATTAGCCGTCCCGTGTGGACAAGATTTCTGAGAAATCTCGTCCACATGGCTGGCTAATCCCGAGATTAGCGTCCGCGGGCGGATTTGCCGCGGTGAAATCCCGCGCGGCAAAAACGCGGCAAATCCGCCCTGTGTGAACCCAGCCTTTTACATAAGTATTTTGGGAGCCAAAACCAGGAGTAGGTCCAGAACATGGAAGACGTGCAAACCCTTACATCTGGGTTGCCAACCTGACGTTTTCTTTTTTTCTGGACTACTTGTAAAACTTTCACGGACAGACAACAATTTTTTTGGACACATTGAAAAACCAAAGGAAATGATAAAAATTCTAAGTGGAAGAAGTTGAAAGCTCAGATACTGATGTTTATTGATGGGTCATTTACTGTGGGCTATAAAATGATAGATGCAGTCATAATAACCGGTCAAGTATCACCAGCCTCAAGAAAATCAGAGACACGTGTATTTTTTTTCACGGACACTGGAAAAAAGTCCCCTATACTTATAGACTGTCAAGGAATGTCTAGACAATTGGGAACTGTGCCTTAGGCTTATTCAGGCGACCATATGCGCAGAAACGCTCACTGCAGCGCAATATATTAGGAAGGATGAGGTACCTTTACCGTGTGTTTTTGCATATTACTGTATTTTTTTGCGCATGCAGGGCCCGTTCGCACATGATGCACCCTTTCCGTGGATTAAAAGGCTAATTAGCCTAATGAGGCCCAAATGTGTTCTTTGCCCTGAGATTTGCGCAGTTTTTCATGTTTCCCCTTGTGTATTTGGGTCCCTCCCATAGACTTCTATGGGGCCTTGGGTGCGCAAATATTTTTCAAGATAGGGAAGAGCTATCTGAAAAATAGATCAGGTCAGACTGCAAAATGTGCTCTTGAGAACGAACGCATTGAAATCAATGGGTTCTTTTCACTGTGTTTTGCGAACGCAGATTTTGCACATGCAAATAACCGTGCAAACAAGGTCGTGTGAAGAAGCTTTTAGGGCGGCTTCAGATGGAGCTCAAAATATATATGTGCAATACGCAGAGAATAGAAACCATTGATGTCAATGAGTTCGTTCACCTTAAGAGCGCCCACCCACTGGCGTTTGCGTTTTCCGTGGGAAAAAAACGCAGCGTTTTCGCCGCGTTTACCGCGATTTTTCCGCGCGTTTTTCGCGGCGTTTTCGCGGCTTTTCCATTAATTTCCATTGACTTTCATGGGTGCATTAGGAGAAAAATAAGGACACATATGCAACTGACAGTTCCTATGTTAAAAACGCAAACGCAACGCAAAAAAAACGCCAGTGGACAGGAACACATGTTATCTCTATGCCTGTGCAGGAAAAACGCAAAACGCAAAACGCAGGTAAAAAAACGCCAGTGGGTGGGCGCCCTAACTCGTACAAAAGCATAGAACCTGCTCTGTTTTCCTGGGTATTTGCGCACCAAAGGTCATCTTAGAAGTCTATGGGGGTTGCGCAAATGCGATCACAATACACAATTGGATGCGCAATATGCTGCACAAACTTGCTGGGAAAAGCACACGCCTGGACCTCATTAGGCTTTATTGACATTTGAATCAGGAGGGGTCCCCTGCCCATGTGAACATGCCATGCCTGCACAAATACGTACAGTAAAGTACACTGGCACACGCGCTATTGTGAATCCTGCTGCAAAAACCTGCTGAATTCTCTCATCCAGGCATACAGACTATTACTAATATATACGTTTTACTCACATATACGCACTCAGACAAACACACAGGCATGCTTTTATATACATAAAAGTGGTTTCAGATGAGCGTATGCACAAATACGTTTGCCGGTAGAAAACATATTTTTACACAGGGGACATTAACTTGTGATCATTTGATCGCTCATATAGTATAATGCAATACCATAGTGTTTCATTATACCGCATTTTTAGAGGCAGTCTATCATGACATGCCACAAGCACATCTTGATAGGCAATCATTCAAGCCAGCCCTGAGAACCTTCAGAAGGCCCCAGGCTGCCATGACAACCAAACAGCATCCCCCAATCACATTTCAGGTGGGCCATTCAGAAGCCCCGAAGCTGATCAGGGCATGTCATGGGTTAAGAGCTGTGATCTGCATGAACACTGATCATCACTGTTGCCAGAAAGTGTCAACTACCAAGGATGGCTGATACCTGCCGTGTATATAGTGGGCTCGGCTCCCAAGCCTGCTTCATACACAGACATCTGACATGCTCCTTACATGTAGATATGGGAACATTAGAAAAGAAAATCCACATACTATATTTTAAAAGTGATTTATTGTAATACGACATGGTACAGAAACAGATTTTACTTCAGATCTTAATTAGAGATGAGCGAGCGTACTCGGAAAAGCACTACTCGTTCGAGTAATTTGCTTTATCCGAGTATCGCTGTGCTCGTCCCTGAAGATTCGGGTGCCGGCACGGAGCGGGGAGCTGCAGGGGAGAGCGGGGAGGAACGGAGGTAAGATCTTTCTCTCCCTCTCTCCCGCCCGCTCTCCCCTGCTCCCCGCTGCGACTCACCTGTCAGCCGCAGTGGCACCCGAATCTTCAGGGACGAACACAGCGATACTACAACTCTATGCATCCGAAGGCCAGATTTACACAAAAACCGACTTCAAAACTGTTTATGCAAACAGCTAATTTAGAATTTTCTAGCTGCCATGCAAAGAAATAGAAATGAAATATTCCTTATGGGCAATTCTGGAGAAATTGTACCACAAACTATCCAACAATCTAACATTCTCAAAAAACGTATTAAAGAAATGGGATACCCAAAGGAGCTAGTGAAATCAGCCTTTTTGAGAGCTCAACCACGAGACCAGTCAGTGGGCTGGAGAGGTCTGTGACATTCGGGGACCATAGCTCCAGGACACTTACTCATTTTAACGTCCAACACTCCCACTTGAAAACTATTATAGCAGGGCATTGTGGGATATTACCAGAGGGCCCTTTCCTTACAGATAACATCTCCAGTCACCCCCAAGTAATCTTTTGGAGATAAAAAACCCTCATAAACATACTGGCTCCTTCTCATCCTCACTAACCCAAGATCCAATCACATGCTCGAACACAATCCACCTGGGGTGGACCAATCTGTTGTTCCTTCAGATGTGGAGTATGCAACTCTAAGTGCTGTCCAAATATTTGTCATAACAAGAAAGAGATTTCCGTAGAAAACAAAAATAGAAACTAAATCATAAGGGATTTCCTAAACTCTGGTTCAAGTTACATTCTTTATTTACTTGAATGGTCTTGTGTAGAGATAAGCGAGTATACTCGCTAAGGCAGATTACTCCAGCGAGTAGTGCCTTAGCCGAGTATCTCCCCGCTCGTCTCTAAAGATTCGGGGGGCGGGTAATGGCGAGGGAGAGCGGGGAGGAACGGAGGGGAGATCTCTCTTTCCCTCTCTCTCTCCCGCTCCCCACCGCTCCCCGCCGCAACTCACCTGTCTTCCGCGCCGGTCCCCGGATCTTTAGAGACGAGCGGGGAGATACTCGGCTAAGGCACTACTCGCTCGAGTAATCTGCCTTAGCGAGTATACTCGCTCATCTCTAGTCTTGTGCCCTGAATTATGGGGGTCACACAATAAAGACCCTCTGAACAAGGGGAAATAAGCACCATTCCAACATTGCAAATGGCTTCCTGAACCACAGTGTCTCCTGTCATTTTCTAAACGACCACAACAAAGATGCCTCCCTGATGTGCACCCGAAAAAATTAATTATGCTGAATCTTCCAAATTACATACCACAGAGATGTTTTGGATCGTCTGCTTGGATCCTTTGACCTCGAAGGGCTTGAATGAGGTATTTAAACATGTATAAGCCCTTCTCCCATATTTCTCCTGTCTTTTTGGTCCCTCCGTATGCCCATCCTATTTAATGTTTATTCTTATATATGGAAATTTTTTTTAGAACTTAATCTATATTATTTCCTATATATTTTAGTTACATATATATTTATACATATATTCCAATCATACCCTCATAACTATAGCTTCTATAACATATTTAATTTTATTTTTATTTTCACACCAGGTCAAACTTTATTCATTTTTAAAATTAATGATTGTGTTTTACTCGTACAATACTCCTTTTCAGTTTTATTATATATATATATATATATATATATATATATATATATATATATATATATATATACATACCTTTATGAGTTTTATTATGTTTTTATTTACCTTGTGATAACACATTTTTATTCTTATGTCATTATGTTTATGTTATTATGATTTTAAAAAGTCTTTCTATGATTTATATGTTTTATGTACTCTATAACTGCAATACTAGGTTTCCGCTACCTGCCTAATACACATCATTTCATGTTATTGAGGCATATGTAGATACATAAGTATATTGTAATGATGCATGAAAGTAAAGAATTTGGGCCTGCATATTTAAAGGGGTTGTCCCGCGCCGAAACGGTTTATTTTTTTTTTCAATAGGGCCCCCGTTCGGCGCGAGACAAACCCAATGCATGTGTTAAAAAAAAAACGTTTAGTACTTACCCGAATCCCCGCGCTGCGGCGACTTCTTCCTTACCTTACTAAGATGGCCGCCGGGATCTTCACCCACGATGCACCGCGGGTCTTCTCCCATGGTGCACCGTGGGCTCTGTGCGGTCCATTGCCGATTCCAGCCTCCTGATTGGCTGGAATCGGCACACGTGACGGGGCGGAGCTACGAGGACCAGCTCTCCGGCACGAGCGGCCCCATTCACCAGGGAGAAGACCGGACTGCGCAAGCGCGTCTAATCGGGCGATTAGACACTGAAATTAGACGGCACCATGGCGACGGGGACGCTAGCAACGGAACAGGTAAGTGAATAACTTCTGTATGGCTCATAATTAATGCACGATGTACATTACAAAGTGCATTAATATGGCCATACAGAAGTGCTGAACCCCACTTGCTTTCGCGGGACAACCCCTTTAATGCTTTAGTCAAATCGCCATGAATATGATCATTTTCAGTCTGGTGGAACATGTGCACAAATTTGCGGTTGCTCGTAACATGTCATTTCTAGTGCATGGCATGGGTGTGAGCGCTCCCAGCGGCCAAAATCGTTTGGTTGCATGTGGTGGTGTACACTAGCTCGCTGACGCACGAACGCCCAGTCATTTATTATCTTTATCTATGCACATTTCAGTTTGTGTCATTCCATAGTGTATTGTGCTTGAAGAAGGAGGCCAATCCACTCATATGTCCTGTGAAACGCGTTGCGATTTCTTGTATTGTTTACACTCTGCCTTTTGGAAAAAACTGGAGACATCTCCATCCTTCGAACCCACCTGGACAGCTGACATGGATATCTAAGGGGGCTTGCCGATGCTTGTAAATTTGTTCTTCATGTGCCGTTAATGTGCGTCGCACGTCAGCAAAGGGTTGAAGTGATTGTTTCCTCTTTTATATCATTGTTTCACATAATGTGATCGAAGTCCAGTAAGGGTGGTTTCACATCAGCGCTGGGGACTCTGCCTTCCTGCTATGTTTGGGCACCATGGAAGAGGAATCCCCATAGTCTCTGGATGGAACCGAGTAGCGCCGGACGGGCTGCATTGACTATAATGGTGTCCGCATGCTTTCCAATGGGCTGGCTTTTCTTTCGGTATTTGCAGCCGCATATGTGACGAAGATGTTAACATTTGAAATACATGCCTGTGAAAGAACCTTATGCACCCTAACTAGTCAACAAATGGTATTTTGGCACAAGTAGATTACATGTAATAGTACATTTCATAGCTTGTTAGAGAGATTGTTGGATGGAGACATGAAGGAGGAGACCCATTGGAGAGCAAGGAACCCATATACTGTTCTTGCACATGGGCCCTGTGCTGTTTGTGTCGGCCCCTACAGGTTCCTTCTTAATGACAACAGGTGGAATACATACAGAAAATACTGGAAAATTATATAATTTTTAATTGTTCAAGCATTTTATTTAATTTACACAAAATGTAACACTCCTTCAAAGAGAACCTGTCAGCAACTATAAGCACCATAAACTAACTTATTGTGCTTATAGTTTAGGTGACATGGAGTTCGGGGAGCTGTGCCTCATGCTCACCCGTTCCTTCGTTCCTGCAGTGTTCCCCGGCAAGGCAACATGTGTCAGCAGCTTGACTTTCTGCAAGTGCATCTTCCATAGAGATGAATAGGAGGTGCGCATGAAGAAAGGGTGAAGCTACTGGTGAGCAATGATTAGCCGGAGGATCCTGCAAGAACAGGGGACACAACTCTCCTGAACCGCCCGTTACCTAAACTATAAGCACCATAAGGCTGGCTTCACACGGGCAATGAAATCGTGCAAGATTTGTGCATTTTGAGATGCATAAATCTCGCACAAATATGAACCCCATTATTTTGAATGGGGTCATACACATGGGCGATGTTTTCCTGCATGGCATCGCATCAGAAACAAATCGCTGCATGCATCTGGCTGTGTGATCTCGCATCGCAGCCCCATTGACTGGTTGATCCAACAGCACTGTTTAAATTGAAAACAATGGGAGAGATTCCGCGATCCTCTGCCGCAGCTGTGACAGGTCATGTGAGTGGGTACACGCCATTTTGTGGTGCTTCATGTGCTTTCTGCGTTTGTGAGAGAGTTCTAAAGCTTTGAGACGTCTTCTGATAAAGATGATATTCTTTTCACTTGGCTGCTGTCTTGCAGATTTGGAGAGCCACGTGAGATGCTGGTGAAGGTTCTGAGTGCACTGTGCCCATAAGGGCCATTTCTATAGCCTTTACGCTGACTTGAGGCGCCATTCTGAGAAATTCACTGCCTTCTATCGATTGTTGGTCAGATTTTTTGATAGGCTTCTGGAGAAGGTGCAATCTGGACTCACATATGCCCCTTTGTGCACTGAGGGTTGGACACCAGAACACCACCTTTTTAATTACTGCCCCAGCCGTTTCCACAAGAGTGCATTTGGGATTCCCACCAGCAAGTGGTGAGTTTTCCAGAGCATGCATCAAATGAATCCTGAAAATGCATCAGTTGATAACTGAGAATGTGTGTGCTGTAATTTAAAGCTTGCGTGGTTCTGCATAATTTTTGCCTAGCCAACGACGCAGGTTGGAATGCAGAAGAGGCTCAACCTGCAACTATGTGACCAGAAGGTGTAGTTGACCAGATGCTGCACAGCAGACCAGCATCGTCTGGTCTCCGAGTCAGGGATATCTTCACAGACTACTTTCTGACTCCTTAGGGAGCAGTTCCGTGGCAGACTTTCGCTCATATACTTTGTACGGGACCGATAGTCATTAAGTGAATGAAGGCAGAGCAGGCTGGAGATCATTCTAGATTTACTCACGCCAATACTTAATAGTCAATTTCAGTCAGTGAATATGCAAAAAAACAGGACATGCTGAGTTTTTTCCATGTGACTGAAATACACAAAAAAAGTACAAACATGTAAATGAACGCATTAAAAATAATGGGTTCTAAATACATTACACACATAAAAAATCCCCATGTAATATGCTACGTATTTATGCCCTTACGAATAAGGCTTTATGGTTGCTAACAGGTTCTCATTAACTCTCTTACACTGAAGACAGACTAGTTGCTATTTTGACATCTCATAAACTGAAATGTGGAAATTCTAAAAATGCCAAATATATTAAAAATAGCTGTTTAAGACTGGTACTTGGAAGACAGAACACGTGAATACTGTGCAGAAAAATGTCTGTACAGAGAACAAAACTCTACTTACCAAAGACATTGTAATTGAAATATTACACATCTCTAACCCCTTAAGGATCAAGCACAGTAAATTTACGGCACTTGGTCCTGGGCTTTAATCCCAGCCAATAGCAAAAATATGGTGAGGGATTAATGCTCCTGCAATGTAGCAGGAGCAGGTCGGGTCCTCGGCTGTTAGTCACAGCCAAGAACCCGGAGGAGAAGGCTTCTGCCTTCTCCTTTACAGGCTACAAACCGATCAATGAGTGATATGTAGTGCAGAGAAAAAGCAGAGGTGTTACATCTGCTATTCAATCAGATGACCACAAGCTTCATTGGACTCATCTCCAGTCCGGCCCTGCAATGTTTCAAAAATAAGAATTGCAAAGCCACTAAACAGATTGGTATACGTTACAGACAGCTGAAATCAATGTGTCTGTCATTATAACCTACTGCCCATAGTCCAGATAGCTTAGGGGTCCTAACAGGTTACCTTTAATTTATCCTATATTGATAAAGAAAGGGTGAAAGATACAAAATACTATGTAAATTGTGTCCTGGAGAATGGATAGGACTACTATGTTCTTTCCCATATATCTGTAGTTATTAGCCTTGGAGAAAGAACTCAGCAGATAAATCCACTCTGGCAGTACTATCAGAAGCAGAGTCGTCCTGTCAGGGTATGTTCATACTTGGCAGATTTGTTGTAGAAATTTATGGCAATGAGAATCTGTTCCATACATCTGAATGGGGGGGGGGGTGAGGGGGGGGGTCTGCAGGATGTTTTAACAAACCCAATTCAGATGTATAGAACAGTTACAGAAACTTCTGCAACAAATCTGCCATTTGTGAACATGCTGTTACGCCTTCTATAAAAACCATTAAGACTTCATCTTTCAGATCATTACATAGATTGGACTAGAGTGGTGACCTTTGTTAGATAAGTGAAAACATTGCCAATATAATTAGACTTTTCATACTTAATAGGCATAACTATTATGACTCAAAGTCAATGTTTTTAATTTTTTTATTTAAAGAGGAGTTTTCACCTCTCCCAACATGTCTGTTCCAGTAAATAATTGTATTTACGGCAAAACACAATTTTGGAACATCTTTTATTAGAACTCTGCATTGTGGCATTATTCTGTTATTAGAAATCTAAGAATGCTTTGACAATTGGGTGTCACCATTTTTGCTTGTCAAAGGTGTGTGTCCCTAAATTGTCAGCACTGATTGGACAATATCAGAATGTGTATGAACACATCCCCAAATGGTAAAATCCAGTTCTCAATACATTCATACATTTCTAGAAGGAAAAACAGGAAGGACATAATACAGAGTTTTAAGAAAAGTGCTAGGATTTATTTTTTCATGCGGAATGAAGTATTTACTGAACATAAATATGTTGGGTAGTGTTAAGTGAACCAAACCGGTAGAATCCTGTTTCAGATCAAACTTTGCTAACTTTCAACAAAAACTCAAACCTCTGATGATTTGTTTTGGTCAAACTGGAAATTCATAAAAAACTCTAAAACTAGGTTGTAATCATTAGCACTGTTGCCTTGCAATACTGGGATCCTAAGTCAAAATCTGACCAAGGGCAGTGTTTGCATTTATTTTGTAAATGTTGTCTTTGGTCAGTTTTAAACCTAGAACTTCAATGCTGCAAAGTAAAAGTGCTAACCACTGAGCCACCATGTTTCTGCTTTCTTCTCTTGGTGAAGAAAAGAAGAAATACAAAGAGGACATACAAATTCTATGCAGATGTTATCCTCAATCCATTTGAACCCGGTACACCAGCACTATAAGGCAAAAGTGCTAATAACTGAGTCACCTTCCTCTCCTTCTGAGAAGAAGGAGGAGGAGAAAAAAAGAAGAAGCATGGTAGCTGAGTCCTTTGCAGTGTTGGAGTCCTAGGTTCAAATCTGACAAAGGACAACATCTGAATGGAGTGTGTATGTAATGTTTGTGTTTCTTCTTCTTGTTATTCTTCTTCTCCTCCTCTTCCAGAGAAAGAAGCACAATAGCTCAACAGTCAACACTCTTTCCTTGCAGCATTGGAGTTCTAGGTTCAAATCTCACAAGGATAACATCTGCATGGAGCCATTGCTGAAAGGCAACCATGTTAACCACTGAACCACATCCATTTAAGGTCCACCACTACTATTCTTTCAGATCTCGTAGACAGCGTTCGATACTAGTTTTAGGGGGTTTATGAACTTCTGGTTCTGTTTGAATCAATTTAAACCAAATCAAACTTTAAAATGAAATTTGGGGAAACGGCAGAACCGAGCTTTTGAAAAATTCTCTCATCTCTAATGTCGGGAGTGGTGACAAGTCATTTTAATGTAAAACTAAATATATTCTGTCCTGTTCTAGGTTATCACGATGAAAAAAGTGAGATGGGCTGATAGTTTTTCCTACACATTTAAGTCATGTATAGAGCAAATTATACATTTAATACTCCCAAAATTGTGTGCAGATGAACTCAGAAAAATAATTCACTTTCTCACTTCTTCAATGATAAACTGTAGAAAATACACTGGAAAAGACCTGAACCCCTCAGAATATGCAATGTAGAATTTTATTCCCATTCGGTTTTATTTTTTTAGGATGAAGAAGTCATGAAGGTTTTTTAAGACAGAGTAAGAGCCTCATTTTCTCTACATGTAAAATATGCCTAACAAGGATAAGCAATGACAGGGAGAAACTAATTCTTACCTGTTTTACTTTATGAAGCTTGACGATGGAATAAGACTCCCCATGGAGGAAGTAAGTGGTGTTAAAAGCTACTTGATAAGCAAAACATTGCAAATGTGCCAACAGGTGAAATTCCTGTTATAGAGCTTAATTCCCTGTATATAAGACAATGCACGCTGAAATACTTTCATAGAAATCCCTATTTCAGCCTTCATTGCCTTATATAAAGGGAAATATAATGTAATAGGAAATGTATTCATTGGTAAAAGGTTGGTGAAATCCAGTTTTGTTCATACATTAACATCCTATACAATAATCCATAGGATGAAAGGATAGATTATAATTAGAGATGAGCGAGCATACTCGCTAAGGCAAACTACTCGAGCAAGTAGTGCCTTATGCGAGTACCTGCATGCTCGTCTCAAAGGATTAGGGTGCCAGCGGGGGAGAGCGGGGAGGAACTCCCTCTCCCCCCCCCCCCCCCCCCGCTCACTCCCGCAACTCACCGCTCTCCCCCGCCGGCACCTGAATCTTTTGAGACGAGCGGGCAGGTACTCGCGTAAGGCACTACTCGCTCGAGTAGTCTGCCTTAGTGAGTATGCTCGCTCATCTCTAATTATAATTATTATCTAGAAGAGTTAAGTGGGTGGACAATGGTTTTGCAGAGGTCATTGTCAATATGGCGGTTACCTGTCATCAGTGTTGGACTGGGGTTCTTTACACCAAAGAATATGATTCTGAGGGCCCATTCTCCCTCTTTACATATTCCCTGTTAATTACATAATAAACCTTTTTGTTATCATTGTTCATTGGTACATCATCAGTATGGTCTAATAGGTTATCTGTGGATCAATCCATAAGGAATAGACTCTAGTGCAAAGTGATTGTATCCAAAGTTAGCTTCATATGGGACTGGCTTATGCTGGACCTTTAGGCGTATTATTTTGTCAGATCCTGGGCCAGTGGATTCCTGGGTACTTTGGTGTGTCAGTCCAACCTGCCTGGCATCCAACATTACATTAGTCATGGAGGGATGCATAATATAAATCATGCAGATTATAATCTAATTTAATTATGTGTATAGAGAGAAGAAGGGGAGAATACTCCACAAGAAACATATACAGGGGTGATAAAGAAGAAGGAGATGATGAATATGAAGGCAATGAGGAGGATGCAGAAGGAGATGAGGAAAATGAAGAAGATGGTGAAAAGGGAGAAGAAGAATATGTTGAAGAAAAAGGAGGAGGAGAAAAAGAAAGAAAGTGAAGAAATAACATCATGAACAAAGACCTGCTTTCCATTTTGAGATAGGCAAAGAATAGGGATTAGTTCATTCATTCATGGAGTTATAGGTTTAATTAAATATAAAATGATATTTTACTGTATGTAACCTTTGTTTTCACTTTTTACAGGTAAAGTAAGTTTAGTTAGGCAGGGTCCACACAGGGCGGATTTGCTGCGGTTTTGCCGCGGATTGACGTTGCATATCCGCACTGCGGCAAAACCGCTGCGTTTGCAGTGCAATGCAGCACAAATGAGTTTTGCCAAAAAGCTGTTCTCACAGGACGGATTTTTTCTGCACAGCCGCAGTGCGGAAATGCAACTGCGTCACGGTTTTAAAAGATGCAGCATGTCCATTCTTCTGTCTTTTCCGCGGCGCTTTTTTGTCCATAGACCTCTATGGACGCAGCAAAATCCGCGGCAAAAAGTAAAAAAGCACTGCGGGAAAAAACGCTTGCAGATTCTTCCGCAGGAAAATCCGCAAGCCAAAATTAACCTTTGAAGCGGTTTTGCCACAGAAGGAGTTCTTCTGCAGCAAAACTGCAACGGAAAAACCGCAGAAAAAATCCGCCCTGTGTGAACCCAGCCTTAATCATCAACAAGTAAAGAAATTGTATATATTAGGATACAGTTATCCTACAGATATCTAATAGGTATGTACAAACATTAGATTAGTAGTGGGTAGATCTATGAACATTCAACATGTTTTATGTAGATAAAAATTAGATAAGTAGTAAAATGTCTACTTGTAATTTCGCTTGCTTCGCATCTTCATCTAAAACACAAAATCTGTTTGTTTGTGTTGCATACAAATCCCCAGTTCTGGTCCGATTTGAGTAAAATTTAGCATTTTTTTGTTGCCAATAGCAACCAATCATAGCTCAGCTTTCATTTGTTATTCTGGTGAAATTTTTGCAAACCGTTATCCACACGGACATCCAAGGTGGAATTAGGAAGGACAAAATGGGCCAATGATTGGTGGCTCCACCAGGGTTAGACTGGGGCCAAAAAGCAGGCCTGGAACATAAATGTTCAGCGCTCAGTCTGACTCTTCTAGTGGGAATTACTTATTGGAAATAACCAGGAATACTAAATCGAGTGCGTAGAATCCATCGGTGAAAGCAAATTTGGGGGTTGCTGCATTAAAATTCAAACAAAGGCAAAAAATGCAAATAAGGTTGCCAAGACAACGAAATTTCAGAATTTTATTAGCTTATAACCTTCTCTGGATCGAGATTATACTAAAACTTCATGTCAATTGGTCATACAGTTTGTGTGTATAAGTATGAGACAGAAATCAAATACACATTAAGCTGATATGTCAGGAAAAAGTTTTCCAGTAGTTCTAGATAAGCCCCTCCTCTCATATATGTAAATAAATAATATAAAAGAAGGTACATAAACATATTTCATCACACACATATATTATTATATCTATTAGGGTGGATGCACACGGGCGGAAATTCTGCGGCGAGATTTCCCACAGAATTTATGCAATCCTATGCAGACAGCCGCGATTTGACCACATGTAAACTGACGCGGTAAACAAATTGCGGCATGTCCTATTTTTGTGCGAGCCTCACAGGTCCGCACAGAAACGTCACTGCTGATGCACCGGCTCTACTCTGCACAAGTGGGGCTGTGCGCCAGCCGACACATCGCAGAGCAGAGAGAAGACGCCGAAGGAGATGAGGTCACTGCAGGGGCACAGGTCACATCCCGCTGCGAGAATTCTCGTAGTGGGATCTGATCTGGCTGTCTGCATTCACTCTTAGGCTGGGTTCCCATAGGGCGGATTCCCGACGGAAATCCCGCGGTTTGGCTGCAGCGAAAAACCGCAACATTTCCGCCGAGAGAACCGCTGCTTTAAAACCCGCGGCGGCTTTGAAGCGGCCCGGCCACTCACTCTTTCACTGAAGCCGGCGCTCCCATAGAGTAGAGCACGGCCGCAGCGGGGAAAAAAAAATAGACATGCTGCGGTCGGCAAATCCGCGCCACAGCAGCGGCTTCTGCTGGCTTAGCCGCAGTGGATTTGCTGTCCCGTGTGGACGAGATTTCTGAGAAATCTCGTCCACATGGCTGGCTAATCTCGGGATTAGCGGCCGCATGCGGATTATTTTCCCCGGCGAAATTCCGCATGGAATTTCCGCGGCAAATCCGCCCCGTGTGAACCCAGCCTAAGGCCTTAGTCACACGGGCGTTTTTTCACGCGATTTGTGGATCGCATGACGGATGCGCATCCGCAAATCACGTGACCGGTGCGCGCAAGTCGCCCGCAAATCGCCTGAAAATCCGCTCCTAGCCGCGTTTCATTAGAAACGGGCCGGAGCTGTCCAGCGCATTGCATTCAATGGAGACGGCAATAGAGCCGGCTCCATTTAAAGCAATGCGCTGCGGGCGAGCCCGGGATGAAATGTCGGGAAGGGCTTAAATATATAAGCCCTTCCCAGCAATTCATCCTAAAATGTGTAAAAATAAAAAATATATATATACTCACCTTCTCCCGGCAGCCGGAGCTCCGCGCGGCCGTCCTGCAGTGGGTGTGAAGGGGGTGTGAGTCAGACCTGCCCCCTGATTGGCTCAGCGCTGAGCCAATCAGAGGCATGTCTCACTCACACCCATTCATGAATTCATGAATGGATGTGAGTCAGACCTGCCCCTGATTGGCTCAGCGCTGAGAGGCAGCAGTCACTCACCCATTCATGAATTCATGGTCAGGGCTGTGACCAATCAGATGCAGATCATTCAGCAGGTGGGGATTTTAAAGCCCCGCCGGCTGAATAGTGTCGTGAAGCAGTTCAGGAGAACTGACAGCGGCCGCGGCAGAACTCCGGCTGCAGCGGAAAGTTGAGTATACAATTTTTTTTTATTTTAACACATTTCTGGATGAATTGCAGGGAAGGGCTTATATATTTAAGCCCTTCCCGACAATTCACCCCGCGCACGCCGGCAGCCCATTGCTTTCAATGGAGCGGCTGTATTGTCGGCTCCATTGAATTCAATGGGCAAACATCGTTCAAGAATGATTTGTCTTCTATATGTTCTCAATGGGGTCGGCGCTGCTGCCGCCGGCCCCATTGAGCGCATATAGAGAAGAGAACAGGAATCGCAGATAGGTGCGATCTGCGATTTCTGTTCTATAATTTATCGTACGAGCGCATAAAAAGCGCTCATGTGTCCGATACCATTGCAAAGCAATGGTTTTATAAAATCGCCGGACGCATGCGCATGCGCAAATCGCGGCTAAAAACGCCCGTCTGACTAAGCCCTAATACTGTATATCTGCCTTATAGCTAACCTATATCTTATGTAAAGCTGTTCGAAAGTGTATATATATAGAACCAATGAGATTAAACTGAAGGGGAGGAAATACAGATTAAAAACTTTCTGACAGTGAGGGTGATCAATGAGTGGAACAGGTTACCACGGGAGGTGGTGAGTTCTCCTTCAATGGAAGTGTTCAAACAGAGGCTGGACAAATATCTGTCTGGGATGATTTAGTGATTCTGCATTGAGCAGGGAGGGGGTTGGACCCGATGACCCTGGAGGTCCCTTCCAACTCTACCATTCTGTGATATGTGTGTAGGCGCCTATATACCTTGATGGATTTCAACCAAACTTGGTACACATACTCTTCATGAGCAACTTAAAATCTTTTCATAGCAACCAATCACAGCTTTCATTTTACTAGAGCCGATTAAGGAATGATGCTTGGTTGCTATGTGCAGTTTCAATGAATGATGCCTATTGTATAATTTATGATAAAATAAGATGTTTTGTCACTCAGCATGGTAAATAATTTAGATGTGTGATGAATCTGGAATGCTTCTGAAAGAATGGAAACCCATTTGACAAGTGCAGCACTGAAAGTAAAATTTCTGCAAGTGAATGAGACAAGCGAACAATGTGACCAATGACTTAACCCCTTAGTAACCAAGCCTGTTTGCGCCTTAATGACCAGGCTAAATTTTGGAAATCTGACATGTGTCACTTTAACATAGAATAACTCTGTAAAGGTTTTGCATATTCAAGTGATTCTGACATTGTCTTTTCGTCACATGTTGTACTTCATTTAGGTGGTGAAAATAGACCAATAGAATTTGTGTATATTTATTAACCCTTTGCAATCCAATTTTGGATTCAGGATTTTCCTAGGGGGCTTTCTCTTTCTGCCATTATACAATAGCGCCATCTGCTGGCTAGAGCCAGTACTGCGGTATAGGACATGCTGGAGAGGCCCCCCAACAACAGAGCGGCTAGTAATATACAATAAGAATACCCTGCGGGATGTCTTCCAACATCACAGCTGTACAGCCTTCAATCAGAATGTCTTTAGACGTCAGACAGTGGATTGGAAAGGGTTAAAAGCCTCAAAATTGGGAACATTTTTTTAAAAAATGCCATTTTTTCACATTTTCAACTGCAATAAATCAAATATGTGCAAACATAATATAGAAATTTTTGATCAGATGTATATTTCCATCTGTTTACTTTATTTTGGGCGCACATTGGAAAAACTTTTTTTTTTTTAACTATTTAGGAGACATACAAATTTAACATTAATTATTAATATTTTGAGGAACATTTTGTTTTCCTGCACCAAGCCAAGGTTGCAAAGGCTCATAGGTGTCAGAATGATAGATACCCCCACAAATGACCCCATTTTAAAAATGACATCCCTTAATATATTCACTGAGGGGGTCGGGAGTATTTTGACGCCACAGTTTGTTTTCAGGAATTAATGCAATTTAGAGGAGAAAAAATAAAATTTTACATTTTTGCAAATATGTGATTTTAAAGACATGATTTTTTTCTGTAATGCACATGAAAATGAGGATTTGCACCCCAAAATGGCTACCCCCATTTATTCCGTGTTCAGGAACATACATGTGGCCCCAACCGAAAGGAGCGGCCGGTGGCTTTCAAAACAGACATTTTGCTTAAAGGCATTTTAGGACCCATTGCTCAGTTGTTGAGCCATTGAGCTGCCAAAATGACAGAGAACCCCCACAAATGACCCCATTCTGAAAACTAGTCACCTTAACAAAGTTATCTAGGGGTGTACTGCATATTTTGACCCCATAGTTTTTGAAGGAATCTAAAAAAAACAGAAGTAAAACATTACGATTTTTTAGCAATTGCGTCATTTTAAAAAGTGGGGTTTTTTTGTGCAGCACACATAAGAATGAAGACTTTCACCCCAAAATGGATCCCCTTGTTTATCCTGTGTTCAGAGACATACCCATTGTGGCCCTAATATTATGTCCGTATGCACAAGGGGCCCTAACCGAAAGAAGCAGCCGGTGTCTTTCAGAACAGACCTTTTCTTTGAAGGTGTTCTATGCCCCGTTGCCCACTTGTAGAGCCCTTGAGTGGCAAATCGGGGAAAGGTTCACGGATAAGGATTCTGTCAGGGAAAATCGCCGGTGGCCTTAGTTAAGTAATTTCACCTCCCCTCACGGTTTAGAGCCGTGATGGGAGGTGAAACTTTAGCTTTTTTTTACTTTTATGCCACTTGATAATGGCGATCACATGACCAATAAATGCATACTGCAGCCCCCCGTGAGATCTCCAGGCTCTCAGCTACATTTAGTAGGCAGGTGCGAAGAGATTTTAAAATTACCCCAGCAATCTGCAGCTTTTGCACATGAGGGGAGATTAAATAGACTTTTTTCTATTTTATTTACACTTTTTTAAAGTTTTTTTTTTTAACTTTTACATGATTTCTGTTATCCATTGGATAGCAGCGATCATGTGACCAGGAACCGCATACAGCAGCTCCCGGTGACAGCTCCCTGCTCTTGGCTCCTCATTCTAGCCAAGAGCAGGGAGTTTTAAAATTTCCCAGGCCTCCCGGCCCTCTGCGCGTGCGTGTGACATAATGCCGTCTAGTGCGCATGCGCAGACACCGGTGTCAGGTCCCGGAGATCGAGTACGTCAGGGGACATGACAGAGGACAGGGGTGAGTATTCTCAGCACCCCTTACAGATCCGATCCATAAAGGGAGCTGAAACTTTAACTTTTATTTACTTTACATTCGCTTTAACTCCATAATGGCAGCCATAATCATCCCTGGATCAACGTTTGAAAGTTCCTATCTGACTCCAAGACCCGGATCAACAACCTGCTGGTTATTTAATATCTATATTCTGTAAAATCATAGCGTCCTAAAAAGACACCTAGTCCCCTCTTAAACTCCTCTACCGACTTTGCCATCACCACATCCTCAGGCAGAGAGTGCCTCTGAATGTAGAGGATGCCCTCTTGTTACCGTCGCAGTCTTAGGTATAAACATCATGGGAGAGATCTCTGAATTGTCCACTAATGTATTTATACATAGTTATTTGGTCGCCCCTTAGCCATCTTTTTTCCAGGGTGAATAATCCCAATTTTGATAGCGCCTCTGGGTTTTCCAGTCCTCCCAATCCGTTTATTAATTTAGTTGCCCTTCTTTGAATCCCCTCAAGCATTGCAACATCCTTCCTGACCACCAGTGTCCAGAATTGTATGCAGTATTCCATAAGAGGCCTAACAAGTGCCTTATATAGAGGAAGAATAATGTTCTAATCCCTCGGCCCTATACCTCTTGTAATGCACCCCAAGACTTTATTTGTCTCTGGAACAGTTGACTGGCATTAATTGATCCTGTTAAGTCCACAGTCCACTAGTACCCCCAGGTTTTTTTCCATATCACTTTTCCCTAGTGGTACCCCATTTAGTGTATATTGGGGACATCCATTTCTCCTACCCATGTGTATAACCTTACATTTTTCAACATTGAACTTCATTTGCCATTTTTCTGCCCAAGCCCCCAGCTTATCTAGGTCCATTTGTAGCCATACCTTGTCCTCCGTTGTATTAATTGTCTTATATAATTTTGTATCATCTGCAAATATCCATATTTTACTGCACAGTCCCTCTGTCAGGTCATTGATAAATATATTGAACAGAATGGGGCCTGATAATAAACCCTGCGGCCCAATCAGAATGCAAACCATTTATTACCACCCTCTGTTTTCTATCTCTGAGCCAGTTCTTTACCCAATTACACACGTTTTCACCCAGTCCGAGCTGTCTCATTTTATATATCAGCCTATTATGCGGCACAGTGTCAAATGCTTTAGAGAAATCCAGATATATGAGATCAATAGACTCTCCCAGGTCCAGCCTAGAGCTTACTTCATCATAGAAGCTGATCAGATTGGTCTGACATGATCGACCTCTCATGAACCCGTGCTGATGAGGGGTTATACCATTGTTTTCCTTGACGTATTCCAGGAGGGCATCTTTCAGAAACCCCTCGAATATTTTTACAATTATTAAACTGAGACTTACCGGCTTCTAGTTACCAGGCTCTCTTCTTGACCCCCTTTTTGTATATTGGAACCACATTAGCAATACGACAATCCAGTGGTACAACACCGATCTCAATAGAGTCCCTAAATATAAGAAATAGCGATGTATCTATCATGTCACTTAGTTCCCTTAGAACCCTTGGGTGTATTCCATCTGAGCCCGGCAATTTGTAGATTTTAATCTTTTTTAACTGTCTCTGCACTTCCTTCTGCGTTAGACAGGTGATATTTAGCAGGGGGTTCATTTTATCCCCCTGCATCTCATGTGACATTTCTTTTTCTTTCGTGAATACATTTGAGAAAAAACTATGTAATAGATTTGCCTTCCCCATCTATGACTTCTCCTGCATTATTCGTATAAATCTAATAATTGATTATAGTAAAAATTATTTTAATCTATCTATTGTGTCTGTGTCTTCTTTCATGTCTGTTATAGATTATTCTGGGATTTTCTGAAAACTTCACTTAGATAATAAATTGTCCATTAGCATGTGTTCCCAGAAAGTGATCTAGGGAAAGGGTTCAATCAAAATGTAAGCTATAGATACACTAATTCATTATATCCCACCTGAAATTCTAAAAAAAAATTAATCTTCTTGCATATACAGAACATTACTGCAAAAACACATACTGGCATACATAAATACATACACATGGCTAGAAAGTCATATTACACATACGTTAGCAATGTACCTTGAGGGGAATTTTTATTTTGAGCTATCCCTTGTGTTCCTCTGCCACTATTACAGACCCATGTCATGTCCTGCTACTACCCTGTTTCCCTGAAAATAAGACGCGTCTTATATTAATTTTTGTTCCCAAATATGCGCTACGTCTTATTTTCAGGGGATGTCTTATTTCGCCGCAGCAAATCCATCTGTGCCCGCTAATCCCTCAATTGACCAGCTTTGTGGACGGAATTTCTCAGAAATCTTGTCCACATGGGACAGCAAATCTGTCACAGCAAAGCTGGGAGAACCCGGTGTTGTGGTGCGGATTCACCGACCCCAGAAACGGAAAAGCGTGCAGCCAGGTCGCTTCAAAACAAGCGGCTGAGTGCCGTGGGTTTTGAAGCAGCCCTTTCCCGGCAGAAATCTCGCTGTTTATCGCTGTGGCCAAACTGCGAGATTTCCACTGGAAATACGCTCTGTAAAAACCCAGCCTCAAGAATCACACACAGGTTGCCTGACTCACACACAGAGCCATAAAAAAATAAGGGCTGTAAAGTAACGTACCTGTCTGCAGACAGACGTTCCTGTACCACTTGTAAACAGGGATGGTATTGCAGCTTCTGGCCACCAGGGGGAGCTCATCACAGCAGACATGTACAGCAGGAACAGAACGTACAGTATGGACTTTTCCAGCCAGCAAGGGGAGCTCACAACAGCACACTCGTACAGCACAGCAGGGACAGGATAACAACAGACTGTCTGTATATCTACCTATACATCTGGAGGTAGGAGACAACGGGGATGGCAGCAGGGGACAGGCCTCTTGACTTGCCTGCACACTTTACTATGCCTTATTATCGGGGGTGCCTTATTTTTGGGACTTCTGCAAATTTCAGGCGGTGTCTTAATTTCAGGGGGTGTCTTATTTTCGGGGAAACACGGTAGCTCCTGGAGTCTTGCACTTGTAGAGTGGGGAGAAGAGTACACAGTAGTAGACACTTCTATGACCAGCAACAATATCCTGGCAGCTTCTTAAACCTCCTTTCCCATATAGAAATCACCCATCTGTGACTGCAGAGTAAGCTGTGTCTTGGCATTAGAAAGACCTGTCACGTGCAACCAGGGAATAAAAATTGTAAAAAACTTCTTCTCTTAAAAGTTTAAAGTTAAATATAATAGTAATCTTTATTTATATAGCGCCAACATATTCCGCAGCGTTTATATAATGAAGAGTAATGGGACACATTCATGATCGATGCATTGAATGTGGCTTATAAGCATCTCTCAGTGCTAAATGTGGCTCTGAAGAAAAGAATTCTTAGGGACTGCTGGTTTATTGCAACCTCTATTCTTTAAAGGCGCCATGCACTCAGGCAAAAGTTCTGTTCTGTTAAGGGTGCACCTACCATAAGATGACAATCCCACCTAGTTCACCCTTTATACACTATATTGACAAATGTATTAGGACAAACATAGAAGGGGATGACATTCAATTTTATTCACATTTTTCAATATAGTGTTAGGCCGCCTCTGGCCTCAATGACTGCAGTAACCCTCCTAGACTGCTTCCCACCAAATTCCAATAGATGTGTGGAGGGATTTGCCTCCATTCCTCAGGGAGATCTTCAAGTAATGATGTGGAGGATGATGGGTGTGTTGAGCTTGCCTTGATATGGTGCTCTAGTTTGCCCTAAAGATGCTCAATAGGATTGAGATCTGAACTTTGGGCTGACCGATGAAGTTTGCAGATGTTCTGCTCCTCAAACCAAGCCTGAACACTGCATGCCATATGACACGGTTCTTGGTCATGTTGGTAGAGACACAGAGCTCTACCAAAGTATTGCCACAGGGGATGTAATGCCACAAGATCCAGAATGTCTCTGTACCCATTGGCATTGAGGGTGGACTTCCCTATAACCAATGGTCCTAGTCCTTTCCAGCAGAAATACCACTACACCATAACAGAATCTTCTCCATACTTCACTGTTGGAACGATGCAGTCATTCCCAAGTATGACCATTCCATCAGAAGATGGTGCACTGTGATTCAGCTGTCCACAACACTTGCTTCTACCTATTTATAGTCCAAGAATGATACTCCAAACAACTCTTTACTTACGCTGCTGTGATGTCGGGCTTGTATGCAACCACATTAATCCTTCGCATGCCGTTCTGGATGGTTCTGTTCCAATGGCCTGTGCGACCTCTTAAGTGAGTGCTTTGGCACATGATGTGCACGATGCCGTCTTGTACAAAGCTTCGCTGTTCAGATTCTTTTAGTTTATGTGGTCTCCTGGAATGTAGTTGCACTGCACACACACCAGATTTTTTCCATTTCCAAATAATATTGCCAACAATGGACTTTGGAAGGTCCAAAAGGACTGGGATATTCCGTACTGATTAGGTGCTCAGGTGACATCCAACTACCATACACAGTTGGATGTTTGGCAGCTCTATACCTCATTGCATTCTAATGGTTTCTGTAATGCAATTTGCCTATGTGATACTCTCCTATATGCCTAATGCTCACACATCTGTTTGCATATCCCCTTTGCCTGACAGGAAAGGATTTATGGGGGTTCCAATACATTTGTCAACATAGTGTAGGTCTCAAAGTGATCTTGAAGTAAGGGGATGGGCAGCGGAAGAATCAGCTTTATATTTGGTGCACTGCAGTATTGCTATCTAAACCTAAACTTACAGACAGTCCACCAAAAAAAATGGTCCGTGTTCATAATAAAAAAATTGAATTTTCCCTCAGGGTTTTCTTTTAACCTTGAAGAGCTTTTGTAGGTTTTTTGTAATTATCATAATTATACAGTTCTCAGCAAATCCCGGTAATGCTCATATTAGGATACTGAATTTGGAAAATTGAGTTCATTATATAATTAATAACTCTAGGCAGGGGCCTAACTATAGGGGATGCAGGGGATGCGGTTGCACCCGGGCCCAGGAGCCTTAGGGGACCCATAAAGCCTCTCCTCTCCATATAGGGAGCCCAGTACTATGAATAAAGCATTATAGTTGGGGGCCCTCTGACAAGTTTTGCATTGGGGCCCAGGAGCTTTAAGTTACGCCTCTGAGTCTAGGGTTAGGTGAGGAATATTGCTGACAAGCCAATTAAATCAGTAATTGTCTATCCAAGAGCTATCATCCTGATCTTCAGGGATCTAGGCATGCACCCTGAAAACCTTGCATTGGACATCAAAACAGCTTGTCCCACCCTTGATAATAGCCAATAACATTTTATGCATACCATTGATTTATGTGATAGGGATTTGTTAGAAAGTATTTTGATAGTGAAAATAATAGATAATCAAAATATTCGTCTGATCAGGCATGGAGTTTGTCAATAACAATATGATCGCTATTAGAGATGAGCGAGCATACTCGCTAAGGACAATTACTTGATCGAGCATTGTCCTAAGTGAGTATCTCCCTGCTCGGAAGAAAAGGTTCGGCTGCCGGCGCGGGTGAGAGGTGAGTTGCGGCCATGAGCAAGGGGGAGCGGGGGGAAAGAAAGGGAGAGAGAGATCTCCCCTCTGTTCCTCCTCTGCTCTCCCCCGCCACTCCCCGCCCGCCGCCGGCAGCTGAATCTTTGCTCCTGAGCGGGCAGGTACTCGCTAAGGGCAATGCTTGATCGAGCAATTGCCCTTAGCGAGTATGCTCGCTCATCTCTAATCGCTATATATGTAAGCATTACAAGAAAATATAGATACATAGATGAATGTTTCCCCTTTACCCATACTGAGCTCCACATTAAAGCCCACCCAATGAGCCTTTTATATGTTCAATGTTGGGAAGTAGAAGTAGTAATAAATAAAGGAAGCCATTAAATTGCGTATTGCAATTATTACTTAAATTAACCAGACAGCAAATAAACCTAAAACCACCAAATTATTTCTCAGCAAAGAAAATATATTATTTTATGTAAAAGATGATTGGAAAATGCATAGCTAAAACTGGGTTAAGCAACAACGCCGTTTTGTTTCCAGGAGTTATACAAATGTGTTATGTATTTTAACATTTACAAGTATGAAATATTAAGTAGAAAACCATTTCACGCGGGCTCTTTTGGGCATTTCACATTAGTTTTGCAATGAATCATTTATGAGCAATAAAATTTGGTGTTTTGATACATTAATTTGTGTTACTATGCTTTAATGCCCATTATGTTCTGTTCTGTTGGCTCTCTGGAATTAAAACAAGGATATTATGGGATAAGCAAAACGCAAAGACCAAACATTATCTCATATAACATAAGAGTTGTGGAGTTAAGAAAACGGAAGCGTGGAAAACTAAAAATGTCATATTTGGTGTTGAATGAATAGTTGTCACCTTAAAAGGGCAGTTTTACCAAGACAATCCCTTTTTAAAAATCATGATCAAGTTCTGGCTTTTGTAACTCCCAGAGGTAAGAGCTGAGAAGCCATGCATATTTTCACCCCATGCGATATAAAACTTGCTGTTGCAGTGTATCAGCATGTTCTCCTGGTTATTGTGGTGCCAGGCACTAACAGGAGCACAGCTCTGTAGGTGGTGGTTGATTTGGCTGGCTGGGAGGTGGATTGTCCAACCAGCCAATCACCATTCTTCTGTGGCCCCTCCTCTCTGAGGGCGCCAGTTATTCTTCTGACTTCATTATGGTTTGATCATGCATGCTGGTCAGATCTTTGTGTTTATGTTTGGTTCATATGTGATATCTGTTTATCTCTTGTTTGTGTTTATATCCAGTCAGCTGTGTGATGCTTGTCTGAACACCATCAGATGTTTCTTTGAAGCCTAGAGTTTGGTTTGTACTGAGTCTTATCTGAACACCATCAGATGTATGTCTGAAGTCTTGAGTCTGGCTTCTACTGAGTCTTGTTGTCTGAACTTGAAATTTGTCTTTATGAGTTTGAACTCTGTCTCCTGGTGTGTTCCCAGTCTGTCTTTGGTCTAATGGTGTGTTTGGTCTTGTTTGAGGCACCTGGTTCTGTCATGCAGTGTTGTTAGAGTCTGACTGGATTTACGTATAAGTTGGCATGTGTAACATCTTATCCCTGTGCTTGTGATAACTTATTTTGTCATCTTTTCGGACTGATACTTCAGGTATGTATACATGATCAGGCTCTCTCATATAAAATCAGAATCCAGGGAGACACTGATTGTGTCTCTGCAGTAGTCTGGTGATATATAAAAAGGTTCTGTATATTGCAAGCTACATGTAAAACGGGATTTTGGCCAGAGAAAGGGGGTGTTTATTATGATCCAGACCACACCTACGCCCTTTCTTACAGGCTGTGTTAAGTGATACCCTCCTTTATGGAGGCTCTTGGGGAGCTATATTAAGCATGGCTGATATGACAGAGTTCATATACCTGGTCCACCATCAGGGCCACAGGTCTCACTGCAGCATTTATTTATTTGTTTATTTATCTTCTTATTTTTGGTATCTCAACATCTGAGCTTTTAGACAGGAAGCTTCTGCGTTTTTAGATCAGCTAAAAGATACCTAAACTGATTCTGGTTCAGTATACTGCATCAGCTGATCCCAAAATAGTTGCTGGCGTCATCTGGGGGAATTGATATTTTTAGTTCCTGGAACCAGTACTAGCTAGAAACAACACTTTAACTTTTCTCCATCGGTCACTTGAACCAGTGATTGATGTGAATGGAATAGTCCTAACAAAAAAAAGGTTTGGTACCATGATAGCCTGTTCTCAGGGAGACAAACCAAGTAATCTTGCAGATATTATACCTTTTAATGGCTAACAAAATGCATGATGTTACAGCGAGCTTTTGGGTCTTCTATCAATCTTTCATCTATCGAGATTTTTAGCCTGATGAAGGATCGATAGAAGACCCGAAAGCTGGCTGTAACATCATGTATTTTTTTTAGCCATTAAAAGGTATCATATCTACAACATTACTTGGTTTCTCTCACTGAGAACAATCACATTTTGGAATAGTTCTCTCTAGCTAAATATTACTGAGAACCTGAAGCTGTGAACTCAGAGCACAATTATAAACTCCTCCTTTGAATTTATGCAAAGTTTCAAATTGAGCTCTAATCAGCCAGCTCTTCCCTCAGTAATAGATACTTTGTTGGATGACATAGTAACATAGTAACATAGTATGTAAGGCCGAATGAAGACATTGTCCATCTAGTCCAGCCTGTCTATCCTACTGTGTTGATCCAGAGGAAGGCAAAAAACCCCAAGGCCAGAAGCCAATTAGCCCTTTTGGGGGAAAAATTCCTTCCCGACTCCCTAATGGCAATCATACTGTTCCCTGGATCAACCCCTAATAGTTCCTACCTGCCTATATACCAGGATTGACACTTAACCTAATATTTATATCCTGTAATATACTACTTCTCCAGAAAGACATCAAGTCCCCTTTTAAACTCCTCTATCGATTTTGCCATCACCACTTCCTCCGGTAGAGAGTTCCACAGTCTAACTGCTCTTACAGTAAAGAACCCCTTTCTGTGTTGGTGATGAAACCTACTTTCCTCTAATCGTAGCGGATGTCCTCTTGTTACCTTTGTGGTCCTGGGTGTAAACAGATCACGGGAGAGATCCATGTGTTGTCCCCTCATGTACTTATACATGGTTATTTGGTCGCCTCTTAACCTTCTTTTTTCTAGAGTAAATAGTCCCAATTTGGATAGCCTCTCTGGGTATTCCAGTCCCGTCATTCCATGTATTAGTTTAGTTGCCCTTCTTTGAACCCCTTCAAGCACTGTGACATCTTTCCTGAGCACCGGTGTCCAGAATTGTACGCAGTATTCCATGTGAGGCCTGACAAGTGCCTTATATAGTGGAAGGATAATGTTCTCGTCCTTCGCCCCTATACCTCTTTTAATGCACCCCAAGACTTTATTTGCCTTTGCAGCAGCTGACTGGCATTGGTTACTCCAGTTTAGTCTATTATCCACTAATACCCCTAGATCCTTTTCCATATCACTTTTCCCCAGCGGTACCCCATTAAGTGAATATTTGTGACATCCATTCCTCCTGCCCATGTGCATAGTCTTACATTTTTCAACATTGAACTTCATTTGCCATTTTCCTGCCCAAGCCCCCAGCTTATCCAGGTCCGTTTGTAGCCGCACATTGTCCTCCGTTCCATTAATTATATTGTATAATTTTGTGTCATCTGCAAATATTGATATTTTGCTGTGCAGCCCCTCTATCAGGTCATTAATAAATATGTTGAACAGAGTGGGGCCTAATACTGAACCCTGTGGCACCCCGCTAGCGACTGTGGTCCAATCAGAGTACGAACCATTTATTATCACCCTCTGCTTTCTTTCGTTGAGCCAATTTTTTACCCACTTACACACGTTTTCGCCCAGTCCGAGCTGCCTCATTTTGTATATTAGCCTATTATGTGGCACGGTGTCAAAGGCTTTAGAGAAGTCCAGATATACAAGATCAATAGATTCTCCCTGGTCCAGCTTAGAGCTTACTTCATCGTAGAAACTGATCAGATTTGTCTGACATGAGCGACCCTTCATGAATCCATGCTGGTGAGGAGTTATTCCCTTAATCTCCTTGAGGTACTCATCGATGGCGTCTCTCAGAATCCCCTCGAAAATTTTTCCCGTTACTGAAGTGAGACTTACTGGCCTGTAGTTACCAGGCTCACTTTTGCTCCCTTTTTTGTAAATTGGAACCCCGTTGGCAATGCGCCAGTCCAATGGTACTACTCCGGTCTTGATAGTGTTTAGAAATATTAGGTATAGCGGCCTAGCTATCTCGTCACTTAGTTCCTTTAGTATCCTTGGGTGTAATCCATCTGGGCCCGGTGATTTATCAATTTTAGTTTTCTTTAGACGCTTCCGCACCTCCTTCTGCGTTAGGTATGAGATATTTTGTGAGGGGTTCGTTTTATTCCCCTGCATCTCGTGTGGCATTTCCTTTTCTTTGGTGAACACACTTGAGAAGAAGCTGTTTAGTAGATTTGCTTTCCCTTCGTCATCATCAATGATTTCTCCTGCATTGTTTTTTAAAGGGCCAGCGCTCTCCCTGCAAATCCTTTTGCTGTTTATGTAGTTGAAAAATAGCTTCGGGTTGTTTCTGCTCTCTTTTGCGATCCGTCTTTCTCCTTCCTCCTTGGCAGTTTTGATCGTATCTTTGCATATTTTGTTTTTTTCCCTGTATGATTTTAGCGCTTCTTCGCTGCCTTGTTGCTTTAGTAGTTTGAACGCTTTCTTCTTTTCGTTTATTGCCCCTCGTACCGTCTTGTCGAGCCACATTGGTTTCCTTTTAGCTGAGTTTCTTTTATTTTTAAAGGGAATGAACTGCTCACATGAGGTGATTAGGATCCTTTTGAACTTCTCCCATTTGTCCTCCGTACTGGCATTTTTGAGGATGTTGTCCCATTTAATGTTACCGATAGTAGTTCTAAGCTCATCAAATTTTGCTTTACTAAAGTTTAGTTTCTTTGTCTCTCCCTGATAAGGCTTCCTATTGATTGACAGCTGGAAGTTGATTATATTGTGGTCGCTGTTCCCCAAGTGCCCCTCAACCTGCACCCCCCTTATACGTTCCGGTTTGTTAGTTAGTACTAGGTCCAGAATGGCTCTCCCTCTTGTTGGTTCCTGCACAAGTTGGTTCAGGTAATTGTCTTTAATTACTCTCAAGAACTTATCACCCCTGTGAGATTTGCAGGTTTCGTTCTCCCATGTTATATCTGGGTAATTAAAGTCCCCCATGATAATTACTTCGTTTCGTTTTGACACCTCATCTATCTGCCTTAGTAGTAAGTCTTCAGTTTCTTCTGTTGCTTTTGGTGGTCGATAGAAGACCCCTATCAGGATTTTGTTATTTTTTCCTCCCTGTATTTCTACCCACAGAGATTCCACCTGTTCGTCTCCTACCCCATACATATAGATCCAACATTATGCCAGCCTTCACCCTGTCATAGAAATATATAATACAATATAGAAATAGACTGAATATAGAAGTCTCCCCAACACAGTAACATGCGACCATGGAAGGTAATCACTGGCTAAATCAAACTGAAGATTGGCTGCAGAGGTCTCTAATATCCCTGTTTCATGATGTCATCACTGCAGTATGCAGTAGAGAGCAGCAAATGACCTGTCACTGTCAGAATAGATGAGGCGGCGCATATAGTAAGGCGAGTATGCTTTCTTTTATGTTTTTTTGTGATACTGAACACTTTTCAAAATGATGTGTTTCTCTGGACCCCCATTTAAAAGCTATCTACACTTTTTTTTAATAAATCGATGTAAGTGTAAGCAAAAAAAAAAAAAGGAATAATTAAAATTTTTTTACAGTTTTCTTCTTATGCTTATAATTAATAGTTGCCCACTATAAGCCAGGACAAAGTTCTTTGCAGAATCCATTAGTCTGTCTGACAGGTTCTGCATCTGGGGTGAGTGTTCACGGTCCAATTACAGAAGAGTGGAAGGAAATGTCATAAATAGAAATATAAGTAAGTTAAAAGGACAGCACTTCTGTAATGAGAGAATGCTGAAGCTAAAAACCAAACAGTATAAAAAGGGACTCATCATGGTGTAGATAGTCCAACCAGAAGGGTGGACTGCCACACCTGTAGTCCCCGAAGGCCTGCTGTAAATACATATGGAACCCTCTGTCAACCGGACATCCACAATTTGGGAGAGCGTACCAGGGAGGGTCCAAGATTTTAAAGAGACTTGGAATGGTAGAAACGTAAAAAAAAATATAAAAAAATACTCCATTACTTAAAGGGGTTGTCCCGCGAAAGCAAGTGGGGTTATACACTTCTGTATGGCCATATTAATGCACTTTGTAATATACATCGTGCATTAAATATGAGCCATACAGAAGTTATTCACTTACCTGTTCCGTTGCTGGCGTCCTCGTCTCCATGGTGCCGTCTAATTTTCAGCGTCTAATCGCCGGATTAGACGCGCTTGTGCAGTCCGGTCTTCTTCTTTTCTGAATGGGGCCGCTCGTGCCGGAGAGCGGCTCCTGGTAGCTCCGCCCCGTCACGTGCCGATTCCAGCCAATCAGGAGGCTGGAATCGGCAATGGACCGCACAGAAGCCCTGCGGTCCACCGAGGGAGAAGATCCCAGCGGCCATCTTCACCAGGTAAGTAAGAAGTCACCGGAGCGCGGGGATTCAGGTAAGCACTGTCTGGTTTTCTTTTTTAACCCCTGCATCGGGTTTGTCTCGCGCCGAACGGGGGGGCTGTTGAAAAAAAAAAAAAAACCCGTTTCGGCGCGGGACAGCCCCTTTAAGGCTCAAAGTCTATATTCACCTATTAGAATGCTTTTGAAGTGTGGGAGGAACCCAAACAAATACGGGGAGAACATGCAAACTCCATGCAGATGTTGTCCTTGGTCAGATTTGAGCCTAGGACCCCAGCTCTGCAAAGCAATAGTGCTAACTGCTGGACCACTACCAATATTAATTTTAGGGGTATTGTTGAAAGTTTGAATCAAACTGAAATTCAATGAAGCAGCCAAACCTTTTGAAATGTCACTATTAATTGCAATTGAAAAACAAATTTCTTTGCGTAAAAATACATTCCAATACATCCCATTTCCAATCCACTGTCTGATGTCTAAAGACATTATGTTTTTAGGCTGTACAGCTCCGATGTTGGAAGATGTCTGCCGGGGTTCTCTTACTGTATATTGCCAGCCTCTCTGCTGTTGGAGCCTATCCAATGTGTCACCTCATGCAGTACTGGCTTTAGCCAGCATATAGCGCCATTGTATAATGGCAGAAAAAGAGTAAGCCCCCTAGGAAAACCAGGATACAAATTGGATTGGAAAGGGTTAAAAATGAACAATGTTTGGAGGTGTACAGAGCCTTTAAGACTCGTCTGAGTTTTTACTGTGTCCAGAGTAACTGAACACCCCGCCTTGAGATGTTCTTGATATAACTATCACATGAAACTATTGTAAACTACGTCACCTTTCTAAAGTCCAGTATAGACTGGATGGCTTAATAGCTTGTAATATTAGCTTTAGTGACTATTTTATTAAGAGCTACAGAATAGTTCTAAGTTTCCACATTTCTTTGCTTATTTCAGTATATGGTTAATTTTAGTAACTTTACCATTGAACACATCACATGGCATAATAAATTATTGAAGTATGTACTGGGCTTATTCCATTTGGTCTCCCGAAGAGATACTGCTGTGCACTACTGGCTACATTTGTTAAAACAACATTGCTATGGCCCATTCAATTTGTGGAAGTGACTTTGCTATGCTCTGTGGTCACATTTGCTAAAAGGACATCCCTGCGCTCCCTTCAGTTTGATAAAGTGATCTTGGTATGGTCCATTGGTCTCAACATAAAAATGGTGATGTCAGAGAGAGAGAACAGTTTAATGCTGATACTTTATGTTTACTAAAACCACTGCGCAAATAATTGGTATTCATTTTTTTAAGGACTTCGATGTGAAAAGCAATACGACTTGTACTGTAAGCCTTAAATATTCTGAGTCCTATTGAACACTGTAAAAGAGAATCAATGATATGCTAAGTACAGTAACATCCTAAAATTATTATAATATAATGTATGCTCTTAGTCTACACTTAGAGGGGTTCTTTGAGACTTTTTAAACTATTGATGAACTATCTTTGGATAGGCCATCAATAGTTGATTGATGGGGGTCAGCTGCTTGGTTTCCCTGCTGATCAGCTGATCCCCAAGCTCGTTGTCATTGTGGACAGTGCTGGAAACAGATAGTGCTATCAACGTTGCAGCGTTGAATTGAATTCAATGGGAACTAATAGTGCCAAACTGGGTCACATCAATACGGAGAGCACTATCTGCTACCGGTGCTGTACATAGCACTATAAAAATTCCAGAGAACCCTCTTTAATACTAGATAGAATTAATAACCCAGAAATTGTGGAATACCTTGCAGAGAAGCAAACCTCACTACTTCTATGGGGTTCGTGAGATGAGAGCATTTTCCTGCAACCACCACTAGGGGAGCTCAACAGGTAGAATTTTATATAGCTCCCATTATATTCAATACTACTTGTATGAATCCATATCCAAAGAGCTCTCCTAGAGGAGGCTGCAGGCAAAAAGAATTGTAATATTTTATTCTAGAATGGGAAACAGAAGATTTGAAGCTCTATATAGGAAAAGTACAGCATTACATTAGAAATTAATTTTAAAAAGTAGTAGTACATTTGCTGGAATTTCTCAGTGGGCAGTGGGGCATATTCTCATTTTTTTGATATGATGCTCTAAGATTTTTGCGTCTGCCCCTGCATAATGCTATGGACAGTAATGCTACACTATATAATTGCTATAATAATTGTCCTAATTCCGTGATATTTAACAAAAGACACAGCTGAATAGCCATGACACCCCCGATGGTAATGAGAAACAAATATGAGAAAACCTCATCTGTTCTTTAAAAAATAAAGCAATTGATCAGATGGTCTTATTTCCATGACGTTATCAAGACACTGGGTCTGGTGTAAAGCGTTGCTGCTTTTAATGACCATTGCAGGTGCTGATAGTTCCACAAGTCAAAGAATATATTCTCCACCAGTTTAATAGTTTGTACACCTTTATATAACCTCTTTTTGGCAGCTTTTGGAGAATAATTTTGCAATATAAAACTGTTTTTCTATCCCTACAGATAGTCTTGTAAGAGTCTTATAACTCTCCCATGTGTAACATTCCAGGACCATTAAAACGATCACCCACCTTGCTTCTGTACTAACTGATAGAATGACTGCAAGACTTGGATAGCAATTAATATGTTTAAAAAAAATTCAACTCATGATAAATTTTGGCCATTCTTAGACATGTTTTATAACCATTTATTAGCAGCCATTGTTGAAATGTGGAACATGTGTACAACTAATAAGCAAAGCATGTATGTATAAACTGATGAGAAAGATGAGATCCAATACTGTATTTATAGATTGTATAAGCCCTCACGGACAGGGTCCACTCTCTGTCTCTACTAGTCTGTCAATGGTTTAGTCATATTTATTTTTCCTGCTTATTTTGTTATGTACTATAAAGCGTTTTTCTTATGCACAGTACTCTGGAATTAATTGTGCTTAAAGATTATGGAAAGCTTTGTGCATGGAAAATCAATACACATTTCTTGCTAAGTCCCTGCAGAAAAAAATGATGCAATTATGCACTTAATTGCTTTTTGCATTGAGTTTTCCTTCTCGTGCATTTAGAAAGCCTCATACTTGGTTTGTAGGCTTTCCTACATTCAAGTTTCTGGCTCAGGGGTGTTCCCAGCACTGATCAAATGGTGTCTCTCATGAACACGCACAAACTCAGCTCTCTCTCCTCTCTTTCAGAGGCTGTGTAGCATGACCATGCCCACTCAATGGTACATTGCTATCTCCCCATCTATCTTATCCTCTCTCTGAGTAGCTGCTCATCCCCACTCCCCTTACTGTTGATAAGCAGTCCTGATCACCTCCACTATCCATGTACACTGTCATACAGCCCTCTGTTATAGTAGTTTTCTCTGCTCTGCTATTTGTCCTCCTGATCTGACAGGTGAGCAGGATAGGGGTGGAGATGAGAAATGATCCGTCAGTTTACTCTGACTGGCATAATGTCCAAAGATTCCAGTCCTCCAGGAAAACAATACAAGCACAGAAATCAATCAGAAATTTGCAATCAAAAAACAATACACTAAGTCTTCATTTCCAAAAACACATTGATTAAAAAAATAGTCCAAAGGTATACATAGCCTTCAAAAATGAATAATAATATGATGTATTAATGTACAATAAGCAGCTTATCTTCAGTTAAGCTTCTTTCACACTATGGTTGTAAGTCCAGCATTTTTTCCATCTCAGGTTTATACCTTTAATACCAAGGAGAAAGAATCCTGGACAAATCTTGGTTGGAACCATAGAGTTTAATGTTTGAAATTGCACTTTTCTATGCAGCTAAATAGACTGACAAAGACAGAAACTATTTAAAACAGAGACCAAACAGGGGCTTTTAGAATGAGGGAGGTGCTCCAAGCGGTGTTTAAAAAAAAATAAGAAAGATTTTAAGTCAGAGATGACTCACCTGGCGTGAGCAGCCACTTCCCAATAAGGGCAGCTGTCAAACCAATCGACCGGATGTGCTTTAAGACTCAAATTTTGAGCTATTGCCAAAGGCACCCTGTCCTTATTGGATATCCATGAGGTGGAGAGCGTATATGGAATTTCTGCAGGTAGAATTCACCCCGGAGAAGCAAAGAGATAACTCAATCAGAAGATAGAAAATTTCCCTCACTCCAGGTGTACAGTGTAGGACAATCAATTTATGTAGAATGATACCAAAAAAATTGGACTATTATTAATGTTTTGGGGGGGTTCAATGTCCAAGAACCCACCACAATTCCTGATTGTGCCTTGAAAGTATCACAGAAGTTGTAGAAAGAGTCCGCTCTTACAGTTTCTTGACCTTGAACTTCATTTTATTCAATACATAACCAGAAGAGAAAATGCCAGGGGAAAGAACACTGCCTTCGAAACGCGTTGCATTTTCCTCTTCTGTTTATATATCCAAAAAAAAGGCAGTTAATGGTCCAGAAGTTGTAAACGTGGCCTCTCCACACAACATCTGTGATAATTTTAAGGCACGACTGGGATTTCTGGGGGGTTATTAGACATTGAACTTTTCCTTCCCCAAATGTAAGTGATAGTCCCATTTTTTTGAATACTCTACATGAATTGATTGTCTTACACTGTACCCCTGGAGTGCAGAAACTTTTTTATCTTCTGATAGAGTGGCTATGACGCCTTTCTTGAGGGTTACAATATTGCATGTTATGGTCACTGATTACTTCAGAAGGATTGTTGATCCAGGGATTATTTTGATTGCCAGACTGGGAGTTGAGAATGAATGTTTTTCCCTTAAATGAGGAAAATTGACTTGTACCACATTGTTTTTTTCCCCCTCTGGATCAACACTGGGGAAGTGGGGGGGAGGGTAATAGGCATAACTGGACAGACATATGCTTTTTTTCAGCCACACATAATATATTACTGTTATGGTTGTGTGGGCAAGTGAGCACTGGACCCACACGAACATTACCAAGGATAGGGAACACCAGGTGAAACTACCACCGATTAACACCTCTCCCTATTTTCTACAAAAGAAGATAACCAAGGACCTACCTGAGTACGGACATCGTCATCTGCTATATGCACATGTCACACACACCACATGTAAGGCCTGTGGATGTGGAATCACAGTGTCAACCTGCCAGGTAAGTGATGATCCACTCCAGCACGGTTGACAGCCAACCCCAGCATCAGGCTCTGCATGGTTTATGCTTTAGGACCTGCAATTACGTCAGCATCATGTGATCAGGGGTGGAGCATGTAACTCACTCATGGACTCAATTACAAGTGGTGGTTAGCACTTTGATGTAGTTAGTAGAGGAAGCAGCAGTGCTATTGTGATTGTGCAGTGCCATCATGTTTTTTCATGACAGAGCTGCAGGGTCTTAGCTGACCCAGGCCCAGCTCTGCCAGTAACTGCTATCACTATAGGGAAATTTTTTCCTCTGTAGCTGGGGCTCCTGTAGCTGTCTCGGTTACAACGGAAAACTGTACTTTTATTTTAGCATAATTATAATTATTTTAGAAAGAAATCTATAATGCTTGGACAGACCAGCGGCAAAAAAAGACCCAGCTGCCAAAGAACATGATGGCTGATACTGTTAAAGCGGACACTGGCATGGATATCAACCAACTGAAAGAAGCAGCCCAACCGAAAAACATGGAGGGAGGGAGCCTTCAGGGTCGCCGAGGGCCGTGAACGACTAAACGGTCAACAACAACACATTTTTAAAAATATATTTTTGAACTTTTTTGTGCATATTACTCTTAAGGGCTTAGTCACACGGGCGCATCGGCGCCCGTGTTACTGCAGGAAGGAGGCGGACGTCTCTCTGCAGCGCCGGAGGAAAGAACATGTGACCGGCTTCACTGCCGGTCATGTGTTCTTTCTTCTGCCCTGCGGGGAGTCGTCCATCCTGAGGTACGGCCGCCTTCTTCCTGCAGTAAGAGCACAGTCCCACGGGCACATCGGCGCCCGTGTACGGGTGCCGATAAGCCCGTTTGACTAAGCCCTAATAAAGCATACAAATTGAACACAATTCAGTGAAAAGATGTTAAAAAATAGATCTGCATATCAAAAAAAAGCTGCAAAAATAGTTTTGCCAGCCCACGAAAATAATTAGTGCCATAAAACCGCCACATGCATTAAAATACTAAAAAGTGCCTGGTCCTTCAGGCCTGAAATACTTTTGTCTTTCTGGTGTTACTGTATGCTATCTCTCATTGGAAGAATGCTGCTGGTTCAGTGATATCAGTGCACTAGTCTGATGTCTGCTCAGTGCTGACTAGCGTAGTTCCCAAACACATTACATGGCTGGTATTTTACGTTTCCTGCATTGAACAGGGTTTATGTTTCCAACCCCTTTTTGGGCAGGATGTTGTCCTATTACATGAAGTAGTTGCAAATATAAAAAAATATCTTTTTTTGCATAGCAAACAGGTTTTGGTTCTTTTTAAATGAACAATTCACAACATGCGTCTGTGCTTGGATTTTATTGTAGAGTTGATGGGTCTAGCACACCTACATATCACAAAATATAGTTTAGTTACAACATGTTGGGTAATGTTATAAAAATTATTCTGAAATAAGTACAGTTGGTACAAAAGCACTAAATATTTACAATCCACTCAGTATTCATTCTCCATTTTTTACATTATGTGCTTTTTTATAATTCCCACTTTGGTCCTTTTGTATTTTCTTTTTTATAGTTTTACTATTTGTGTATTCATGAATGTGTTATATGAAAATAAAAGTGTATATAAAAGTCAGCAGTCTGCCTTTATTATACAGTCAATGATAGAATCATGAAAGGATCTCGTCATTGAAGAGCTGTAAAGGCACATTTTGTTGAAAGGTTATTCCCATAGATATAAAATCAGAAAACTGTTCCTACAATGCACTGTATATTAACTTAACACCATAAGTGCTGGCAAGCAATATAATGAGTCGCATGGCATTTACTGCAGGGGGGAAATCCAATATTAGTCAAATGTAACATTTTCCACTTTTATTATATGTTTGAAACATTAGATGGTCCTAGACACAGGGGATGTATGAAGAGGTATGGCATTTGGAAAGTATTGCATAGGGAGAACTAAGTATTAATACTAAACATATGGCTAGTTTAGATGAAGGTACCAAGACAATTAAAGGAGATAAAATTAAAAACTAAATGGGTCTACTTTTTTCTTATATTTACAGTAGCAATCACTAAAGACTAAAACTATTTGGTTTCTGTGAGCTTTATGCTCAATATGAACTGCGATTAATTATAAATTCATCTTATCTGTTAGATCAAAGCTAAATAATACCTGTCACCCATTAGGATGGCTGTTGGCATATATCATCAGTGCATCCCAAAAGTGCTATAGATTTTACTTTGTCTGCAAATGCACATGCCGCAATGCAGTTGTAACACGGTGATGGCAGGCAAATTGTATTGGAAGAACCCAAATCAACAAGTGTGTTGTTGCCCTATGTGTCAGTTTTCATTGCTGCTGCCAAATCGTCACTTATCTTTGGGTAGTAATATACTTTAATCCATAAGGACGCAGCTATTTGGAGCATCCGGGACATTATTGTGTTTCAAAAGCCATAACATTTTCATTTTTCACCAATGTAGCCATATGAGGGTTTGTTTTCGGCATTAAACTTTTTAATGACACCATTTTAGAGTACATATAATGGATTGAACAACCTTTTTGCTTGGCAGTGCTATACTGATCTCTGCCTTTTCTACACGGCAGCCTGACCAAACACGAATTCTCCCTCCATTATACAGACGGACCACAACCGCAAGACCGCTTCACCAAGACTTAAAAGCCCTTTAAAGGCAACATAATCACGGCGCTGGGCTGTTGCAATATCTGGAGAGACAACCAAGAACTCTAGCAGACGGCAATTCCAGGGTGTTTCCTAAAAGCCTCATTGAAAGGAGGGGAGTTAGGGTCAGCTTACTAGGGGGACATATTTGGTGATAATCTCGTGAAAGAGTACTCTAGAATGTCCAAGAACCCCAAAATAGGCCATGAAGATAAGGAGCCCTATCATCTAGCACTACAATTTGGGTGCACCCACATATCTGCTTAAAGAGGCTATGTAGTCGCTGAGATGCGCAGCTCTGCATCATCACATTCAACTACAACCAGCACCCGGTTCAACATTTCTATGCAGTCTAATCATACATATCC